>NC_139720.1:155902522-156415693 GCF_964211835.1 Anser anser | reverse complement strand
ATCTGGACATCTACCTGATTTAGAACTTGAAACAATATTATTTCCTGATGAAACAGGTTTAGATAAAACTCCGTGGGGTTTGAGCCTGTGCAAACACACACGGGAACACAGAGAGAGAATATACTTGCATGTATACACAGACGCAGAAACTTAACTAATATTTGCAAATTGAGCTATCACTCTTTAAAATACAACACAGTTGTGTGTCGGGTTTTTTTGTTTGTTTGTTTTTCCCAGCACATTTTTATAAGTTCGAGAGTTTGCTTATAAGAGTATTTTATGGAAAGCTAGACCTTAAGTAGATATGTGGTGGCTGCTCCATGTGATTCACAGAACAGGGCCACAGTGACCAGTAACTCTTCCTGCTCCTATCTCCCTCTGTGTACAGAAGAATAAGATAAGGTTATCTGACAGAAGTGTATTTTTCCTAAAGCAGGCACAGCAGTTACATACATAACTGCAGCTAGCATACATGCACAGCCACCTCTCCGTTAAACTAGGTACAGGTCCAGTCCCCACGGAGAAAGGGGTTGCACATTTATCCCTCCAGGCAAGCATCCGTAGAGCCCCCAAATCAACAGGTAGCCCTGGCGTGAGCTGCAGACGTACCTTCAGCACAGCGGAGATGTGCATGGGTAGTGCTGTTCCGGATCTATCACCTCCTGACAGGCAGCACATTTACTCGTGGTTGATTTGGAGCTACTGCTGGCTTGGGTCCTCTTCCTCCCGTGTTAAACCGCAGCTAGTTGTTCTTGGAAACCTAAATGGTTATTTTCTGAGTTTTGTTCCAAACAACTTTTGAATTAGTTCAGGGACAGCATTTGCCTGCCATGTTAAATTAGAGACCGTGGCCAAAAATACACAGGATCACATCTTTCAAACACCTGGATGACCTGGGGGCTCACCAGCCCCTTCACATCTGGTTTAGGCCCTGAAGGCCACAAGCCACCAAGATGGTACTTCAGGAGATCCCCATCAAGGCTGCATGAAAAGAAATGGCTCTTGGCCTGGGCTAAAATGTGATTTCCCAGTTCAATTTTGCATCGATTTTCTGTCATCTCTCATCCAAGCAGCAGGTCTAATCTGCTGCATGCTACATGTATGACAACATCTCTCTGGACTACCACTTTCTGCAATTTCTCCCTGGGTATTTACATGCTCTCTAGGTTATCTAATGCGTTCCCTGCTGAAACTAATGAGGATGGACAATTAAAACATTTTTTTCCAAAACTTAAAGGAACTCCTATTCTTGATTTTTAAGCTTTCAGCAGCTTTGACAAAGGAATCCACTTGATTACACTGTGAAGCACATTTTTAGGAAGCAAGAGTAAGTACAATAAAGCTATATGGCCATGTGTATTATTCAGTAGACTTTTTATTAAACAACTAGATTTCACTAACAGCTCCCTGGCATGAGATGTGGAGAGAGTTATGTCGCAGCCCATGGAAAAGCTGAGCCATCACTAGTTTTACCTGAACAGTAATTTTTTTCGGTGTGAGCATGATCAATAGTGCAGCTATATCTAAAGACAGCAAGGTTTTTCAGATAGGAGCTGCTCGGGGCGAAAAACAAAACAACAAAAACCCACTACCTGGAGAATCAGATGATCAGATAGAAAAGTGCAAAGTATGTTACTAATTACTGTTTCAGGTTAAGTGAGTATTTATATGTTATCTATGCTAGCTAGCTCAGGTCTCTGTTCTCTGCACTGCTGTCACTGTTGTGGTTACAGAGGTGTATCCAATGCACATCGCTTCTGCACTCGCTAAAATCTAGTTTCTTATGTAATAAGAGTAAAGATAATGAATACTTATTTTATTAGGGCACTATCCAGCAACTAGTCACTTATCAGGGCACTACATGGAAAAGACGATGCTTATTAGACTGGAGGATGATACCAAGCTGAGAAGGGCCTGCAAGCGTGTTGGAAGACAAAATATAACCTCACGAACTAGAAAAAAACAGCACAAGATCTGCAAGACCGCTTGAGGTCCTTCAGAAACGGTTGTGCAGATGTCCATCAGGGCTGACCCCAATGTGCTCAAACTGCCTCACTGCAGAGCATGAGCCTTGTCAACTCTTAAAATTCACTCTTCAGCCTATTTTGTGGCTGTACATTCCAGTACGTTTTAGTTGCAGGTGCTTGTGGCAGCAATCTTGACATCTCTAAGCAAGATCTTCAATGCTGTCCCTCTTTAGAGACAGTAGCAACACCCTTCACAGCTAATTTTGGAAACTGAGAGCTACACCATGTTTATAGAGCCGGGACTTTTTTGGTTTGGTGGTTGAGGTGGTTGGTTTTTGTTTTTTTTTTTGGTTGGTTAGTTGGTTGTGTTTTGACTGAAAGAGGAGAAGCAATGCTGTGTTGGAGCTCAAATGCTCTGGACTAACTTGATAAAAAAGCACTAGGGGTTGATTTGGTGAGCCCCTAAGTGGAAGAGGAGGAATTCTGTAATCTAGTTTCTTGGTCAGAGCTAAATACCATGAAAACATAGCCTTGGGGAAGATGAGTTGTGAGGACAGTACATTAAAAAGGGAAAGAACCTTCCATAAGGAAGAGAAGTTTGCACCAAAGTGTAAATCCAGCAAATATGACACCGTGAAAAAAAAAAGCAAACAACCATGACAGAATCCCCTTGTTGCACTGCTACATCAAACTCTTAAGTAAATACACAAAGGTTATGTATTTTTTCCTCCACTGCTGAGGAGCTGGACAAGACATTCAAGCGTTAGCAAAGCACTGACTTGGAAGATGACAGGAGAACCAGGAAGATGGGAGGAACTAGCAGACACTAACTGCTTTGAGAAAACTGTCAAGGGGCAGTTCCAGCAGATTCATCACTCATCTGCTATGCCCACTGCATTCATCCCCAACCTGCTAGGAAATCATCTTTCATTCTGCCCAAAAAAGTCTGACAAAGTTCAGCTCTGTGCAATGAGACCAGATCTATACAAAAAACCCTGAATGATTTTGGACATTTCCAGATTTATTTGGTGTATTCTAAGTTGCTCGCCCATTATTTTGCAATAATTTACCTTCAGCTGTAGCTGCTCTCACTGAAGTCCCGAGAGAAACTGCAAAGAGAGGCCGGAGCTAATTCTTTGCATCATTTTCGTCAAGGAAATGAACTGTGGTTCTTTGCTAAAGCAGCGTACGTGTATCTCCTGCTTGTAAAGCAGGCCTCCCAGTATAACACAGCTCTGAAAATGTGCTAGAAAGTAGTCACAGGGTTGCATTCCTGTACAGCACTGAAGACTTAAAGAAAAGGATGAGAGCTTCGTACACCTCACAAACTCAGTTTCTTTCTCGTTTTTCCTCTGAATGAATCTTTTCCCCAGGCTCAAAATGATAACTAAGCTATTTTTATCCTGTCAATAGTCCCTGTTGCCAAAACTTCTGGTTTTATCACTAATTTATGATATTCGGTCTTCTTAAAGCACCAGCCACTTGAATCAAGAACACATGACTTCTGTTTAAAAATAAATAAATAAATGTATGAGTAAGCAGTGAAAAGCAACAATATCTAAAGACTAAAAGGCAAATCCAATGGTGTTAAAAGACATCTGAGCCCTCATGATTTTCAGGCCTTTCATGCTCATCTTTGTGGCAACTCCTATGTTGATTACATCTGAAATTCATGGTTTCGAAGCACTTAGTTAGGAATTCCTGCTCCAGTAATCAGAGGTTTGGCTCAACGGGCTCCCAGAAGCGGGGACCTCCAGGAGACCTTCAGCTAAGAAGAGGCAGGTTAATCTACCTGCAAGTCCGGCCTCCCCACACCCATATCCCAAGCTTCCTCCTGCCTCCATACATGCACGTATCGAGGGAGGGAGGGTCCGCACAATGCCTGCAGACAAATTGGCTGCTGAGTATTTTTCGGAAAGGCATGATCTCATTTTCCCCCAGCCCCCTCAGTCTGCCCTTAAAATCTGCCCTCGTTAGGGGCCCGTCAGGCCACTGTCACCCACTGTGTGCTTTGGGTACCCTGCAGAGCAATCCGTGGTCTTCTCTGCCTAGAGCAGACAATGCAAAAACAAATATCCAGAACAAATGTATCTGCTTGGACGCGCACCAAAAGTACTAAACAAGTTTTAGGACATATACAGAAATGATCTAAACTATGATTCGATCACACCTGAGATGATTAAATACTGCCCTGCTTAAGGAAACTTGCATTTAAGACATAAATACAAGAAAAGTGGGTTGGAAAGTTTATTTTAACTTACAGTGTAACTCACGACAATTAAGGAATCTTAAAAAATAATTCAGTTCTGGATATTTTGCTCAAAACAACTGCATAAAAAGAAAATACTGTAACTGTAATATTATTTTTTATTGACATGTACAAAATCTAATGCTTGCGAAATACAAGGCCCTGATGCTCACGCTCTGGTTATTACAAAGGAGGGGTTAAACATTTGCTTCCAAGACTGACTCAGAAAGATACGTCCACGTGGCTTGTGATAGATATTCCAAGACTTTTGTACCTTAATAAAAACAGACTATCATTATCTTCACTTTCTCTTAAATCTTGTGATTGAATTATTTTTGAACATCATAAGGAGAAAGAAGGAATCAAACAGAATAATAAATTAGCTTTTTTTTAGTTTATTTCACTGTGGTTTTTTTTATATCCTGAAGCTGACTTCCCCTGTTTTGAACCTACATATGAACGACAGCTATTTAACTTCGCTTCATTGGCAGATGAGTATTTCTTGGAAAACTTAGATACACAGTGGAAACTTTTCATTAAAATTAATAACACCACCAAAGTTTCTTGTTTGCTTCTATGGTGAGCAAAGAAAACTTTGTTGTGAAACATCACAAAACATCACCAGAAGTCCACCAAAACTCCGCTAAAAACAATAAAAATCAGGTCACAAGCTAAAACAGAGTATTTTCATTTAGATTTCTTGGTGCTTTGGGAATGGTTCAATCAGATTTTCACTCCTAATAAAAAGAGGGACCAGGAGCAATTATTCTTTTCAAATTTAACCACCATTCTCAATTAAACACAATGACCTTATTACGTGACAGGGATGGATATCTGACTGCACGAAGTAGTTAAAAAAACCTCAGCCCTGCCCCTCGGCGAGCGATCCCCTTCCTCTGAATGGTTAATCTGCAATGCCAGGAATGAGCATTAATGAGACGATAACAACAGAAAGCTGTCCCCATTTGCAGAGCTACTAAACTGGTCATCCTCTGAAATAAGCCCACAGGACTGAAGCCCAAATGCTCCTTTCTGATTAGAAAATTAAATTATGTCTGAGAGAAGACTTTGGTATGCCTACTTGTATCGTCTCCGTGTCTTTCAAATTGTTAAAAGGAAAAAAAAATCCCCAGGGACAGGAGCACACAATTGGAAGTGACAGCTACAGCAACTTAATGAGTATCTACTGGCGGAGCCACAGTAATTGTGTTCACACTTGTTGTCCTCTCCAGTTGTAAGGTAAAACGCATTAATTCAATCTAGTTCTGCTGTAACGTAATCTAGTTTGGTTTACTTCACAAAACAAAAAGTCTCGTGGGAAGCAATAGGTGTGGGTTTAAAGTGTTTCGAGCCACGGATGGAGTTAACTCTGTTCTGTTATGGCTGAGTCCAGGGCAGCTAGCAATTATAAAACTGTTTGCATTTCTGCTCTGGATTAGCTTTCTACAGATTTAGTGGGCTGCAGTGGCTCAGCGCAGGGCACCAGCAGTGGTGTCACAGGGACAGAGGCAGCGTGGGCTTGGGAGGAGCGGGAAGATGCACTGCAGGGTCTGCTTACGCCCTATGGAGCTACACGAAATGCTAGCACTAGTGCAGATTTTGTCTCCCCAGCACCAAAAATGCTTAAATGTAGGCTACGTGCAACTTAACCAAAGGAGAAAGCTGCCCACACATCATTTCTGATGAGCTGGTTTACAATCTCCCTTGCTCAGCACGCTCGTCTGCTGGGAACCCAGTCCAAGCGCTCAGTTCCCAGTTTTGCCAAGCATTTCCTAGTGCTTACCTCAGCTTTGTGAGGCGCCTTCCCCAGAGCAGGTTCCAGGCTCCCCGTTAGTCCGGCTCTTGTGCCACGGCCAAGCAGGATGGCAGAGGGCTCGGGTCCAACCTCCTTAGCCTTTGCGAGCACCCGGAGGTTGTTCCTGCTTCCCTCTAGACAGCTGCTCTTTTCATGGACAAAGATGTCAAACACCTACGTTTCTGCAGTCAGTTAAATAAATAAATAAATAAATAAATAATGGGGGACAAGGTCGATGGTCAATGCAGGGATGGAAGGGAAATTAACAGTGTGACCACCTAAAAATGCTAAGGACAGGGTGAGAAAAGTCAGCCACCTTTCACCCCGCTTAGCTGTATCTTGAGTTTGATAACAACTTTACGGGCAGACAATTAATCAGACAATTAATTGGGCAAGAAGTATCAGATGAAAGGCTGAACATAATCTCATCCTTAACACTTGATGCTGGCTACGCTTCCTAAAATACTCTAATTACACGTGGCTAGGAGCGATCCATGTGACAACAGAACTGCTCTGCCAGCCTGAACAGAAAAATATGGCAGTAAGCACGGACGGGATGTCACTGTTGTTCTACTGACCTGCACTCGGAAAAGCCACAGAAAGCAAACATATTCACTAGAACAGTTTGCAGAATACACAGGCGCTATTTTATCCTTTCTGTCATGCTTAAATGTCAGGAGACAGTCATCAGCACTCAGATTTCCTTGTTTTCCATCTTGCCAATGGCACTGTTACTACTGAAAAATTAGCAAACCTTAGCTATGGCATAAAAATAGATGTTAGAGGCCTTGTTCCTCTTTCATACACACACTCTAATGTGCAGTCAGAGGCTACAATAGCTACCGTGAAACTTATGCAACTGCGTGTTGTTTTCTGCATAAAATAAAAAATATTTATAGAGAGACTCCAGCCTATCATAAGACAGTGTGGTTAGCCACAGGCTGCTGAAGTCTGAAATATGATAGTTCAATATAAGACATAAAAGACTTGCAAAGTGAGCAATAAAACTGTCTGAAGTTTCTAAATCCTGGGAAGCCAGCGAAACCCAGACGCACAGCACAGAGGGACTAGATAACTCCAGGAGGTCGTGCTGGGAAAGGAGACCGTCTGTCTGCCGGTCAGATGTGGGACGAGATATTTGCAGGGACGAGCCTTGCCCAGTTCAGTCTTTGGTGGCAGGACGTTTCTCTTTCCCCAAAACATGCCTCTCCATCCCCCCACCTTCTCTGGTAGGGAATAGCAAAAGTGTGCATAAAAGAAAGGCGGGCAGCCCCATGCCATCCACCTCCCGATAACTAACTCCACATCACTGATACCTGCAGTTCTTTTTAGGGAGAGGCTCCATCATGGACCAGCTGAATTTTCAATGTTGTCATCTTTGACCAAGGGTGAAGGCTACAAAAATAAGGCAGTGGCAAGGCTTTTAGCCTTACAAGATCCTTGGGAACAGTCGTCCATTCCGGGCATCCAGCACCTCCTCCAGTAGACCATCCGGCCCTTTCTTTTCCATCTTCCATGCCATATTTACATTTCATTTCCCTTACATTTCATTTTTTAAGAGTTTCTTTAATCCCTGCACACATCACCCCACTATCACTATGTGAAAAAATGCTTGAAACTCGACCACCTGTGAGCCAGACCACCTGGTGTAACCCTGTTCAGCATGCACGCTTCTCTTGTCTCTTTCTGAACCATTGCATCCTCATCCTGAGGACCTGAACCAGCAGTCAACAGCTTCTCTCTGAGAAATACCCAGCTCCAGGAGCCTGCTCTAGTCGCAGGATGCGTAAGGGAGGCCCCCCGTCTCCTCCCTTCAACACAGATAATTGCATCTATTTTTTATGATTGCACATCAGCCTCCTATTCTGAAGCACAATGTGTTTTAAAGCCTGTTAGACACATTCATCTTTCGCTGTTCTTAACGTAAGGCCAAACCCTCCGTCCTCTGAGACCTCTCTTTACCACCCAGACTCACAACCAGTTTAGATCCATGCTCTTCTGTGGTGTTTGCTAGCTGAAATGCCCACGCCTTCGTTCTGCCCCAGCTTATTTGTTACTAGCAGCCGTGTGCCTCCTCCACATTTGCTTCTGCTGGTTTACCCAGACAAATATTCCAAGTGTACTCTTGTAGATAAGCTTTGCTCTATTCCAGTAACCCTGCCGGGTGTATTTTTGTACACGTCCCTCTTTCTTGGACATGGTTCATCAGAACTGGGTGCACTAATGTCTCACTAACCTCACCGAGCGGCTTGACCTTGTGGATGTCACAGTCATGTTTGTTTTTTCCTAACGGCATTAAATCGCTAGCTTCCTTTCATCATTGACTAATAAACCCAGGTATTTTCCCAGTCTTCTGCTAGAGAGTGCCCTGATGTACAGCGCAAACACTCATTAACCCATACGTGCAGCATCTTGCATGTCCTGCTACCACATGTTCTTGTAGGCTCACTTCTGTTACTCGAAGGTCTCAAGTCAGAAACAAACAGAAATGAGATTATTCACTGAAAACCTTAGTCACTTCTGACTAGACTAGCCAGGCTCAGTAACATTTACAAATGGATTCTGACAGTCCCGTAAAAATCCTGTGTATCGTTGTTATTTAATGTATTTTCATCGCATGGATGCGCGTGGTTTGGTTTCGCTTTGGTGGTTTCTACTGCATGGGCATCGCCAGAAGCCAGCAAATAACCTTCCTTCTTCTAGACAGGCTAAAGCTACGGGCATCCTGCTAAGATAAATTTGTTTCGAAGCTTTGCGGATTGAGAAGAAATGCAC
Source organism: Anser anser (assembly GCF_964211835.1). Lineage (NCBI taxonomy): Eukaryota > Metazoa > Chordata > Aves > Anseriformes > Anatidae > Anser > Anser anser. The sequence goes on along the minus strand of NC_139720.1, from coordinate 156,406,908 downwards.
AGAAGAGAAGACAGGCTATTACAGCAGAGGGCCACAAAGCTGAAAGCACTGCGTATGGCAGCACGTAACCAAAAGACTCAGCAAGGGGACAAGCGTTCACCGAAGTCTCAGAAATACATCTGCCGCCGAAAACTCCACGTTAAGTTTGGGAACGTGAAAATAGGTCAGCAGGGAAGTAGAACCGGACCCGCCCAGAAAGCAGGCTGGGACCAGGTGCCTTACCTAAGACGAAGGCTTGATAAAGCAAAGGGAAGAACAGCACAGCGAGGAACCTAACCCCGGGGGGGAGCTGCTTTTCCGGCAGCTTTCAGGAACTACCTGACTGACTCTGGCTCTGAAGAGGCACAAGCCTTGAAAAGAAACAAAGTCTCTTCTCTATATATTCGATTGTTTTGGCCAGTGATGATTAGGAGAACAAAAATAAAGGGTTAAGGAGCCTCATGGTGGAAAGACACGTATATAAATGCGTACATAAATTCCAGAGTGACTCTGAATCCCACGAGAAGCTTACATCTCCTCACCGAGTGTTTTCCTTTCAGATGTTGTTGATTCAGAGCTATTTCCCCCAGGCTGCCCTCCCTGGCTCCCAGCCGCTGTCAGGAGGGGACGGCGAGGCGGGCGCCCCTTGGTAACACACACGCAGCCACACTCCTTGCGAGCACACACCACCACCACGAAGGACACTCGAGCAGGACCGCTTCAATAGACTTTATTGACCGCATTGTACATCAGCACGCGCTTCAAACGCCAGCCTGGGGCCCCGGGATCCCCAACGGACACTGCCAGGGCCCCCAATAGGCACCAACGGACGCCCAACAGCCGCCAACCGCCACCCCCCCCGCCCCGGGCTCCTCTGACAGACACTTCCGGCCGCGCCACCGCCCCGCCCCTCCGCACGCCCGCGCCGCCACCCATTGGCTCGCCCCTCCCTGCGCGTGACGGCGGCGCGGCCGCTGATTGGCCCCGGCGCGCAGCGCGTGTACGCGGAGCGGGCCCGCCGAGCGGCTCGGCGGAGGCGCGGGCGGGGCCGCTGTCTCCACGGCGACAGCGCAGAAGGCAGGGCGTCACGTGGGCGGCGGCCGCGCTCTCCCATTGGGCCGGCGGGCGGGCGGGCGAGCGGGCGGGGGAGGAGGAGGAGGAGGAGGAAAAAGGGGGTGATGCCACGTGACTCCCCCCCTGCCCGCTGTCGCATCCGATTGGCTGTTGCCACGGCGACCGGGGCAGGAGGGGGCGTGGCGCGCGCCCCGCCCGAGGCGCGCCGCAGCCCCGGCAGCGCGGCCCCGGCGGCCGGGAGGAGCCGCGGCGGGAGGGGGCGGCGGATGGCGGGGGGGTGAGGAGGGGCCGGCGGCAGGCGCGGGTCGGGCCGGGCCGGGCCGGGCCGAGGGAGGAGGAGGCGGAGGAGGCGGAGGAGGAGGAGGAGGGTGGCGGCGGAGGTGGTCGGCGGGAGGATGCGCGAGTACAAGGTGGTGGTGCTGGGCTCGGGCGGGGTGGGGAAGTCGGCGCTCACGGTGCAGTTCGTGACGGGCACGTTCATCGAGAAGTACGACCCCACCATCGAGGACTTCTACCGCAAGGAGATCGAGGTGGACGCGTCGCCCTCCGTGCTGGAGATCCTGGACACGGCGGGCACGGAGCAGTTCGCCTCCATGCGGGACCTCTACATCAAGAACGGGCAGGGCTTCATCCTGGTCTACAGCCTGGTCAACCAGCAGAGCTTCCAGGACATCCGACCCATGCGCGACCAGATCATCCGCGTCAAGAGGTGACGAGGCGGGGCCGCACGCACGCCCTTTCCCCGCGGCAGCCCCCCGCGGGCGGCTGGAAGACCGGGGGCACCCCTCGCGGGGCGGGGATGGGGGCCCGAGGGGCTCTGCGGGGGCATTTCTGGGGGCTGTCGCACCCCACGCGCACGTACCGGGGCGGGTGGGGATGTCCCTCCTTGCCTAGACACATAGCTGTGCCCCTGAAGGTCCCGCTCCTCAAAGCGCAGGGTCACCGGGCTGTGCCTCCCTAAGGAGGTGGTGGCTGTGAGGTTCAGGCCTTGCACGCGCCGGTGGGTATCCTAAATATCCCGCTGGCACCACGGTGAAATGCCGGTGCAGGGTGAAATGCCGGTACGTGATGCTCAGGTCCCCGTCAGGCCCCCTCAGCCTATAACGTCGTGGCAACCCTTCAAGCCAGGGCACGGCTGAGAAAACGCTGCTATCAGCTCATCGCAGCCCCACGTCTCTTCTCCCACATGGAGGGGGATTGGGCTGGTGCCACAGAACCGGTTTTTAGCTGAGGCTCGGCCACCTGAAAGGGCAGCCCCTGTAAATAACCCCAGCTGGACCGCAGCCGTCGGGTTTGCAGCTCACCGTGTAGCGGTGGCAGCGGCGGATGGTCTGGTGGCAGGAGCCGCTGCTCCAGACCGAGGCCCCTGCAAGACGTGTTTTGAAACTGGGGAGGAGGGTGAGGAGGGGAAAGGCGAGGGAGGAGGCGAAGCTCAGATATTTCTGGAGACTTACAACTTTCTCACAGGAGGTGTTTCTTAATATGTGTCCTAACTTTTTAACAGGGGGATTTCTGAAGGCTGATGTAACAAAGTTATTTTGAACTCAGTAGGGAAAATGCATTTTCTGTATCCTTACGATCCTTATCGCTCACACGTACCTTACAGCAGAACGGTTTTTCTCCGAGTAGTTAAGGTGGACTTTATTCGTTAGTAAATGCCTTTGGCTTTCCTGTGTTTAATCATCGCTCTACATTCAGTGCCTGAACGCGAGCTGCAGCTTTTGCAGCGTGCTCTGCGCCTTGCAGCGGAGTGCCTGCCTTCAGACCCGAGCTGACAGCCTGTAGGTAGGTGAAGCAGAACAGAAAGCACCTTACACTTCCATAGTTATATTGACTCAGCACTGCTCAGGGTGGGTCTGAACGCCGCTCGTCTTTTTCTGCTGTCATGGCTCTTACTGCAAGACTTCAACTTCTGGCTGTCAGCGAGCTACTTTGTGAAAGAGATCCGAGCAGTATTTTAATTCTAAATTTCTCTTATGCAAAGCAATCTAAAAGCAGCTGAAATCCAGGTTCTGGCCAGTCCTGAATTTTTTAATTGAGGTGCAGTTGAAAGGAATATAATATTGACTTGCAATATTAAAAAGTGAATTACAAGATTTCAGCAAGTGTACCAGGTCTTCCCTAGTCAACTTACCTCGTCTTATGGTTGTGCGTTTTGCTGCTTTGTTTTACAACTTGATGCAAGTTCAAAGGCAGCGTCTTCAGACCTGACGTGCCGTTCATTTAACCAGTAGAAAGGATGCAAGCTTAACTGGAAGAATGCAGATGTACAGATATGTGTCTGTGCAAGGAGTTCTAATTTATAATTTACAGCTGCACAAATGCATTAATGAGAGGTAAATAATCACAGTCCCATTTACTTGGGTGTTTTGGAGATGTACCTGAAAACTGCAAGTACCTGCTTATGTCGATACAAAGCCACGATATAAGTCTCTGAATTTTAATTGTACCCAAAAACTGATTGACCAGGTCCCCAGCTGGTGGGTACCTTTGCATTTTACGTGCCCTTGCTATTTTTACTTTTTCTGATGGAAGGATTCCTGTGTTCTTATATAATTAGAGAGTAGCTATAGTTATTGTCCCAAGAAGTAGAAAAGCCGGGTGAAATTCCCTCTTCGGGCTGAGAGATGCAGGCTTGGGTTTTCTGCTTCCCTGGCCTGACCACCACATCCCAGGCCAAACTAGGCTAAGGGAATCCTTCATTCCACCCGGTGAAGTTGATTTGCTTTACAGGATTGAGTGGCCGAAAGAGAGGGAAAAATTGGACCTTAACTCTGAAGCCAGCCCCTAGAGGCTATCCAACAGATAGCCATTTAATGGGAACAGAAACCAAGCTGACAACAGCTATTTAATATTAAAAAAATGCATAGATTTCCTCAGAAACGGGACCGAAATCCAGGTCTCCCAGTTTCCAGAGGAGTCTCCTAGTGGCGCGACTATAAAGTCAGGATTTCTTTTGTACTGCGTGGTGTGGGAGCCTTGCAGCCCTTTCAGGCGTGGTGCACAGCTTTAACAAAAGGAGCAGGGGATGGCTCTGTAGCCTTCAAGCAGGTAATTAAAGCTCCTTCCTGGAAAATGCTGGTTGAAATGTAAACCACCTTCTTTGCCAAGCGTTTTTGTCTGGATTTCTCTGGGAACGAATGAAGGCGCTTTGCCCTCGGTGAAGGAGCCCTGTCAGTGCTAGGCGGACGGCTGCGCCTCCAGCAGCTCTGAGCAGACAGGTGAGAAGAAGGGAGAGGGTTTAGAAGTGCTGTCGGCTGGAGTTTCCCAGATTTACACGTGCTGCCAGCGTTGGACGAAGGATCGCGGTGGTACAAAGTCACAGCTGCTGAGCTTCCTCTTCCGGACGCTGCTCCTTGCGCCGGTTTGTGCCCGAGGAGTGACTTGGCCGTGGCTTGTGCTGCACAAAGCAGCCACCGCTGCAGTCAGCTGTTGTGGCCCTGCTTGTCCGGAGCGCGTGCTTTAGGGTTAGTACCCGGGGAGGAGGAAATTGTTGAAGGGGCCGTGCCCTCGGTGAAGGAAGCAGGGGATGCCTTGTTCTGCTGGGTGAGGGGTGTGATCAGGAGGGGGGGATGGAGGACACGGGGCGCCCCGGTGCGGGGCGGTGGGTTGTGCAGAGTGAGCCAAAGGTTTGGGAGCTTGAGAGCGCCTCCACACTTGCTTGGAGCAGTTATCACTGATTATGATAGCTAAATAAACTTAGCTCGTGAACTCCTCACGGTACAACTGAATGCTTATCTGAAATGCATCGGTCAAACCCCATGGTCTTCGTGTTTCAGGCACCTCGTACCAGTTTCTGGATCCCACTCGTGCCAGATACATCCATTAAGCCTTGCTTCTTCGCATTCTTGCAGATCTGTACTTCCAGATGCTGTGAGATGGTAGCGTTGGGAAGATGGGGTGTACCTAAGCGTAGTATTTTTCATGTGGTGTCTTTGAAGGGTGCTCAATTCCCTTTAGCTTTTTTTGTGTACAGAAACTGACTGCTGCCTTACTGGCTCCTGGTGGGAAACACAAAACGTTATCTGGGCATTTGTAGGTACTGCAGTTCCGAGACCTCCTTTCCTCCCAAAATGGATTAGCAGGTTTGGCAGCAAAGAGCTCTTTTGCTGCAGACAGAACTGTTTTCTGGAGGAACTTTTTAACTTGTGAGAACAAGGCTAGCCTGGGTGAGTGGGCCCGTGCGGCTGAAGGTCTGCAGCGAAGTGAGAGCAGAAGCTGTCAAATGGAACAGGTTGGTGGTGATACACCCCAGTGAGATATCCAGATTCACAAAGAAATAGCAAGTATGTAGATTAAGAAGCGTGGAATAGTGGTTTGTTGGTTTTGTGGGGTTCTTGTTTGCTGGTTTTTTTTTCAGAGCAGAGTTGAATAACTTCTAACATGGTTGTGTTTGTCTGTTATGTGATTAGAAAGCTCTCTGAAGCCAACCTGCTGATATTTACCATATACTGAATTTTAATTTTGGATATGACTTTGCCAGTGTTTTATTCCCATGAGGGATGCTTAAATGTCGTCGACTGTGTACTCCAGGTGCTTGTGTAGCTTTCAGTAATGTAACGTCTCAGTCTGGGCATATTAAGGATCGTAGGATGTTTTTAGTAGAACCCCATGAAATAGCAAAGTATCGTTGTTCCAGCAGAGTCTAAAGCACAGAAGTGAAATTCTTACAAAGTCAATTTGCTGTTCTTGTCGTGTTTCTGCAGACCAGTGCTTTAAAGACAGGACTGTAGGGCTCATCTTTTGGAGAATCCGCCAGATTCTACTTCAGGCAGTACTTTTGGGAAATGCTTTATTTCAGAAGTGGGAAAACGAGTAAATATAAAACTTCTAAATAATCTATTGCTTAATTTCTCTACGAAGCAAAGACGAGAAAACACATTAATTTTGACTGAAAATGCAGACTGAACACTGTAGATATATTACAATGAAATACTGCAGAAATGTGGCTGAGTTGAGTGTTCTTTGTGGCAATGCTTATCATCAGGATGAAAATCTGCCTCCCGGTCTAGGGATTCTATGTGGCAATTCAAAACACGCGAGAGAAGCAATTATTGAAATTTATTAATTGTGAAATCAGCATCTTGAGTCAATGATGATTGATGTTTTTAGTGTCTTAATGGTGATTAAGTCTGAAATCTATACTTGAAGTTACAAATTGCTCAAATGTCTAGTTCAAAAATGTTGTTTTCCAAGTGCTGTGAAAATTAAATATTTTTTTACTTAAAGATCACTTAGCAGGTTAGGGTCCAGTTCCTTATAAAACTCAATAATATCATCATACAAATGACTGTCAATAGAGTTTGGAAGGGATTAAATAGTTGAATTTATTCTTCAGCTCTTCAGCCTGGTTTGAAGAGTTCTCACTGCAGTGAATTTTCCAGTGTCACAAAATTTACACAGAATCACAGAACTGTTTGGGTTGGAAGGGACCTCAGGAGGTCATCTGGTCAAGGGTTCCAGGTTTTATGTATTTTTTATCTCTTTTTGATTTAAGAAACTGTAATTCTAATTTTGAGAATCATTTAGAGCAGTATTCAAGAAATGCAGCTACAACATTTGTGACAACAAGTATGGCTCCAGCCTTCCAGGAAGAAATAGCAAAACGGTAGAGACAAAAGTTGGAAAATATTACTCCTTCTAAAGTACTGTATGCAAAAGAATGAAACAAAAGTGTAGGGACTTTCTCAGATGCTATCCATGTAGGATGGTAGAAATATGAAGAGACTGAAATCCTTAAGTCTTTTTTTAGCAAGAGGTGGGTTGTTTGTGTTGTTTTTTTTGTTTGTTTTTGTTTTTTTTCTTCCAGTAATCATGACACAGTGGATTGATTACTCATCTTTCAGTGAAAAAGGCAGGGCAGGTAATGAGCACGGTCCACATCCTCCACTGCATGGCTTACCAAGCTGCCAGCCACTCTTGTGTGCTTGTCAGGTGAAACTTAGCGCTTCACTGCAAGAAGAGATTAATGGGCTTTAAAATCCCATCAAACAGGTGTACCTACTTCTGAGGAAATGCAGGAAACTGTATGGGATTTTGACATGATGCAAGCTTCAGACATTGTGTTAACATTTCTTCAAAGTGTAATAGAAGACCTATATTTTGGCCCTTTTTCTCCTTTTTTTCCCGTGTTGGAGGGGACACCACAGACAGCTGTTTCTCAGGTGAGAATCTTACGGAGTGAGAAGAAGGAAATGCAAATATTTTATGTATCTATGGAGATATAAAGAAGTGGTAAACACAAGTTGGCAGTCTTACCAAGTTGACCCTCTACGTAACACCACATTCTTCAGCTGTTCAGACATCTCTTATGTCTTACTGGTGAACTATAACCTAGAAAGTGTCTAGAATGGAAGGAGTACCTGTTTGCAGGGTACAGGACTAAATAAGTTTTACAGCAATGTCTTAAACTTTAGCTTCCCTTTGTGGTTTTCAAACAACTTTACCAGACTTCTTTCTGGCTCTTTAGAATGTAGACTTTTTTTTTTTTTAGTCAATCTACCTTTGTTTTAATATGAAGTTAATGAAATAATTCTGTCAGACAAAATTATAGGTTTCTTGATTTAACTGCGGAATTCATACATAGACAATCCCCTAAAAAAAAATCTCTGACAGTGTGCAATTTTAAGCCATAGAAGATTATTTTAAAATTGCTCAGCTTGGTCTTAAAGTCAAATATTTCAAAGTGTTCATGCATCTTTGGAACATACCACCTTGAATGTTTTCCTGTAGAAGCTTTTTAACTGAATTCCGTACTTGCAGAGTTCACATGATTCTTCTTTCCCCGCTCACTTTCTTGATGATCTGAAGTATTCATGCTAATTTGAGTTAGTTTCTGTGGAAGCTGTGAAAATTTGAGACAATGCCTTTAACTAGAGTCTTCTAATATTTTTTGTCTGCTTCCCCCCTCCCCAGCTAATCATATAGGTAGATATTTTCCAAGATTTATTTATTTTCCTTTGTAAGGTAAAATGATGTGACAGTTTGCATGTATGGGCACTGAAAACAAATCTTAGAATCATAAAGTCGTCTTGGTTGGAAAAGACCCCTAAGACCGTCAAGTCCAACCGTTAACCTAGCACTGCCAAGTCTACCGCTAAACCATAACCCTGAGCACTGCATCTACACGTCTTTTGAATACCTCCAGGGATGGTGACTCAACCACTTCCCCGGGCCCTGCTTCAGTTCATGTTGTTGTAGAGGTGTGTGAATACATGTGGATAGCTAGAATTGTCAAGCAGTAGAACAGTATGTGGCAAGATTTCTTAAGTTTGTTTTCAGTCTTGCAGTGTTACTTGATCATGTCTGCACTGTAAAAATGCTGTTCAATATGTTAAAGATCAAATGTAACAGTGACTTAAGTGGCTTTCATAGTTTAGAACAGTAGTACTTGGACTTTGTACGTTAATGCTTGGGGCTGAATATTTTCTATCTTGCTCTTAATAGCGCTGTTTTGACAGATTTTGCAATGATTACTTGGAAAATTCTATCCAAAAAGTCATTGCTTACCAGATTTTCTGTTTTCCCTTTGATATGTAGGGGACAATAATTCTCTAAATACCGTTTTTTTTAAATAGCCAACACAGTTGGCAGTAACTTGCGTGTTTTCTTTCAAAATAACTGATTGTCTGCTCTTCAGTTGGCTAGTATGTGTAAGAAACAAATTTTGTTGTTTGGGTCATAAATAAAACATTCAGAGTAACAGTATGTTTTGTTAAAACTGTTCCGTTAGCAGGCATACTCTTTGGACTGAGACTTCAATTGTCATTCTATTTTTAAGAGAGTTTTTAAATGAAGAAAATTTGAAATGTCTGAGGGGGTGGCTGTCCCAAAAATCATTAAATCCATTCCTTTTCTAGTTTTTCACTTAATTCACTTCAAGATTTCTTTCGCAACTAAGAACAAACCTGTGGTTACTGGTTATTTCATCTCAGAAATATTGCGGGTGTTGTTAAAACATCTCTTCCTTTTTTTTTTTCCCCTCCTTGTAAATTGTGTAGGTGGTATGTGATGATAACGTTTTGAGAGAGAATTGGGAAGCAATGGGGACTGCAGCGCTAAATTATCTTGGCACGTAGTGACTTGTACAAAGATTTATGTGATTAAGGTAACAAGAACTATAGCTATCTGCTTCTTCATGTCCTCTTATTCATTAGCTTCCTGCTTATTTTTTTTTCTTGGCCAGAGGTTTCCAGCACAGGAGTGGTCTTCAGTTTTTGCTGCATTAAGGCAAACGGTATAGTCTAGGTACAGTTACAGTGATGAGTACAACTCAAATGTTTTTCTTTGTCGATGGGTTGTGTTTTAGCAGCTGTGTTGTCTTAAATCCTAGTCTAGACGAGAGAATTAAAGGTGTGATAGGAGCATGTTATCCTTTCCCAACATTAATGTCATGGGGCTAGCTCAATTAGTTGGTGCAGTGGTGACGATGTGTAATTCTTGTCTTGGTTAGATGAAAGGCTAGACTAGATGAAAGATCTAGTGAAGGACAAAAAAGGGAAAAATGTTTTTAGAGTTGACTAGCTTGTTTTTGAAACATTGCTTGGGTCACGTAGACAGAGCTTTAACATCTTTTAAGATATAGTTGTTGTCTTCTGCAAAAAATCAGGGTAATGAGGAGACGCGACTAAAGCGTTTTAAAGTATTGGAATGTAATCGATGAGGATCGTTCTTTGTGCTAAAATAATTCTGTAAAGTAAGGGTTGGTTAGTTAGTGGTTTTGTGTTGTTTCCACCCCTCCACCTTCGTGTCTTCCCATTATTGTTCTGGTTAACAGGTAGCCAGCCACCTTAACTAAAGATTAATGGTGTTTGAGACTGTGGTTGAGTTGATACTCACGTGGCAATTTAATTTGAACTGGAAGTGAATTGGATCCCCGTGAATTGGATAAGGGCACTGAACTTGAAGTGCTCTGAATGTTGTGAAGAAAAGCTTCAGTCCTGGGTTTCTGATGAGTTGCAAGAAAAGATGCTTTCAAGAAATAGCCACATAGATCACGTCTGGGCTATAAGTGAGCTTGCTGTGACAAGCTAGTTTTGGTTTTGGTAGAGAATGTTTGTGCTGTTTGCCCTCTTACTCCTAATACATTTCACAGCATAGAGTATAAGCCAACACTGATCAACCTACTTTCTTTGGAGTAGATCTGCTTGCAGTTTCTCACATTGCTATAACATCTTTAACTGCTTTGCAAAATCTTACTTGAAACATTTTATAAATATGCAAAAAAAAAAAATCCGGTATGCTTTTTCTTTCAAAAAAAGATATGAACTTGGTAAGAACCATTTAGAAATGCATAAATGAAGTCTGTTCTGAAGATCTGCTTTTCTTCTGAAATTTCCTCTTCATGTTTTCAATTTCAGTTTTAAATTTTGGAAGCTCGTTGTTTTTGTCAGAACAAGATAATGGATCTGAAGAATTTTGTTTTTATAATTTTTTAGGGAAATGGTCTAAAGGGGGCAAGGGGAAATCCTTTTTCACCCACCTCTGTGTTTAACCGCACTTGGACGTGACATGGAGTCTTGCAGGTGTGTGTCATGTGAACCACAGGACAGCAGTACTTATTTGTATACTGCCACTATAATGTATTTTAAGAAGGTATGTTTTTACAGTCTGTGTATTTTCTACTGCCAAAAAGACTTGATGATGTTAAGGGCTTTCCTAGTGGTAATCTCCAAGTTCACATTTTTGCTCCTCTTTCACTGTAGTAATTTTACTGAAAACTGGTCAAGAGGTGGTGGGGTTTTTGTTTCCGTGCTGGTAGTGGTTTTTAATTAGGAGTTCAGTCTGTTTGAAAATAATTTGGAAGGATGATCACCTTGCATGGTTTCTTCCGGCGTATTCTATCAGATGCCTTTCATAGCCTGAAAAAAATAAAAATCTCCTAACTAGTCAGAGTGCCTCGGAGTCTGACCAAACCTGGGCTCTCTGTCTCGCTGCTTAAGGAAGGCATCTGCGCTGCCTGCCTCAGAAGCAGTCAGATTCTTTGTGGCTGACATGCAGGTTACTCCCTACGATGCCTGGAAGAGAGGAGCATGAGTCACCTTCTGCTGGGTTAGTGCTGCGAGCCGCAATCAGAAGCCAGGCAGCGATTTGGAGTGAATTCTTCCATTGCTTTTGCTCGCGTGTTGATAAGATTTTGGGGGGAGAGGGGATCGATGTAGTACAGCTTAAACCTCTTTCGTAAGCTGTGGGTTCTTTAACAGATAACCTCCTCAGTATGCAGCAGGGGACTTGGGGGCAAGGAGGGGATGGCTTCGTTTTAGTACGAAGTGTGCAGGATGCTGTCTGAAGCAGAATGGATGCAGTGAATCCTGGCATTAATTTTCTGAATATGTTATGCACTGGAGGAGATGCTTTTTTCCCCCCCTTTTTGTTTATATCCAGTTTCAGCCTTCTCTTTTCTCACTTTCATTGAGAAATAGGGAGGAATTTAAATGAGAAATGGGTCTTGCAAAAGAGCTTTAGGAATCTGCTGTGCTCTGAGGTGTGTGGTCCTCTTGCAGCAAACTCCTTGAACTATCTCCTTACTAGTAACCCACCTCTTCAGAAGCAGGCTCTCTCACTAATTAAAACACTCAAAAATTCTAATCGTGTGGGATTAAATGGGAACCACTGTGCAGTAATGGAGCAACAGTTGAGCTTTGCCTGAAATGTTGCAGTCACCTGGGCGAGGGGAGTCTTCTGGTGATTGTTCAGTGTTCGGGATATTGATTTTGCGTTTTCCAGTGACTTTTTTGTATAAACAGTATCAAGAGATCTCTGGGTTTCAGTCCCTGGCATTTTTCCTTAGGTCACTGTCCATACTACCTAGTACACCTGATCTTTTTTCTGTTGTTCCCTTGGAAATTGTGAGTTTACCTTCAAGTGTTTATATATGCCTTAATAGTGGCTCATCTTCATTCCTCCTGTTGAAGAGTTGTTGTTTTTCCTCAGCTTTGCTTGTAGCATGGTGGTTATGGCAGTCTTCTGGGAAAGGCAGGTGAGAAACTCCCCAGGACTGAAGAAAGTGCATGTCCAATGCATGAAACAGCATTGCCACCACTTCTTTTTGTTCCCATGGTTTTGCATGGAAGTGATATCTGCTGTGGTTTTTATTGAGTGTTTTACCATTGTTGTGTTCCTAGACGCACAGAGGAGCGTTCAGTGAATTAGGCCTCCCGAGGGGCTGAGCTGCCTGCGTGCCTAATCTACAAATCCCAGGAGAGCTGAGGTGTGTGACCCTGTTGCGGTTGAAGCGTACGGCTCGGCTTGGCCTGCACAGCTGTAAGCCTGCAAGCAGCTGTACCGCTTCGGCAAAAAAAAGCCTGAGATAGATGCTGCTTGTCAGGAGCTGAAGTGGGCAGGCAGCGGCTCTGTGGAGCCTCTTCTTGTCTCTTGGACATGGCTGCCTAAATTCTTCTGGAGGCCTAGTGTGCTTACCTACCTCAGGCCTAGCGGCGTTTGCCACCAGAATGCTTTTCCTCACTTCACCTCCTGCTTTTTTAGATCTGTTTCATGTTTTGAAATGTTTTGAACAGTGGAATTCCACCACACGATTGTGTGAACACTCTTAGTATGGAGAAGCGAGTAACCAGAGTCTTGATGATCATAAGGCCCACAGCCTGGGCTTGACAATTCTTGTACCTGGAGCTGATCAGCTTATCACACTTCAGAACTGCACGGGACCCTTTCCTGGCTGAGGTTTCTTCTGGGTTTAAGTATTAATAAACCCAGAATGCTGTGACACAGAGACTTGCCAATGCAAAATGGGGAAGCCTCTCTCTTTGGACAGCGTAGAGTTCTTTCTCTCCTTCGAAAATTGTGTTTCTGTTATGCGATTTGTTGTCAGTCCCTAGGATAAGCTGCGTTGCTTCCATGACAATATATTTAACCATTCTGAGATGTCTTCCTTCTCTAGAAACAAGTTCTGTGCACTGGTTATATCACATTGCTGATTATTAAATTATATTTGGAGTAGAATCTACTTGTGTGGCTATCCTTGAACAAATAGTTGTCTGAGGGATGGTAGACTCTTATGTAGGAAGAAACTGGGAGAGCAAATGATATCAAGATAGCCTGTTGAGAGTCCACAGCTTTTAAAGTCGAAATATCAAATCTGAGGAAAGTTGGTAGACTAGTCTTCACAGGCATCTCCTTTCTGTTTCCCCTACCTTGGATACTGGCAGCCTCACTTAACATTAAAAGCTGTGGACTCTTAGCAGGCTGTCTGTCATCTGCTTCTCCAGTAGTTATAGGTTGGCCATGTGAGATAAGCAATAGCCTTCTCCTCTTTGATCCTCAACCACGTTGCAGAAAGTGCAGGTAATGTCACTGGATCCAGATATTCCCAAATTCTATTCAAATTGTGGAGAAGCTAATCTGCCTGTTCTCAGTGGGATGAACATCTGGTTATGTCGTGATGGGATTAGGTTTGCGGAACACTGGGCTGCCTTTAATAATAATATCATGGATTGGATCGTAATTTTTCCTACGCTATTTGAATGGATATCTAATGATCTCTGTCTGGCACTAGGTACATTATAGACTTTCCAGCTGGGTTTGTGTAGCCTCGGTTGCTTGCTAAAGTATCACTGTGCTGTTATGTAGCTGCTGCAAATCCCTGAAGAATCTGTTTACCATCTAGCAGCTTTTAGTCAAACCTCCTCTAACCCTTTTACTTCTAGCACTCTCTGTAACCAGATTTCATAGCAACCACATTCAGATGCTGAATCTGCTCATCAGATGAGTCTGTCAGCAACTGTTGGCAAGAAATGCTGTTCCTATTACCACTCCAAGTACCAGTTTTTACTTAAAGATCTGCAGCTATTGTGGAAATAGCCCTGCTGCCTCCAGGCCTTATACTTTGTGTTCTGCATTGACCTCTGATTCAGCAAACAGGAGGATTGCTGGACTTGCTCTGCACCTGTGCTGGGGTGGTTTTCAAGAACCACAGTGAGCAAATGCAGTCCTTAAACAGCCTCCTGATGGGCTGGAGCTAATGCTCTTTGCGTCTTTTTCACTTACACTGTCAGTTACATTTGTAATTCCCCAGTGTTCAGCTACAGGGCAATGGTAATGGTTTTATCTGGGACACATGAGGTGAATGAATATGTAACTAAAACTGGGGTCCTTTTTCAAGGGAAGGAGGTGACTGACACTGGGAGACGTTACAAACCCCCAGTTGTTCTCCTGAAGTGGACATGTTCACAAACCTTTATCTGCTGAGCATTCTCCCACAAGAAGCTCACAATTAGCATTGTGGTGGTCTGATGATGATGATGGAAATGTTCGTCCTTCTGTAACTCTTTGATTAAACAAATTCAGTTTTTACTTACCAAATTTATAGTATAACCATATTCTGAAAAGACAAATGAGTTGTGCAGAAAGATGAGGTCAGGATACTTGAACTTAAAAGGTTGGGATTGCTCTGGAATATAAGGAAGAGGGAGGGAGGGTGACATACGTGCCACGTACTGCAGGGATTACTGATGCATCCCTAGGCCTGACATAGGCAGATTCAGCAAAAAGCTGTGGTTACAGTTTTCATCTCTGAAAAGAATTTCCACCTTGTGGACTTATCATAGGAAAGAAAATAGGATATATATATTTTTAGTAGGCTACCCCATATTCCTTACATGGATTCTCAAGAGCTTGATCACTTAATATAATTTGCTGTTTATTGAAGGATGTTGTATATTTTTTTCTTTCTCCTGTTCCAACCCTAGCAACTGTATTTGGCTAAAGTATACCCAAAACAAAAAGTTTCATGGTTTATTTTTTAACATTGACATGAGCATAGTCAAGAAAGAGGACAAATCACCTAGAGGTGGCAAATCACTGAACTCAGGGGATGTTGAATTCTCCTGCAGATGGTTTTTATTAAAAAAAAAAAATAAAAAAAGTGACTACAGTCGTGGTAGCTCAGTCTTCCGGAGAGGGACAATGGAAATCTCAGTCTTGGATGAAAGCTGAAAAGGCTCACCTTGAAAGTCACTTATTATTCTAAAATTAAGCAATTGTATTGCCTTCCTAGCTGGGATAATTGGGCCGGTAATTGAAGTCTACATTCTTCTCCCAGAGATGATCAAAACACCTTCCTTTGAAAGACTTCGTCTGTCAGCAAGAAACGCGGTTAGATTAAAAGGACTGGGAACAGCCTGGGCTTCACACCCCCACGCACACCTTCATATTAATTGAAATGGCCTTTCTGCATAGGACGACTTAATGTGGAAAAAATAATTAGTGGACTATTTTCAGGAAATTCTGGTTACCAATTAGTGATTCAACAAAGAAGGTGTTATGGACACTGGGTGTGTGATTCCTTTAAATATAGACTCTTTCTTAAAAGAAATCCAACTTTTCTCGAATGGCTTCTTACCGTTTTGACTGCTTCTTTTGAGTGTTCAGTATACAAACTGCCATCCTTCCTGGATGAAAATTTCATGACTAAATTACGTTCTGAAATAAAGCCACATTGTTTGATCCCACTTCAGATAAATGTAACCGTTTTCCTCACTAATTTAAGCAATACTAAGATTGGTGTCCATGTGGGAATTCGCAACATCTTAAATGGTTGAGGTTGGCCTGGCTTCTTGTTCCTCCCTCTGAAAAAAATTCTCTCAGTCTGAACAATATGATCTTTTGCTGAAAAGTCTTTTCCTTTCTTTTCCTTCCCCTCTCACGCAGAGGCATGAGTTCTTCTCACCACGAGCTAGTGAAGCACATCCTTTTTGCCAGCCAAGCTACCTCCTGTTGCTACCTCCTGTTCAATGGCAGCATCCGTCAGCCCACAAACTGGCCATGCAGCCCTGGGCTCTGACCCTCCTGGGGAAGACACCATGGGCTGTCTTCATAGACGATAAAACACCTGTCCATCGTTTTAGTAAAACTTGTCTGGGAAAAGGTGGCTTTTATTCTTTTATAACCTTGGCCAGACCCACATAAATTAACGTTTGTACATGAATTGAAACGTAAATAGCTCAACATCTGGGATGTTGAGTATACCCAAGTTCCTCATTCTGGCTGATGTTTTTAATACTTACGCAAATATTGGATTTGAGATATACATAAGGAAGAAAATATTTACATTTTATGATTTTATGTACCCGATACCTTATATCTGGTGTCATTTTATAGACATTAATTTCTTCCTAGGAAAGTTCTGGATGCTAGAATGGTTGAACTTTTTGTTTCAGGTCTTCCAACGTATTCAGGATGCTGATTTAGAATAAAATAGTTTGTGAGGTATTTTTCTGTAATGCGTACTTGTCTTTATGTAGGAAGAATAAGTTCCGAAGAAGTTTATTTCAGAAGTTTATGCTCAACATAGAAGAGGGGTCATTAGTAAATCATACTCGCTATTCTCAGCATAGCGGTAGTATGCTGGGAGGCACTACTTGGTGGTGAACCAAAGCACTTTTAAAAAACGAAACCAAAAAAAAACCCACAAGATTTTTGAAAGGTCTTTATTTGTATATTATTGATCTTTAGATATGAAAACAGTTTCACTTAACTGGCTGATGTGCTCTCTTTATTTGTGGAGTTAAGTAGTTGAATTGTTAAACATAGAGGCCACTTCTGAAAACTGTGGAGAAGAAACATTCCTGGTGCTCTGTTCATCCAAAGCAGTCCGACTGAACATTCAAATTATTTAAACCAAGCTTATGGTAATTAAATAAGTTTTTCTTTAAGATGAGGGCCACCAACTTTCTGTGGTCGTGGCAGGATGGTTTTCTTTCTCAAGTCAGAAGTGAGAGTTTCTGGTAGAAACTCAGCAGGAGTGAAGAGGCTTCCAGAGCACCTGCTAATGAAGCAGTTGGACCTGTAACCCAAAAGTTCTTGGGCTTCTTTTGTTGAAGACAAATTTTACATTGGTAAAAGGGGCCTTGACTATAATCAAAAGGATATGAAATCATAATACTGCTTCTGAAGTAAAAGATGAAATGATAGAAGTCAGACTTCTGTCTCTTCTCTGGGTTTGGTATTCTTGTGTTGCCACTTGCTCAGAGTTTCTGTAAAATAGCCCAGCTTACAAATAATACCCAGAGTTGTAATATAATAGTACAGTTGTGAGGAAAATCTGTCTCAGCAGAGCACTTTTGCAAAGTTTTCTTAGAAGCAGTGTAGGGTATTTTTATTAGCTTGAAGGACATTAAGCTGTATTATTCTTTGGTTACTAGGGTAACAAGGAAGCCTCTGCTTCGTGCTAGGCTCTCAAATTCTCTTCAGGCTGTGCCACGTCACACACACTCTGGTATCCATCTGCCTGAGCTTCTACGTGGGGACTGATGGGAGAACAGAAATTTATGCCAGGTTGTTTGCTGCTTAATCCGGTTACTTTTATTTTTTTTTTCTGAAGCTTTAGGTGACTTGAAGCTAAGTTCATCGCAGAAGGTCAAATTCTTTAAAAGTAAATAAGTAAAAGGCACTGTGGATATACAGTTTATAGCCATGTGCAGTGCTTGATCGTACAGGCCGTGGAGATAGTGGCAATCAAATTGTCAGAGGTGAGTTTAAGCCTACCCAGGGACATAGGTATTCGAGATCAGACTTGGTGATCGTTTGGTGATCGTCCCTTCCAACCTGGGCTGTTCTGTGCTGTCTGTGAGTTTTGTGATCCAGGCCTGCAGCTGTTTCTAAAGGAATATGTTTGGGCAGAGGTAAAAAGCAGCAGCCCTGATTTACTGGAGTAAGAAGGCTCTTAGCTTGATGTCGAGAAGAAGCTGCGTGGTTCTCGTTGGACTGAACAACGTGATGGTTCCTAGGTTCTAATCCTTCAGAAGCAGGTGATGCTACTAAGAGGGTTTTGAATTAATTGTTAGGCCTGTTCTTAAAGACTGTAAAAGTGTAATTTTAATGAGCTAGGGAAAATCCTATTAGAATAGTTATTTAAATAAGTTTTGTAGTTGGATTCTTATCAGTGATTATGAGTTGGTTAAAGGAATATAAGAGCGTTTTCACTTTGAAGAGTGAATTAAGGCCTTACGGGACTGTGGTCTTTTGACCCTTTTAAAGGGCTTATATATTTAAATATGCTAGCCAAAGTTTTTACTTTATGTATTCACTAGTAAGTTCCCCTTTCTATAGATTTAACATGGATAAAGAGGTTGAAGTCACCATTAGCTTATGCAGGGAGCTCTAGTTAATTTTGGAAAATCTTGTTAAGTCACTTTGCCTTCACAATGATAAGATACATGCCTACCTTGAGTTACGTAGGTATGGTTGTCAATTCCTCTACATAAATTAGTAGTTAAACATATTTGTATAGCTTTGGCATCTGTTTCTCAGCCCGTTCTCTGTTGAAGCCAGCTTTATGCAACTCAGTTGTCTGCTTGTCTCATCTTCCTCCATTACCAGCCAGTAAATTTTTAATTCTGCAGCTAAGTCCAAATAAATTCAATACTGGGACAAGTTCCCAACAAGGCTGTGGAAGGTCTATCGTTGGAGGTTTTCAGGTGCATGAGCTGGTCGAGGTCTCCTAGCTGACCTTCCTCTGATCAGGGAGTTGGATCAGAGACCTCCCTCCCCAGTGATGCTGCGGTTCTAAGACTGGAGAGAATTAGAGATCTAGAGATTTAAGTTCTTGCTGAGTTGTAGGTGGGAAAGAGATCATGTTGGTGTTCAGGTTGTGGAAGACGCTCTGACATCTGCTCAAATCTAATTATGGACTGGAGAGTGGTTGAGGGAAAGAGTACTAGACAGAAGGAAAAACTGGAGCTTTAGATACAGCATTGACCAAATCGATAGGAAAGTAGACCTACCATTGTTCACATACATTTCTTGCTAGGTTCTGTGCCTTACGAAAGGGCTAGATGTTGCTTCAGCTTTTCCAGGTGGAATACTAAGAAAATTTTGATCTCGGATTTTTCTTTAACCCAGCTACAGGCATACCCTTTGCTATATTTGAATTGGTACAAATCTATGTGGCAACTTTCCTTCCCCCTCGTTGGCAGTGCTTCTTTGTGCGGTGAGTTTAGAGTACCTTTTATAATATTACAGTAATCCATCAGAAAGTTTGCATTTCAAAAGGCACGGTTCTGAGAGAAGCTTCTTGTGACAAAGTATGTATTGCTAGATAAATGGTAGCACCTGCTAGGGTCACTTACGTTTTATGAACACAGCGATCTCATAAATTAGAAGTGTGAAAAAATTAGGCTTTGCAAATTTGCTGTATGATGTTCAAGAGGCCTATATGCATTTTTTTATTGCCTTTGCAAAGGGTTGTATTCAGTCCCACATTGTCGGAGTAGGCAGGCTTCTTGACCTCGTGCAAGTTTTGTATGGAGACGCGAGGAGGACAAGTCCTTCAGTGTCAGTGTTTTAAGATACCGTGAGCTCTGCTGTTTGCTCCAGCCTGCGCAGCTGAAGTGAGGTAGCAACTCTGGCTTTTCTCTCTGGTGTTTGTTCTTTGCTCCTGCTCTGAGGCACACCTAATCTAAAGGCTGTACTATCTCTGCTGGCAAGCTTGACGTCGGCGCTGAATCTATCTTAATGTACACGTTCTGAATGCTTGTAAAGAAAAACCGAAGGTTTGTGCAGTTACGTAGCAGGTTGCTGAGAACAGCTGGGGTGCAGGATGTTCTTCTCTTGGACAGAGAGCAAAAGTGCCAGCACATCCTTCGGGATCCTCAGGTGAATGAGGATGGAAGGCCTCAATGGTGGTTACGTGCCTTAGGCATTCTGAGGTGAAGGTTGATGGCAGTTTTTCCAGGTGGAGAATAGAGATACAGAATTTGAAGGACTTGTGAGAAATCACTCAGGAAGTCTTTAGCAGGGTATGGTACTGAACCCAGGTTGTGTGTTGGCGCTCCTCTCACTTAATGTGTTTTATCCTCTGACACTTTGCAGAAAATTTAATTCGAAGTGGTTATGTCTGGAAGACTTTAAAATAGAAATCAAATATTGATGGTAGTCTCTAGGATTTTCTGTTCTTTTTAACTGTAGTATCTTCTGTGTGTTGTACATCTGGTACGTACCAAAACCCTTGACACATCCAGTCATGCCCATTGCGATAAATGTTACTATATTACCATGGCATATGGCTTAAAAATATTTAAGGTCAGAAAACTAATACAGTCATTAAGAGTAATTTTCAATTATGGATACAAAGTTCAAATACTTCAACGTGCAGCCTAATTTTCAAGATGTTGAGCCATTGCTACAAGTAGTAGCAGCATTTATTTATTTATTTTAACCTAGGTGGTTAGATTTAGAGTATCTGCAATTTTTGAGTAAGAGCTTTGTACTTAAGCAACCCTACTGTGCCTTATCTGTTCATAGCCTTTGTGATAACTAGACTTCTTTCAACACAAACAGAGTATGAGGCAGAAACTAAGTGAAAGTGATGCACCTGTGAGAATCTCAGGTTTGTAGGACATTCTGATTTTTCCTGCTGCTTTGGAAGTATCATACTAGAAACAAGAGAACTAGTCACGAAGAAAAAGGTCAGGTAAAGACACTTGCCTTGCCATTTATGCTTGTGGTTATTGCTGCTCTCAGATGAGACCTTTGAGTGGTGTAGAGAGGGAATGCAGGGACTGAAATACTGTATGAGTGTGTTCACAGCAAGCCTGCTGCTAAGCAGGTAGATGTTATATATCACTTAGAGTCTTTTCAGTGCTGATAATTGATTTCAGCATTAGATACGAATTGGAATGATAGATACCTTAGGAAAAGGTATGCTCTTTAAGGTGAAGGCTTACCTTTTGTTTGCAAAGGCTATCGAGTGCCTGAAAGGGTAAGACCTGGTGTTACTTGGGTCATAGGCTCCCTGTTGTCATCCCCAGTGCAAAAAGGGCTGATTGTCTGCCTCTTCCCATGCCAGAGCCTTTCTTCGAGGGGAACTGGTAATGCCATTGGATGCAGTTTAAACATGCATGGGCTTCTGTGAACTTGCTGAGAAGAAGGTCTCCCGAGGAACTTGATGATCAGTAATTTTTCTTTAGGACTGGTTTGGTATTTTTAAATGAATGGTAATCTCTTCTCACATGGGGCATGTTGGCAGACCATTGAATTTTCAGGTGTTCTTGCTGTTCTACTGTGTAAGCAGGTGATGCAGCTGCCGGCAGAGGCTTTATCTGCAGTGACCTGTAGAAGCAGGCTGACCATCTGGAAGGAGCTTGTCACTGTACTGTTCCCACATGAGATCTTAGATGTGGAAAATCTTTTGTAAATAAGAATTTTTCTCTGACGTGACTGGAAATAGCCTGGAAATTCATCATACATAGATGACACACATCATGTGTTGTAGCAAAGGAATGCAGGTTTATTTGACGGTGTTTGAGTACATGCAAAGGATATCATCATCCACCATTTGTGTCCCTAGCAAGCTCTCAGCTGTAACCTACCAAGAAATAACATGTTAAATTAAAAAGCGCTTGTAGGAACAGTTGGGAAGCAAATATATTTGTGTGTGTGTGAATACATATGTGAATTTGTGTGTATGTATGTGTATACGTATGTGTGCATGTATACATGTATGTGTATGTATATAGGGCTTCATTACGATCGGTTTTGTTGTTTCTTGGGCTTTTGGTTGGAAGACAGCTATTTCCTCTAATACTACCTAGGCACAGTACCAAAGGTGAGCCTGTCGGACAATTTCAGTGAAACTAGGATTGGTTGAGACTTCAGTTAGACCTTGAAACCAAACTGGAAAGTGTAAGTGGACTATAACAACCAGTGAACTGAATTGGCCTTTAAAGTATTTAATTTAAGTTGAGGAGATTATTTCCAGCAGGTTTCATGTACAAGAGCAAGGATGGTTTCTGAAGTCTTCTCAAGAGCAATGTGGTGTGGTGGTTATTTATTATACTAATATTATTCTTCAAGTCATTGTACAATTATTACTTAATTTGATGCCCTATGAGTAAGTACAATTAACCGGACTGTATACAGTTATCCTCAGGTCTACCCATCTGAAGAGTTCGTTTCCCGAAGGCTATATAGGGAGTACGTGTCAAAGCCTAGAATGAAATGTTAGATCCCTAGTCCCGCAATTAGGCCATACGCTGTTCTGTATAGCAAAATAATTCATGACTCAGGCACCTAATTGCAGTGGGACTTCCAATAAGCTCTTTAACATCTACTCATTTATAAAAAATGATTTTAAGACTTTTTTTTTTTAGTTGGGAGTTGTTGCTTAACTAATTAAATCCTTACACAATATAGCTTACCAAACTGCATATTAAATGCAATTAATCGGCAAACTGGAATGACTCGTTTGTATCATGGTGGTGTGGGTTTTACAGCTGTTAGGTATGGATTTACCTGAGAAGCTGCAATAATTTTCATGTTGCACAGAGCAAAATGTGGAAAGTTCACACTTTGCAAAAACCTACTTATTTTTAGATTCATATATATATATATATATATATATATATAATTCTCTTGACACATTTGATCTATGTATACAGATACAGGCACATCTTCATTGGTGTGTATTTGTAGAATTCCACAGGGAAAAGATAGAGCTCTACAGACAGGGCATGTGCTGTTGATTTAACCCATAATGTTAATTTTTTTTTTAAACTACCAAAATGTAAGGAATTGGGATCTGGAAAAAGTGAAACGTCCTTTCTACCTAAATTTCTTAAGATAAGGTAGTAATGTTTTAGAAGTGTGTATATATATATACACATAATAAAAATGTAGAATAGCTATCTCTTTTTCTCCCGTTGCTTTGGTTCAAGAATTGGAAGCTTTAAGTACTCATTTCAGCTTCCAAGTTTGCACTTGATGATTCCATAGCTTTGCTTCCTCTTGTCCTCATGTCTGAGAGGCTCAGCACCAGACTGGAGAACAGTCTGTCTCTTTTCTTATTCTCTGCAGCTGAAGTGATTTGTAACTATTGAAGATTTTACATTAAATATCCAAGAAACTGTGTGAAAGGGCTAGAAACAGTCTTGATAGTTAAACTCAGAATAAATTCTTTCCCTAGCTGAGGAAACTTCAAGTTAAGACAGACTTTACTGCAGGCAATCAAAGTTTGTACGTGCATTACAAAATAATGTTTAGTAATAGATGCATATGAATTTGTAAACAATCTAATGGATTTAACTGCTATTTTTGGTACTTTATTTCATATTTCCCTAAACTATTTTACTGTGTCTTTTGGCAAGATTGTTATCATATTTTTTTTGTAAGTCTAAAGTGAAGAATGCTTATTTTCCTGACCTTCTGATAATATTTGTATCATCATTTCCCCTAGTATCTTTACCACTTTACAGGCTTTCCTTTTTGAAATACTATGAAAAGTGCCAGAAACACCCTCAGAAAAGGAGGAGGGAATAAAATGTGGTGCAAAAGAAGAAGATAAAGGTGGTTTCAAACCTAAGACTCCTTTGATGATTAGGAAAAGTTATCATGGATAGGTATCTTCACATTTCAGCAGTCACGGTATTTGACACGTAAAGCTAGAAATCTATACATCTTTCCATAAACTTCAACAGGAATTAAGGTAGTCGTAAAAATAGTCTTTAAGAACATATCTTTTTTTCTCTTAATTTTTTTTTGTTATACAGGAAGCTTCTGCATTTTGGTTCAACGTGTTCAGCTCTCTTATGGAGCTCAGGCAAAAATCCTAGAAAAGATGCAGCATTTCCTGAACGTGAATTAAAAAGCAGGAACCCCTTTGCACTTTTTGTCTTCTCCTGTTCTGTTCCAGTGCACTACTTATTTATTTTCCTGCTCTAGGGATACTGGGCAATCTCTAGTACAGTTTAAGGGAGTCAGATCTGTTTATCAGTGTCGTGGTGTATTTTTAAATTCTTAATTTTTTGTTCTTCATTTTATTTATTCTTCTTCATTTTATTCTATTTTCGCTTCATGTCATCTTTTTCATCTTTCTCCAGTGACAGCTTCAACCAGAAATGTGAAAAGTACCTTGTAAATGTAAAAGAAATTCAGGTGTGATGTTTGTACTGCCCACATTTTTCTCTCTGAATAAGACTGGAGGTTAGAAAAAATGTGAGGTAGAAATCTATGCAGGTCATTTACATACCATTCATCTAGAGACTTTCTAAATGTTTAACAAGTTAATTAAGCTGTTACTCAAAGTATACATATTAATCTAAACAGAAATGCGGCTGGACATGCCATGTGAGGTAAGATAAAATGTAGAAACTGTTTATCGCTGTGTGGTCAGCGGTGCATAGCTGAGCTGCGTTAAACATTTAAAGTCTATGTATTTACTGATTTTGTGTGGCTATGGTGTCCATCCTCAGGAAAACTGGGGGGATTTACTATGGCCTGCTGGTCCCAGAAGCTTGTAAAGATGGATATCAGGGTAGTCTTTTAGCATTGGATAAAGTTATCTGAGACTGGTAAGTACATATTGGTTATCTTTTAAGGTGCAAGGACTGAATCTTGCTAGAGTGACATTCTAGATATGATGGTATTTGACGCTGCACCGGTGTCCTTCACAGGGCTGTAAGTGATCTCAGTCGGGCTTATATCTTCGGGATCTGTCACTGCTCTGTACCCATCAGATTGGAGCAGTGAGATCATTTCAGCAGGGTGAAGTACCTTGTTCTTTAAACACGTTCTGCAAACACGTGTAATTGGTCTTGCAAAAATTTCTTCCTGAGGTCTTGAAAAGTCAGGTCTTCCTGTGCTACACTGGAGTATATTTCTTTCAAGCTCTGCTGTGATGTTTGCCCTAGAATACATACTTCACCGCACTGATACAGAGGAAACTGACAGCAGTTCTTATTTTCAGGTGGCCCTCATCCTTTTCATTAGGAAAGATCAGTGCTGCTCGGAGCTTTTCAGCAGTGCTGAGAAAATTGGATTTTTCTGCTCCAGGAACGAGGGGCAGGAACGTGCCGTTTCTCCACCGCGACGGGGACAGGCAGGGGGAAGCAGGCCATGCCAAAAGGCAAGACCTCTGCACAGCTCCCGTGGTGGATGGCTGCCCTCTCACGCATCCTGGGATGGCAGCAACAGCAATTTGGTGGTGGTGGTTTTGTGTGTGTGTGGTTTTTTTTTTTTTCTGGGCTCAAGTATAGGTGATGGGTTTTAGCCTCGTTTGCTCTGCTGATACACAATTTGATAGGTATATGCTGAGGCAGAATTTGCTGAAAGCTGAGACAGAATTTGATGGAATATAGAGCACGCTGTCTGTTTTAGGAGTGTGTTTGTGAGTGGGTTAGATCCAGCTTGAAGCTTTTGGAAGGATTTGTGAAATCCTAGGTTTGATTTTTTGTGGTTATATGGGAATGTTCTGCATTGCTGCTCGGGTGCCAGTTAACCTAATAACAGCTCTTTATTTTATTTTTTTCCTTTCATAAAGAAGGTGCTTCCTATTGGGTCACTGAAATCCGCAGGGTGAAAAGCCTGTGGGGAATAGATGTTCTTCTTCCCTTCAAATTTCATTAAAATCCCATAGTTCTGCTGCATCTGACAAATCGCCCTTTCTCATGGCGGGCCCATGCTGTTGCCCACCACCTCAGTAGCGTGCCGAAACCTGGGGCAGGCCGAAGCCGTGTGAGTGAGACCTCTGAGAACAGGTAGAAGTAGCCTCCTGTGGGATCAGCTGCCACTGCAAGGAGGGAGCGGAAGCAGGGAGCTCCTCCATGCTCAGCAGAAACAGATCTGCCCAGGTGCCGAGTGAGGCAGGAAATCCTGGCAGCTCCAGGAGACGAAAGTGGCGAGCCATCTTGAACCTCAGATCTCGTAGAGCCATTTAGTCAAGAGCCAGCTTCAGGACTTCTAGGTTTTCTGCGGTGTGTTACCAGAACCCAAAAGCTGGGAAGTATGCTGCAAAGACCATTAGGAGGGCCTTTGAAGATAGCAGGGGCTGACATGGAGCCACGTAGCTTCTGCAGAGGCCTGCTAGGTCAGGCGTGGCACGGCCCAGCTCACAGTCGGTCCATCGTCATCTTGATGTTCAGACAATGTAAGGCACAGACATCTCTGTGATACTGAATAATACTGAACTGGAGCTAATAAGCCCATACTGAATGAAGCCAGTCTTCTGCTTGGTGTCCACAGACTGTTTTCCCATTATTTGTGATATTCCAGTTTGCATTATTCTAGATGATGGATAACAACTTTTGTGTGTAGAAAGACAGATTAAGACTTTTTCATACAGAATATCTATACATTGTGTATATATATGTACAAAACCAGACTATAATCAGAATTAATACATTCAATGTATCTTTTAAAATATATGTATACTTTTATATAAAGTACTTGCTCTGTAAATTTGACTGCTCAAAGGTGAGGTAATAAAGATGTGTGTTTTGCAAGAGCGACCTTATTTTTGCCCTCTGAGGAAGTATTTGAGTAAAATAACATGAGGGTTTTGCAGAAACATTTTTTATACAAATCAGTGTTATAAAGTCACTGGATGAATCCAGATTATGAGGTAAATAAGGCTGTTGACTGTAGGATTCTCGTCTCATTTTACATGGTGAAGGTAGGTAGTGAATAGGGCAAACATAAGCCCTAAAGGCAGGAAAAAGCAATACAGAAAGGTGATTCAATCTGTTCCATGTAATAGTTCTTAGTCCTGTGCAGATAAATACAGTTAAACTTTTTCTATCTATCTCTTCAGCTCATCAATTCCTCTTTTTGTCCTCTAGTATGAAGCTTCAGTATTTCTGTCCCTCTATTTCCCAGATGCTAAGCACTCATAGAAAACAGATCCTCGGATATTTAGTTGCCCAGCTTTTCTAGGGTTCTCAAACCATTCTAAGCACTAAAATGTTTTATTTGAACTATCTGTAAATCTGCAACAAGTGGGTGGGCTTTTTTTCCCCTCTGTGTTTCTCAACAAATTGAAGTGATCTTACAGAACAAGAGATCCTGTGTTTTAATTCTGGCTCAGCTACTTCTTTGCTGAATGCTTCTCAAGCGACTACTCCGAATTTCTCAGGTTTTTCCCACTTGTAAAATTGAGAAGAAAGAGAATATCTATAGAAGCTGGAAGAAAAAGATTCGCATTTGGGGCCCTCAGATGTTCAAGACATACAGTGACGGTGCAGCTGTTTCCACTTCCATTAAAGGTTTTTAATGCTGTACAGCAAATAAAATAAGACATATGCATGTAGATAGTAAAGATTTAAAAAAAAAAAACACTGAATTGCTGTATTATCTGTTCAACACCATCCATCTTATGTAATTAAAGACTATGCCATCGTGTGCTGAAACGCAGGAGGACAGATTTCAAGATGCTTGTGTGTATTTTGGTATTTAATTAATGGCAGCTTAGCTCTTGTAAGAGTTCCAAAGGTATCATTGTGCTAAATACTGTGCATCTAGAGAGTAAGAAATGGATTGCGGCTGCTCAGGTCGTAAACCGAGGATAGGATAAATGGTGAAAAAGTGAGGGGAGTCCTCTACAATTATTGACCACAGCCTTAGGCTCTGGATTAAGTGATCTTCTCAGAGTTAGCGAAGAGACATTACGAAGCTTAGAATTTCACGTGCATCTTATGACGTAGTTCCACCAATTTTAGATACTGAGGTGGTGTGAGAAGTTCCCGTACTTTTCTCCTTTGACTCGGAGATCAAGTTGACAGGAACATATAGATTCCCTGTTTCTGTGCAGAGTCTTGCCAGCCCAATTTCATCACCATTGCTGGGTCACACCAAGTTGTGGAGGCACATGCACCAACTCCGCTCTGCTGCCCTGCCTGGGAGGCAGAAAGAAGGGAGGGATAAATAAGTTGTTATAGGTGGCTTTAGGACAGTAACATCTTAAACTGCTGCACATGTTAGCAATGAATGTCTTGCTCAGATCATTTGACTCGAAACAGCTAATGCAAAGTAGAAAATCAGGTTTAAAATAGGAGGGAACCAACCATCTTGTTTCTCCTGGGTCTTAGTTTAGTTTAAGTGTTAAAAACCATAATTGGTTTTTCTCTTAGTCCTCATTGCTTTTATGAGAAAACCAGTGTAAAAGCATTTTGGAAACAGGCCCAGTGTTTTCTTCTCTGTTATGTCAAATATGTAAATTTAAAACTTGACTAAACACTTGCTTAAATCCATGTTTAAAGAAGGGTTTTATGCATGTGAGGATGGGGGGGGGGGGGGGACAAGACAGGCATTTTAATTAAAATAATAATAATAATAAAAATGGCAAGGATCCCTTCACAAAGAGATTCAAAATAATAAATTCCTGCAGAGCTTATATGATCTGTTGTGTTGTCCAAGTTGGTGATGAAGCAGAACTGTGATACTATTACCTGGTACTTAATTTTCTTTTCAGCTTGTGTAACTCATATAATGATGTGAATGCTGCAAGGAAAAGCTATATCTTCTGTGTTAGCTAATGCATGTTTTTATATAATACTTCTTTGTGTAGACAGAACTTGTAGTGGGCTGCCTGGAATTTCAAATGAATTTACTGGCACTTTGGTGCTCTCCCATTTATTGTTCACCTGAGAGTTCTGTGTATATTAACTGAAGGTAGATGTACCTTTGAAAGGGGGAGTGATGCATCTTCCTTATCAAAAGCAAGAAATAAAATGTGAAACCTGTTCAGGGAGAAGGAAGATGTAATGTTGGAGAGAGGGTAGTACCACAGTCCTGTTCTTGCGCCCTGAGATTAACAACATAGTAAAGGTAATAATGGGCAGGTTTCCTGGTGACAAAGAACATTCAGAGGAGGAATTATTCCCTTGAATTTTAAGAAAAAAGTTTGGGGGGGAAAGAGATGTGCAACAAATGGCTAGGATGCAAAACATGTAAAGCACTTTTTTTCCAATGTAGAACGTTCATATTGTCCAAACATCTTTCTTGTTGGGTCTGCACTGGTTGTAAATAGATGTTTACATTTTTGAGTGTTGTTTCTTTTGAAATATAATGATTGCTGCTTTCTTTTTGTTTGGTTGTGTTTTTCTAACTGCAGGTATGAGAAAGTGCCAGTAATTCTGGTTGGTAATAAAGTGGACCTGGAAAGCGAGAGAGAAGTGTCGTCGAATGAAGGCAGAGCCTTAGCCGAAGAATGGGGCTGCCCTTTCATGGAGACCTCTGCTAAAAGTAAAACAATGGTGGATGAGCTCTTTGCGGAAATTGTTAGACAAATGAACTATGCAGCACAGCCAGACAAAGATGATCCATGCTGTTCTGCATGTAATATACAATAGCATTAAAAATGACCTAACCTGGACTTAATTTGCAGAAATTTTGTAAGGTGGTAAAACTGTCTACTTCACTTCCTGGTTTGTGGGTCACTTGAAATACATCTGTAGTGAAGTAGCATCATTAACTCAGAGCTGAGCATTGAAAGTCAATCACTGACTCTGGATATATAATTGGGTTAAATGACCACATCTCACCCGTTTTTCCCTTTGAGCACCTGCAATTTTATGGCCTAGCCAGTTGATCTACAGGGTCATTCCAGTTGAGCGTACACGTGTTGTCACGGCACACGGCAACAACAGCAACCGTTTCCAAAGAAGTTAGAAACCCTTTGGAAATGGGAAACAGAAGCAGTGGAGAAAATTATCGCTGAAGACCATTCACGTCTAGCATAAGCGCAAAAGGAGAGCCAAGTCTTTCAAATTGCTGTGCTTCAGATGTGCGCTATCACTTGTGGCCAAGTTTGTTCAGTCAAATGTGTTGATTTCACCTGAACTTCTGACAGTGTTAGAGGAAGAGGTTACCAGAGACCTATATAAGTTTGGATTTTTTTTCAAAAGTGATGCTATTATTTCAGCGCTTTATCCCACATCTTGAAATAGAAGACATTGCCATCGGTGTGTGAAACGAGAGGCAAGATCCGAAAAGAAGTGGCAGGTGAAGAAACAGTACGGCATTGGAATGTTTTAAATCTTTCGTTTTGCTGCTCAAAAATGGAGGATCGCTTCAGGTTTTGGTCTGCAAAAAGCCAAACAAACCCTCTGTTTACAAAGCAGGAAGCATCTTTATTTATCACTTTACTGAACCAGGAGGAAGCAACTGTGATGAAAAAATTGCTGAGCCTTACTAACAAGGAACACTTTAATAGTTTAACTAGTACCATCTTGTAAGGAAAATTAAGCCATGTTGCATCCATATGTTCCCTTCTGCAGAAACCTCATGGGACAGTATGAACATCCTGCATTTTTAAGTTTGTTGAAGACAACAGTTTTTCTTGCCTTGAAGGGCTATGTTCTCTGGTGTGATCCCTAACTAACCTTTGAAAATCACGTTTGCTATTTCGTAGCTTTAATATTGAAAACGCAAATTGGATAACCACGTGAAATCATTTGGTTCAGAGGTGAAATAGTTACAGTTATAATTCCTTAGGTGAGCGTGGAAATGGCTATTTAATTGCCTGACACACTATTCAAAGGTTTCCCCAATTATTGGAGTGTTAAATGGTGGGAGCAAATGTTTTATTTTGAAAGGATGCTCGAGCTCTGGCTTGCTAGTTTCATAGCAGTGAAGTATTTATCATTTGCATGACTAATGGCACAGAAATACCTATTCTGAAGTCTTACAATCAAAGTATAGAAAAGTTTTCAATCACAATGTTTAGATTTTAAATGCTGGAGAGATTGTCTTGAGCTGGATCTTTTATAGGTAAAATTGGCCATAAAAATACAGTCACTGAGCCTGTGGTCTAAATAACACCATGCATTCATTAGTTTTTCAATCTTGTGCAGTAACAGTGTAGTTCCTTGTGTTTCAATGAGTGAAAACAGGGGTGCTGGGGTGTGCGTGTGTGTTGAGTGTGTACGTGTGTGTGTATATGGCCCTTAGAAATGCTGTAATTGGAGTTAGGTTCGAGAGTTTTGCCTCCATCTGCAGAACTGCCTAAAATGCTCTCATCTTCTACAAAGGAAACTGAAGTGCAACACGCTTTGCAGATTTGCATATGTATTCTTAACGTTTTAAATTGTAGTTCGGTGGATGGTAAACAAAGGAAATCATGTTAACGGAAGAGAACTGGCCATCTCTGCCCTTAATCTTTCAAAACCTTTCCACAGCCAACGTCTGGAAGAGCATTAGATGTCACAAAAAAATGACGCCTTACTCGAAAGTTAATGTAGCCCTTTTTCCCCGTCTACCTTACGGAGCTTTTGTTACCGCGCTTTGCTCTTTCTCTTAGAGAGGTATTCACACCATTTATTTCTGGCATCTGAATGCCCGTTTTGGGTGCTCCGAATCGCCCTCCTAGAGGCACCTACCTCTTTCCATTGACTATATAGCAAACGTAGGCTTTTAGTTTGGGTCCACAGCTTCTATGCCTAAACTAGATGGTATGAATGTTCTCTTCCCCCCCGCCCGTTGTGTCAGCCACCATGCTTAAGCAAGATCAATTCAACAGCTGAAGTCTTGCTTGGTGACAGTTTTTAAGATATCTAGACTGGGAAATTATGGAAACATTGAGCAGCACAAATTGCCAAATAGCTTGTCAGTGTGAGATCCACTGTATAAGCGCTCAAAAAAATCAAAAATACTTAATTGGAAGTGCACGTTATGCAACAGTATTTGCAGAGGTATTAAAAATCTTACCTTGGAAATTGTTAATTGACCACAAAATGGCATAAAGTATGATATGAACAGCCTAATGTGGAGTTCATATTGTAAAACAGATTTAATATAGGAAAAATTGCACAGTACAATTCCTTACAGAAAATGTTAGTGAAAATATTTCCCAGTCTTGCTTTTTCAGTACACTTTTACGTCTTCAAAAACTTAGGCTGTGTTTGCTACCATATAAATACTGCGGGGGGGAAAAGTGTAAGTGTTGTTTTTCGTATAATTCCGAGGAAGTAGTTATGCACTATTTGTATTTCCACTAACGTGAAGATAGTGGAGCTTGAATCAATGACAGTTGCACTTGACAGAGATTTTTTCCAAAATCTAGGGGTAGCAGAAGCGCAGTTGAGTGAGCCACACGGCGGTTTTGTGGCCACCCCGTGGGAGTCATTGGTCGTTGTTTAATTTGTACCCTGATCGGATTACCAATTATAGTATTGGAAAGTTTCTTATAACATGCCTTAAAATGTTATGATTTGTTCCAAAGACCCGCTTTTTCCTTTGGCTGTTCTTGTAGAGCTTTGTCCTTTTCTACAAAGACAGCATTTCTCCTGTTCTATTGTGT
This sequence comes from Anser anser, assembly GCF_964211835.1. Classification (NCBI taxonomy): domain Eukaryota; kingdom Metazoa; phylum Chordata; class Aves; order Anseriformes; family Anatidae; genus Anser; species Anser anser. The sequence goes on along the minus strand of NC_139720.1, from coordinate 156,374,834 downwards.
TTTTGTTGTTTTGTTTGTGTTTTTTTTATATATATAATGTTGCAACTTTTATTCTTTTAAGCGATGATAGTGATAGCAACTGTTTCCTCTTTCCCTTAAAAATGCACACAAGAACTGGTCCAAACAAACAAACGGGAATCAGATCTCAAGTATTACACGTAGTTGCTTTTGTTGTTGTTGTTGTTTTTCGCCCCCCCCCTTCAAAGCATCAAAACAATTTGGTGACTTCTGTTCTGGTTCTAGCCTCTCCCTAACCCCAGTGCTACAGTTGCCATTACTTTTCTGTGGGAAAACTACTGGTATTTGCTTTCCTGTATAGAATGTTGCCTAAAGATGTCAGCCATTTGGTTGGGGGGGTTTGTGCATGTTTGTTTTTTTTATTTTTATTTTATTTTTATTTTTTTGCCAGTGTACTGTCAAAGCACTGGCTAGGCTTTAATCGTGAAACTCCGCGACAAAAGCAAACGTTTGACAACTGCAGGAGGCTTTATCTGCATTGTTGTGCATCTGTTAATTCTTGATCAGGGTTTGAAGAAAGACTGAAGTGGGTGCTGGAACCAGGCTTAACGCTGTTGATTTGGAGTTTCCCAGAGGTGAATTAATGTATTTCACAGATAATTGTTGAGCTCTAATACAACTGGCAACTTAAAATGGGGCAACAGTTTGTTTTGTAACAATGTCAGTTGTTTAAACCTTGATGTTTCAAATAAAACAAGAATTGTACATAGAACTCAATGCAAACTCAGCAGTTGTATTTGGAGTTAAATTATTTTAACAAATAAATTTATTTAATGAAACCTCCCTTGGATTTTCCGTATTGTCCGTTTTGGTCTGGTCATAAAGTTTATCCAAAGCTAATAACAAGAGCTGCCCAGTAATTTAAAACATGCTGTCAATTACTCCGGGATTCAGCGAAGCATTTTTTGCCAAAATGCTCTTCTAGTACAAATTAAGAAGCAATAAGAAAAAATATATTTTCATTTTAACAGATGGATACATGTTGTGATTTAAGTTAATGCTTGATAAAGAACCAAAGCAAAGGTTTGGGGTTTTCTTGTTTGTTTTCTTAGAGGAACACACACTCACAACAATCAGTAAGACTTGGTATTTGATAAGATACATACCTTGTTATGGAGCAGCATGATAGTTCTTGTAAAATAGATTAAAACAATGCATGAACTTGGTCTATATATGATACAATTAATATCCAGTGGTACTTTTATAACATTGAGGATTCCAAAGGGTCAAAACAGAAAAAAGAAGGGTATTGTTCACTATATCAGCTGTTCAATTGATGAGTGTTTTTGCAGGCTTTCATTGCAGTACAAAAGGAGTCAGTGTTAGAAAGAACTTCAAACACAATTAGCATTGCAGAGATAAATGAACAGTTGAGCTAACGCTAACAGGGTTATTCTAGCTAATTGGCATTGATCAGCGGTTACATTTTGGTCATGCCAGTATCACTAAAATACACTGTTTTCAGTAATGATGGGTGCTTGATGCTCTCTTGCTTTCATGTCATGCATGCCATAAGGAACATGAAGCCTGAGGCTGGCACATCTCCTGGTTCCATGGATAGTATAGAGGGCTGACACACACTGTTATTTTTGTGCTTCTGATATGCCCAATCATTCTGTAAAACAGTGCCAGGGGAGCTTTCGTGGATGGGTTCTTGCCGTACTGTTCATTTATTAATATCCTTTTTTTTTATTTGCCCAAGAAAATACCTGTACAGAGAGGAACTCATTGGGCTCTTCTAAAGAGTTCAAAAAAAAGTTGATGAAACATGCTCTTTACAAACACTGAACAACTAGAAATCTTTGAATGTTTTGCTCTTATGCCTTCCCTGAGTCCTCTTTATTTATTTTATTTTATTTTATTTTATTTACTTTTAGCTAGTGCAGGAAGCTAGCTGCCTCTGCGAAAGGTTTGTAAAATGTTTTGATTGGAAATAAATGTCTTATCTATCCTGCACAGGTATCAGTCTTACTGGATCTAGCTGCAATACTGTCTACCTTCTCACACTGCAGATAGAAAGTACTGCATGAGTTTAACGTACTGCTAAGATTTTTTATTTTTATTTTTTTCTTCTTTGCCTCAGCTCCCGTGTTATGTTCATCATGCGGTCTCTTAACGTTTTTAAACGGCACTTTTGCTTGAAAAATGACCGTAAAAGCCCTGTCTCAGTGGCTGGACTACGTAGAGCTGTTCAGAGCTGTTGCTGTGCAAGCTTTGCTAGACTTTGTGCCTATTTGCCTAGCGAAACCAACGCAGCGTGGAAGCAGGAACTGGCGTTCTTCTAGCTCTGTCTGGGCACGGAGCAGGCACAGCCCACGCTGACTTTCAGACGGGAGGCTGCGTTCAGAGGCTGGGCTGCAAGTGGGTGGCAGGGGAGCAATATTCCTGTGAACCAGACACCGTGCGGTGCTGGAATCACTGAAACAGCAAATCTTCATCCTGCTCTGGTAGAGGTGTTTTTTCCCGTGTACTTACAAGCACGCACGTTTTGGTTTGACTTGAATATGAAACAGTTTGGGGATCACTGAGAATTTATTTCAAGCTTTCCACGGTGCAGTGCCCACGTGTGAAGGCAACCGGGTAAGATGCCTGCCTGCTCTTCCAAGGAGCGCGTGCGAGGTCCGGCAGCCACAGAGGAATCTCGCTGAAGGATGGAAAAGTGAGGTGGTAGGTTGGGAGTGGAGGTGGATCTGCCTAGAGGTGAAAACACACAACTGAAGGATTGTTCAAGAAAAATAATGAAGGTCGATGGAGAGAGTGGTAAGCACAATGGGAGAAGTACAGCCTTTATGGCAGAAAAAGATAAAAAGCTGCCTCGATACAGTAATGGGAAATATTCTACATACTTGAATTTTTCACTCTTTTAGAGTCCTTGTACAGTTCAATAACAAAAAGAAAAATGTGATCCTCAAATACTTGAGACATTCACCTTTTCTTTCCTGTTGTATAACACAGTTCAGAAAAACAAAACACACCTCCTACAGCTGAGAACATGCACTGGATTACAGCATTTTTAATTATTTTTATTTTATTTATTTATATTTTTTTTATATTAAGTGAAATGGTTCAGTTGTTTCTCAGGATAAAACAAAGGAAGATGCATCATTCTGAATATGCAAAATTCTTTAAAATAGTTTAAGATCTGACACCTTTCTGGTTTGAACCATAGGGAAATTACCCTAAAACCACTGTCTTGGGATGTATTTATAAGCTGCTGGGGGGGTGGGGTACACTTTAGTCAGTACAAAGCAAGTTAGAAGTTGGCATCCGAAGTCTTCAGCTGCCGCAGGCAACGCGTTTGGCCCTTTGTAGTTCATTTATAGTAACTTCTGGGTGCAAGGCACCTTGCACAGTGCATGTGAGCGTTCATCCTGGAATGGAAACAGCTGAGCAAAGCAATTTCTTCCCACTCTTTTTCAGTGCTCGGAGCAAGCGATGTCGCAAGTCTTTCTGCTGCTGGTAGCATAAAGCTGGTTCTTCTTGGAGGAAGAGTGAGGGAAAGACTGAAGGCAAGGAGCCTCGTACTAGCTGGGATGAAGGATCTGCAGAGAAGCTGCCGTATATATTTACATGCAGTGGGTGGGAGCTGAGAAATAGAGTGGGAAAGAGTAGGATGACACTGTTCAGCAGGGAGGATTCCCAACCATGCATCTTAATGTATCCTGCTGAAGAAGCAGAAATTGGGCTTGCTGACAGTGAGGTCCCCTAGGAAGGGACTCGGGGGTGGACTTCACTAGCCTCAGGAGGAGAGGCCTGGTCTCAGCATGTCAACGTAACCTGCCTGATGGCTCGTGACCAACACTGGGACAGGAAAAGCTTTCAAACAGCTTTTTGCTTGGAAGTCTTGCCCTCTTAAATTAAGGCGACGATAAATTAACCTCTACGGTATTTGCCATATGAGATTTTGATTACAGGGACACAAATAATTGATCAATCACAGAAGGTGGGATTCTGCGAAGCAAAATGGATGACACACCAGTGTCTGACTGATAGCAAGTGAATGAAGGAGGACTTTCAATGCAAAATGAAACAACGCTCTTCTCAAATTCTCCACAGAGCCTCAGGTGCTGCTGTAATGGGGTAGGATTCTGTAAAGACCTATGTGTTTCTCTCAGTCAGTTTTAGCTGAAGTTCACATTTTTCCTGTGTGGCTCTACTGTAGATTTGTTCCGGAGAAGGCGACCCTGTTGATTTTATATTTAGGTTTGTGTTTTAAGATGGAAGGAGATAAAAACTCTGCTGGTTCTGCTGAATTTATCAGGGAAAGATGCAGCTGTGAAGATTCAAGATTTTCCAGAAGTCTTCCTAAGAGCTGGCAACTTCTCATAAGATAAACTCAAGCACCCTTTCTTGACGAAGGTGGTATTTGCAGTTATTTCTGGGAACTTGCTTACTCAAACACTTAAAGACCATTAAGTGTGGGTGTGCACTTGCAGCATGTTGTTTACTTGCTCCACTATGCATGGTGGTTTACTCAGATTATCCCTGATCTCTACTTTAAAGTGAGAGCTGATCCATCAGGTGAGCATCTTTAACTCAGGAGGACAACATCCACTTGGAGACACACTGAGATGACTGGGGAGGGGGCTTGCATGTCTGCTTGAGATCTAAATCAAAATGCTCATTTGCTGGGTCACTTGTCATATTTACAAGAATCTGAAGAGTAATAAATATTTTCTCCCCATCAGGAAGTGGCAGCTCCAGTGTCAGAGCTCTTTGGGTTGTCTAGAAAAAAATGGCAAAAACATCATATTTGTCAGTACGGAGGAAGAAGAGCAACAGGGCTACCTCTGCCACTAGATGAGCATCTTGTCCCCAGGTTCAGGTTTTTTCTATGTGGAAAGCAACTTGTTTCCACTAGAAGAGACACTTTCCCCACACACATGCACCTTTTTTTTCGTTTTATGTCTTGTCTTGACTGCACTTCGCAGCCGCGCTTTAGCAAACTGTTCTGGAAGCAGCAGCTGATGGCAGAAGCTGCTTATCCCCTGCTCTCAGAAATGAACGGAGAGCCTACAGATCACTGAAACTATACATCTAGCTTGCTTACTTGTAAATGGCAATGTTTTCCAAGAACTGAAGACCCCTTTTCTGAAAAAGTTTGTAATGCTGTCTCCTGTTAAAATTTTCCATTTTTTCCCCTCAGTTTTGGCATGTTGGTCTAAAGTTTAAAAAATACCACTACCACAATAAATAAATAAATAAATAACAAACCAGACAGAAAATAAAGCCCATTCCCATTTCCTCATCCTGGTGTTTGCAACAAATAAAGTCTCAGCTACTATTTGTCACCTACAAATGCAAATAAAAAGGAAGGAAAGGGGAAGGCTTACAGGGGAAAAAAAAAAAACCAAGGGTTTCTGACTGCTCACTGACTTCAGATGGCAATATCAAAATTATCCATAAAGATCTCTGATCAAGTATAGAAAGATTATGAAAGCAGGTTTTCAGTGGGCTTAAGGGTGGTAATAAAACTGTTTTCTCCTCCACACGCAAGTCTCCCTGCAAAGAAAAAACATTAATGACCGATGTCTACCAAACAGGAATTGTGCCGGGTGATGAGTGGCACCCTCCGACAGTGGTGCTGTGAGCACCAAGAAAGCTGGATTAGCATTGCAGCAGCTGCTAGATTCACAGTCTTTAGCAAAGCTTTGCTGCAGACCACAGCTGGGGCTTAGTAAGTTTAGAAATACACAGCTCTTTTAATTGACTGTGTAATCACTTAAATCTGTATCTTCCTTACAAAAAATCTTCAGGTGCTCTTCATCCTTCAGGTGCTGTCCATCACAGAGGAGGGCTAGGTGCAAGGTGTCCATCACAAACTGCAAAACAGTGTATGCTGAATAATCACTCCTGACCAGCCACATGTCACTAGGGGCCCAAACTACTTTCAGGCTACCACATTTCTTCTGGATGGGAAGTCTTAGCCAGAGCTGTCTGTATCACGCCTTGTGGTATGTGCAGTAATTGACTGATCCAAAGATCACCAGGTCGCTCCTTTTACTCTGTATAAGAAATGTCTGAGATCAGTCCTCTTAGACTAATTAAGCAGAGATCCCCCTCTAATCCCCTTAGAGCAGACATCCCATTGCCCTGGCTTTGTGTGGACAGACTCCGTAACAGCTCTGTCCATTATGTGACTGATGAAGCAGCCATGCAGTGGCTGAGGTAAACATGGTGCCAAAGGTGTATCTGTGGGATAATACAGAATCCATGCTGTTGGATGTTAGGATGCTTAACGCAGTAATTCTGCTGAGTTGCACCAAAAGCAAAGTGCCTTGATGACCCAGACTGCAGTGTCCTGCTTCTGTTGGCCTCCAGCACTGTGAAGTGCAAGTGACATTGCACAGTGGGAGTATTTCACAGAATTGGAGAATATCCTGAGTTGGAAGGGATCTTCAAGGATCATGCAGTCCAGCTCCTGGCTCCACACAGGACTACCCAAAAATCAGACCACGTGTCTGAGAGCGTTGTCCAAATGCTTCTTGACCTCTGTCAGGCTCGGTGCTGTGCCTGCTGCCCTGGGGAGCCTGTCCCAGTGCCCGACCACCTTATCAGCAAAGAACCTTTCCCTAACCCCCAGCCTGACCCTCCCCTGTCCCAGCTCCATGCCGTCCCCTCGGGTCCTGTCGCTGTCCCCAGAGAGCAGAGCTCAGCGCCTGCCCCTCCGCTCCCCTCGTGAGGGAGCTGCAGGCCGCCATGAGGCCTCCCCTCAGCCTGCTCTGCTCTGGGCTGGACAAACCAAGGGACCTGAGTCACTCAGTCTTGCCTTCTAGACCCTTCACCACCGTTCATGGCTGGCTTTCTCAAGGGTGTGCTCTTCCTGTGCTCCACCCTGACAAAGTCCATGCGCTGCTGCCAAAATTCAAGCTGCGGGCCACGCTGCCTGGCCATGCTTAGACCCTGGCCCCCAGCATGTCTGCTGTACATCCAAGACAGATCTGAAGAATCCTTTGTCCTTCAGGCATCAAACAAAATGCAGAAGTCAGTTCTCTGCCTGGAGGTTTTTAGGACTTGCCTACCCACAAGTCACTGAAGGCACAGGAGATGACAGCAAACCTTGCATCAGGGTAGCGCATAGGATGTTTTCCCTCCTTCTCAATGTCTCTCTACACCAGTGTATCTCAGGCTCTTCAAAGGATGGGGGTATTTCCCTCAATGCGCACGACTTACTGGCATCACTTGCAGATTGCTCAGTGTCGGCTATTCTGGTACTGACCGCAGTAACTAGCTTTGAGTGCAAAGCAGGAGTTTTTCCTGCAGTTAACTGGAGGGCCATGAAGACCAGAGGGCTTTCTGAGACTCCTACAGAAGAGCCAAATTAAAAATCGAGCAAAACTTGGCATGGCTCCCCGCCTGGTGATTGCAGTGCAGCAGAGTTTAACGTGCTCTTGCCGGGACCAGCGAGCCGCTGATGGTAAAAGCAGGCTTTTGAAGGCCTATCTTGAAAGCCTGTCAAAAAGTAAAAATAACCTTGGTAATGTATGTTTTTAAGAAGGTAGTAGTTGATCGTCAGTTAAAGCAAGGTTAGTTTCCAGCCAAGAAGACTGATTTTTTCCAACTTCTTTCTTGTGTGCTGCTATTGTAAAAGGTCTTTGGAAAAAATGAGCAGTTGGCTGAGACTCTCAAAGGTTAGTCAAATTCAGGGCCCCGAGGTCAAGGTATCTCAGGTGGCTTGTCCTTTCAAGCTTCTTTTTCCTGTTACAGCAGGGAGACACCTCTGCATGCATACTGTGCTAAAGTCTGGGAATAAGAAGCCTTTTATCTGCTGATACTTTGATCCGTCAGTAATTTATCTGGACACACACACACACTTTATCACCATCCTTTTGTTTTAACGGCCCAACAATCTCTTGAAGGGAAATTTACCTAAAAACCTATGATTTTTTGGCTTCTCTTTACTGATATTCTAGTCTGTGTTGATATCATGCTCTCGGGCAATGATCATTAAACTCTTGGGTAAAATGGGTGCATTACAGCCTCATTTCATGCCCATGGGAGGTCTCAGAGAGACTCACCCAAAGGAGCACTCCATGGCCCAGCGGATCCCCAGCCTCACATTTCCAAGTCAGGTTACCTCCTGTGATGAGTACAGATGTGGTAACAGTAAGTGACAATAAAAATTAGACTCTGAAAACAAAGGGACTTGGAAAAGCACTGAACCACCCTGCTTCTGAGGGTAGTAGCACATGGAAAGCATAAGGCAACAAGGCAGGAAATGAAGTTTGCATTATTTTTGTTTGTTACAAAAACTTGCAGCTTCAATCTCACTTCTTCCCTTGCTTTAAAATCCCCGTGAAGTAAGAAGTAGCTTTGTAGGCCTTGTACTTGCAAAAATAGGCTTGGGTAAACAGCAATTGTATTCCAGTCCTTTTAGCGCTGTGCGTGAGGAGAGACACAAAGCATTTTGAGTGCTCAAATGGGGAATCTCCTGGAAAGGGACGGCCTGAAAAGGGCCAAGCCTTATGATTCCAGGAAAAGAGAAGGTCAGGCTTAATAAACTGGCTAGGATTATTTAAGAAGAGCTGTTATAAACTGAGGAGGGTGCGTTTGTGTGCAACAGCACATTTTTGCTTGCAACTGTAATAGATGGGGGAATATAAAATGCTTTCTCTTGGTTTTTGTATTCTGCCCTGGTGAATTGGAAAAGAGGAAGCAATGAGGGGACACATTCCTTTTATACATTTTGATCCTACATACCAAATGCTTCAGCAATGGGGGGAAAATAAAATAAAAATAAATAAATAAAATAAATGGAGCGATGCGCTGTAAACCTAATATGTAAAAGCTAACTAGCTGGTGGGTTTGGCAGCGCGGTGATGAATAGCAAGCCCCTTGGGAGCCTCCTCAGTCCTTACCCAGGGATGTAGATCTTCCTACAGCCAATTATTCAGACTACAGATACAATGCAGTCTGGTTTACAAATGCACAGGATATCCCAAATGGGCTGAGGAGAGAGTGACTCCACAGACAGACACAAGCTTCCCCCCCTCCCCCCTAGGGGAAACACAGGAGAAACATGGATAGAAGTTCGTTATAATAATAACTGCTTTTACTGGTAGAGAAGTTTGTCGCTGGAAAGCGAGCAATAGAAAAAATGCTACAGGAGCGAAGTCAGTGTGTGAGCTTCCTACAGAAACAATGGCAATCCAGAGAAAGGGAAAAGGGGGGAAAAAAAAAAAAACTCTAAATATTTTTTCTTTCCTAAAGAGGAGAGAGAGAGTGATACCTGAGATGCCTGTCTTCACCATTAGAACTGTCAATTCTGAGAGCTTCTCTGAAGGTCCTGCTGAAGTGATTCAAGCAGGCACTTTCCCCCGGCACGTACCATAAGGCAAACACTTTGTAGAGGTGCTAAAAACAATTTCTCCAAAAAAAAAAAATATTCCAGGCTGAGGCCAGCTGACATCTCCTGGTATAATCAGTTTGCCTGAAATAGCCTCCAAGAAAAAGAAATTAGAAAAAAAAAATCCATCTTGCTCTACGCCCACCTGCTTTTGAGTTGGACAAGGAGGAAGAGGAGGCTCAGACTGAGGGCAACCACTGCTGGTCAGTGCTGCAGCCCACCACTGGGGGCCCTATCAGGCGGGATCCCAGCTAGGCTTTAACTGGTGCTTTCCCTCTAGGTTAATTTATTTAATTAATAATATTGATTAATTTAATTAATTGTTAGCACTTGGCCATGACCAATGAGCACCACAGCAGAGCCATGGGCGCCTTGGCTTTGGCTGCACCTGCATCCTGGATGTTGCTGGGTCCACGGCATTGATTTTGGGTGAAGTGAGACTCGGGAGGCCATTTAAAGAAATGGAGAACCAGACACACTGAAAAACGTCCTCTCTTGCTCTCAGCAGCAGCAGGTCATTTAAAGGCCTTGGTCATGAGGAAAGAGAAAGTCTGTGTTTATCACAGATCCCTCAAGACATCTCTCTAGGGAAGCCCCAGGGGCTGAGAGGAATCCTCGTCTGTGATAATGCCCTTCCAGCAGCTTTTTCCCACACTTTTGCAAACAGCACATTAGGGAAAACCCACAAAGTGGGAAGCAGCAATACTGTCCTGCAGCACATCTTGTGGGACACGCACAGAGGTGCTACCTGGTGATGAGGCCTCGCCTGCCACCTCCAGTTTGGCCCGTGACAGGGTAGATGAAGGCTGCCACCAGGAAGGCTCTGGTCACAGCAGCCTGAGCAAGTGGCACGCTCACTTTGCAAAGCACATGACTTTGCAACGAAGTTCTTCTTCGAAAAGAAGTTCTTCCTCCTCAGTGAAGAGAAGCGAGGTGCTTTTCAGGCGGGTGATGAGTTGCATGCCCCTCTGAGGCCACCAGCAGAACATGGCCTCCCCATCTGACCTCCCTACTGATGGGGTCGTCCTTCAGTGGATGTCAGGAGCTGGGCTTCATGTTTCATTGCACTCTTCTAATATTTTCAAGTTAAAATCCACTCTCTGGGAAGCCCTTACAGACTCTGTCTTTCTTGCCCCTTTAGGCAGGCAATAATTCCTAGTGACAACGTGCTCACCCGTTCCTCCAGGCCACAGGTTTTGAGGGAAAGCCTTCCAGCTTAGCAAAGGCTCGTCTAATGTTTGCTGCGAGCTTCGCTGTGACTAATTGAGATTCGTGTCACCCAGGCAGTGCTGATTGGATGCAAGGTCACGAGGTGTATCTGTTCCCTGATTGAGCACAGCTTTTTAGAAGAGACTTCCTCGTGCCAGTGCTTGACATGAATTCGAAATTCACTTCCAGCGCGTACTCTGCACGCATCTAAGAGTCTCCCGTTTGTGAGCTCTCCTGCTGGTTGGCTTGCTGGGCAGCGAAGGTGCCGTATGCCTTCCTGGGATGGGACTGAGCATCACACAGGGTGGTGGGATGGGATGCTGCCCAGAGCTACCCTTGACGTTCATGAACATAGATAAAGCAGTCACCAAGCCTTCGAGGACGGCCGTCGGATTATTTGCCTGGCTGTAAGCATAGGAAATATCACCGCCAGTGCTGAATGGGGAGTACGTTCCCGTGCCTGGATTAAATGCCACGCTACTCGCTCCGCAGACAGCTGCCGAGGAGTTTATCTTCCCACCGCTCCCTGCCCTGCCTGGAGCTGGGCTGCGTGCCCTCCTCGGCGCTGGCGGCACCGGGACTTAGTCAGCAAAACCCAGCAGATGGAGGAGCTGGCTGGCACTGTCGGATCTGTCAGCCCTGCTCGCTCCGTGAAGGTACTCAAGGCGCTGAAATTGCAAGAGCAGGCAAAAGATGTTTCTGATTATCAACTAAAACAGGCAGGAGATGAAAGGGGGTGGGGAGGGAGGGAGGAGTGATTCATTTTAATGCAGCTAGAGGTGAGGAGTTGGGTAGGCTCTGCTACCGGGCTGGCAGCAGTGATTAACGGAGCTGTTAATGACCTGGAGCAGAGCAGCACCGGGGCAGGGCTGGCTGGAGGCAAAATATACAGTTAACTTTGTAAACACCGGCGGCTTTGCTGCCAGCTGGGAAAACCAGACAAACAGCGCGATGGCAGGCGGAGATCCTTCTCAAAACGTGCAGGGGAAGGGATGACTTGAAAGTATTCATTGTACGCGGACGGTATGTCCTACACTAATTCAAGTTGTTTGGATCCAGCCGATTGTGTTTGGTAACCTAGCCTCCGAAAAGACAGCAAATCTGAAAATCAACAAACTACAGAGCTCCTTTATGAATAAGTTGTCCCCTACTTGAAATCCTATGCAGAGGCATTAGCATACAATTTCACAGCATCCATCGGGAACAGCAAAGCGAGTCAGAGACAGGACTGATAAGGATCAATGACAGGCAAAACTTCTGCTGTCAGCAGTGGAAAAATGAGAATTGTTTGAGTTAGAGATGAGACCGATACAAGGAGCTGACAGGGGGAGGTGTAGCAGTCGGCGAGTCGTGCAGGTCCAGCAGAGCCCGTTCACCATCCCGTTCCAACATCAACAGGGAAAACAAGTGGAGACAGCAGAGATGCGAGGCGGTGGGATATATTCCACTTGATAACCACAGTCAAGGAAACAATAACACTGAAATAGTGAGGTTAGATAGTGAGATTATACATATTTGGTAAAATACTTAGCTCAGAGCATCAGAGTATAGTCCAGCTGAGAAAGGTGGAGGGGGAACGACAGTGCAGCTGCAGTACAAATGTGACAAAGGTCCCTGAAGGATGGCTGCGACCCTCCCAGAAGCACCACCAAGTGCAGGGCTGGATCCTTTAAGGAAAAGCCAAGGGCCACATCTCATGCTGGAAACACATCCACTGCTTTGCATTTAGTGCTGCGGTTGTCAATGACCAAAACACCCTGCCAGCCAGTGGGTTTCTGGCAACCGGCGTGTCTGAGTCAGAGATCTCCGTGCAGCGCCCAACCTGAGCTGTCCCCAGCTCTGAAGCCACCTCCTCCTTGGAAATCTCCACCAAGGAGACAGCCAGAGGACAGAATGTGGTTCCACTGACCACAAGGGATGTTTCCTGTGAGCAGGTTGGCACAGCGCTGGCTGCATGCTGCTGTGTGCCCCGTGCTTGTCCTTGCACCACTGGTGATGCTCAGGTGGTATTTTTAAAGCTCAGCTAAAAGTATTCAGGTATTTGCACACATGAAACTGAAAAGCTCACTGCTAGCCATCCCATAAACTGGTCTCTGACAAGAGCCACAAAAAGCATCTTGGTAAAGAGATGCTGTGCCTGGCTGGGAGTTAGCCTAATGTATGCCATATGCAAAAGGCAACACTGCCAAAAAAAGAGGCTCATTTGGGCCTCACATTGTGATGCTGTGCTTACAGGCAAATAATTTCTCCGGGTTGTTACTCTTTGCTTGAGCAGCTGTCCCTCAAAGCGCAGGAGCAGATGATCTGAACGGCTTGAGAGCTGCCCTGTGGCAAGAGTCACCGTCACCAGCAACCAAACCTGGGTCTGGCTGGGTGGCGGTGGGATGCCGAGCACCTCACATCTCCCCCGGGGCTGCCGTCTGTGGCCAGGTGAGGGAGCAGGGCTTTGCTGGTGTCCATCTCCCTCAGCTCCAGTTCAGCCCATCCACAGGGATGCAGCAGCCCTGGAAGGCACAGCCCTCTGCAGAATACATCTGTGGTTGTCGAGACGTGGTAGGAAGAACAGGACCCCTTGGATCCGTTCTGCCCCCGCCCGTTCCCATCCCCAAAGCACTTTAAAAAGATGCTTAAGAAGTCGTTTTTCAAGAACAGGAAATTAATTTTGAATGAAAAAAATGCACCATCTCTTCCGCTGTTCAGGCACAACGGGGTGACTTGACTTATGTTCCAGCAACTTGTGAAGTTAAAGCGAAGCCTAATTATTTCCTTCTATTTCTAACTCCAGCTTCACGTCTTTGAGTTAGAATAGACAAAACGAGCCGCTTTCCACTTTGCACTATTAGAAAAATGTGCCTGGCAGTCTCCCCAAAATCCTCATAATTTTTATTACAGCGTTCATGTTTGTTTTCGCTTTCCCCTTTGTTAACATTTTAGGCAACGCAAGTGAAGCCCTCACCATCAAACCAGCCCGTTAGCAGGAATGACATAAATTACATTGTTCTCCAGGGCGCGGAGCACCCAGCTATTAAATCCAACCATGGGAGCTTGGCAAACCTTTTCATACACGAGGCAGCTGGCTCCTTTCTCCCCTGCCTCTGCTCCCTCCCCCTTTTCTTGCCTTGCAGGAGTGCGATGTGCACGCTGAGGAGCATCCTGCCCCCAAAACCCTTTGCCGCAGGTGCTCAGCACAGAGCTGGGTACCTTCCTAAAATGCTTGGTGTCCCAGCTTTCCCTGGGGACGGACGTGTCCCGTGGAGATGTGCCACATGTGGCCCCAGAACATGGGCTGTCCCCAGCCATCCTTACCCCAGCGTGGCCGTGGGGCAGGGCAGAGATGGGTCAAGGTGCTTGGAGATATCAGCCTGCTCCCTGCCACCGTCCTTCCCCGTGCTGCCACTGCATGGCTGCAAGGTGGATGGCTCCTATCCACAGGGCATCACCTGCAGGCTTCATGAGGGAAATGAAGAGCCCTGAGACTGCTTCGGCCTCTCTGTAATGAAAAGAAATGGAACCCAAACCCCAGGCTTGTTTTCCTCCAGTGAGTTCTGGCACAAGCAGAGGGAGTTCTCTCCCGATGAACTTTTTCCTCCGCACCAGCCACTGAAATAAAAAGAACAGCACTTAAATGGGATTTGTTAGAAGACAAACAAGGTTAAACAGGTTAAATCGTGGAAATAAAAGTCTCTCTGTTCATATCTCGAAGCAAATAGAAGTCTGAAAGTCAGAATCAGGGATAAATGTCCCTGTGAGACGTGCCTGCTGGCACTGCAGTGCAGAAAGGCAGGCTCTGCAGCCCTCCGCCTCAGCAAACAAAACCTACCTGCACTCAGAGGGGAGGTGCGGAGAGCTGGTTTTCAGGCAGCGATCAGATGTGGCAGTAATGGCAAGGAAAACGCACCTCCCTGGTGGCTTAGCTGGCACCCGGTCAAACAGGGAAGCAGCACGAAGCTGCTCTGCCCTGGCAGACAGAGGTAGGGACAGGACCACACACGTACACAGATGCTCTCCCCACCCAACACAGGCTCTCTCCCCAGACACAGAGCTGCATGATTAAAAGAAAGGAAACGCCACATAACTTCCCGGCCACTGTAGCTGCAGCTGAAGCTGTTGTGCCGACCTGCCCTGCTCGTCCTCCATCTCCAGTGGGAGAGGCACGGGGTGGGGAGCAGGACCCGGCAGTGGTAGCTGCCCCATCCCGAGGAAGGATGGGATAAGAGTGTATGTGTGTGGGGGGTAACCATGAGCTTTTGGCTGGAAAAAGCCTCTATGTACAACATGTCTGGGTTTACAGGCATCGTCATTTGGAACACCCTTGGAGGTGGTGAAGGTTTTATCAGCCGTCAGAGGAAGGATTCAGCTCCAGATGGTGGCCTCCTGAATTCATTCCTTTCACCTCCCAGTGGACACTCAGGTTTGGTCATCTGAATCATTCTCCAGGCTCCATTAACCCCAGTGAGGGTGTAGATACCTGGCTCAGCCATTGCTGCCTGCATTTAGATGTGCATTTAGGTGACCACCCCCGAGGGTGAATCCCAGCCCAGACACCCCTTTTTGCCCCTTGGCAGGAAACCACGCAGGCAGCCTTGCTAAGGATCACATGAGCACGCTTGCCCTATTCCAATGCAACATCCCCAGGGATTTAAGAACAAAATCATCGGTGTCTGCAGAAGCCTTTTGTCCTGAAGGGTTGTTTTCACATCGCCACACCAGTTTTGCTCTTACTCACCTCTCCTTGGATTCACCTGCCTCCATGGCCTTGAACCTGAAAAGCCAGGGACACCAGTGGATCATAAACATCAGTTCGCTTACAGGTTGAAGTAGGCAATATTCAAGTTCAGCAGCTAAGTGCTTAAGCAGGATTGAATTCCAATAAAATCTAAATGAAAGTGAATTAACATAGTTAATCTACTATTCAGCTTGATTAGCTCGCACCAGATAATCAGCATTTCCTTATAAGTTATTGATAATAATGTTGGAAAGGAGTGGTTGCACTTCCCCAGGGAGCCAGGAAAACGAGAACACGTGTATTAGCCCTCCTGGTAGCAGGACATGAGCTGAACATCGCCAGAGTCTTGCTGCAAGAGTAGGCACTTCCAGGAGCAGGACTCCTTCCAGGAGCAAAGGGTTTCAAAAAAAAAATAAAATAAAATAAAAAATAAATCAGGTAGATAGAGGATGCTAGATGGATAGATAGAAAGAACAAGTGACCGATCTGTGAACAGTAAAGAAAACAGAGAAACCAAAGTAGAAAGAGGAGTGTGTTACTACCTGCTAGTTCTGCAAGAGATTAAGGAAACAGGGACTGTGAAAAAGGCGCTGCTGCACACTCCTAGTGCTGGATTTAGTTAGAAGTGGGAGAGAGCTCTGTGGTTTCATCAGGAAGAGATGATTTTGGGAGTCACATCCTCACAGAGCGCTGGAGTACACAGTCAGTAACTGGAAAATAGCCCTACCAATAATAAGCAGCACCAAGTTTTCTCAGATGCAATAGCTCACGTGTATTTGAGCCAAGCAAGGGTGACACTACTTTCAGCTATTTTAAAGACAGATAAATTGCTGGTTAGTTGTAGTTAGATATACTGCAGGTTATAGAAAAGTTCCTAATAGAAGATGACCTTGCACCGAGTGGACATGAGCTGATTGGGTTCAAGTCAAAGGACTGATGCAGGTGTCTGTACGTTCTCCTGGTGGCCCTGGACCAGGGGGACAGCACGGTGAAGAAGAGTGCTCAGCTGGCAGAGAGAGGCTAAGGAGGATGGCTTGGCTCTGGCAGCCAGGAGAGGTTGAGGAACAGCACGTGGTGGCCAGGGAAGGTGTCACATATGCCACATACAACCAGGGCAAGAAGAAGTGGGAGGCATTTGCAGCAAGGGTGGGATCACAGGAAAGCTAAGGTTATAGGATTGCTGAGCCGAGGTTGAAACCAGCAGCTTATCCTTTCATTTAAGGGACTTGAAAGAAGTTCATAGAATCATTAAGGTCGGAAAAGACCTCCAAGATCATCTGGTCCAACCATCATAAGCTCGTTTTCCCAAAGATGAAAAAGAAGTTGTGCAGGAGCTTCAGTGCTTGGGCTGGAGGCATGGCACTTGGCTGCTGCTGGGGTGGGGTGGCCGCAGTGGCAGCAGCCCCTGGCCAGGAACCCAGCAGAGCCTTTCGTCCTGGACTTACTAAATCCCTTCAAGCAGTCAAACAAAACTGCATCAAAGCCACTCAATTTCTCCCGTTGATTTCCCCTCCTAAATGAAATTATCTGTGAGATCCTGACATTCAGCTTCCTGCTCAGGTTAAAAAGAGTAACAATTTATTTAGGTCTCAAAAAATAAGAGACTAGCTTGCCTCTGCAATTCAATAAGAATAATTATCTAGACTGCAGGGTCAGAGCCAGGATGACTAATGGAAATGTTTAGAGAAATGGAAATTACCCTGCTGCAGACTGAAGCTAAACTCAGAGTTTAATATATTCCAGCTAAAAAGACCAGATAATCTCCATCCCCAATGCTGAGGGAACTGGCCCATGAAATTGCCAGCCTGACAGTAAGGAGTTCTGATCTGTCAAATCGGAGATAGATACCGTACGATGGGAACCCAGCAATTGTAAGAAATGGGAGAGGGAGAGTGACCCAAGCTGTCTACACACTCATTAATCCAACCTAAGAGGTTTACAACCCCGTAAAACAAATTTTGAGTGAACCAAATAGCTGAAGACATGGAAGAAAGCGGGACTGAAATGCAGCATGAGCCAGCCGAGGGATGGCCAGAGGGCAGCCTTCCTGGCTCCAGCGGTTGGTGCCCGTAGGCCCGTGGGATAACTACGGGTTACTGGCTGTAAATGTGGGAGCAAGCCTGTTGCCTCTCCCTCAACTCCTACAGCCTGCTGACCGGCACCTGAGAAGCAAGACAAGGCTACTTCAACCACTTCTGATGTGGTCCAAGCACGTCACCTTCTGCAGATGAGCAGCTCCCTCCCTCCAGTAAATCCAG
This sequence comes from Anser anser, assembly GCF_964211835.1. Lineage (NCBI taxonomy): Eukaryota > Metazoa > Chordata > Aves > Anseriformes > Anatidae > Anser > Anser anser. The sequence goes on along the minus strand of NC_139720.1, from coordinate 156,357,277 downwards.
GCCTGGAGAAAACTAGCATCCAAAAAAAAAGAAAAAAAAAATTGAAGCAATTTGGTCAGAAAACTCATGGGTATTTGGGGCTTAGTGGGTGCGCATGAAGGCACTGTTGCAAGCTTTTTTAAATAAGCCCATCTCAAAAGTAATTTATTTATTTTTTTAAAGAGCAAAGGTACTTGAATCAAGGGCTTGTATTCACAACAAGCAGGCAACTGTATGGCCTCAAGTTTATGGAGGAAGGGCTGAGCCCTGCTCTATCATCAGGGACCATTTTTATTTTTGGTGCTCAGTAAATTTTGAATGGCTTTGTTGACATGCACAGTATTGGTGTTTGCCAAAAAAATACAGATTTCTAATGCAAGACTAGCATAAATATTAGCAACTGTACCTTCCTTTTACTGTAGCTTACAAAGAGTGATTTTTCTTCTCTTGCTTTTTTGGAAGCTATAAACAGAGAACATTTACGGAAATTTTTTTTTTTTTTTTTTGCTTCACCCAACTATTGTACCTTTAGAAATGGTCCCCATGTCTGGTCTCCTGTGAGAGCAATGGCACGGCAGGGCCACACAGACATCGGTGCTGAGAGGTGGCAGGCGGGGTGACAGGAGAAGGAGAGGAGGTGAAGTAACGTCCTCTTGTACTGTCCCTGCCGCACGGTGACATTTTGGGGGGTGTTTTGGTCATTGCCCAAGGCAGTCTCAATCTGAACAAAAGATTTTCCATATCTTATAAGTCCTTGCAGGAAAACCTTGACCGAAAATGGTAGTGACAGCCTGGAGTGGATGCACAGAGACTGTCGGTATGTCACAGCATTTCCACAGCCCTGATCCTCCTGACTGTCCCACACCTCATTGCACGTTACTGCCAAAACACTTTGGCCCTCTTTTAGCAACGTGCAAGCCAAAATGAACTGTGAGATCTTCTGCTGCTACATCACTCAATTATTTCTGAGCTCTGTAGCTCCCTCCTAGCCCGTCCATAATTCCTCCATGGACAGCATTACTGAAGCCAATAGGTATGCAGAGAATTAAGGCTTTAGCCTTGCATTTCTTCTACTAATAAAGATGAATTAGAGCAAGATCAAGGAAAAAGAGGTAAAAAATATTAGAAAGTATTGCTGTGGCTGTTTCTGCAAACCCACTTTTTTTTTCTGGACTGATCCATGATCTCAGAAGAGAAAAAAAATTACAGACATCTCCATCTCCACCCCAATCTCTGTAAACACACACAATAGTTCCTCATGTAGACCTGGACAGCTGGAAGAAGGCTCTCTGTGGGATTGCTTTCCCATATCCCCTCACTTCCTTTCCTCACTCCAGATGCTGCATTTTTCAGAATCTCTGCCCATGTTCTTCAATACTTTTTGTGCTTTTACTACTTTTTTTTAACAGCAGAGCCCTTGTTGCACCCAGCTCAAAGAGCTCAAGAGAGTGTGTGCACTCACCAGAACTGCTCACTGAAGCTAGGATGATGCTCATCAAGGTGTCTGTGTTATAAGAATATTTTGATTACCTTACAAGCTGCAAATGCTGTGCTCTTAGAGCATGCTGATTTTGGTTTTAATTTGGGGGGGGGGGGTGTGTAAAAAAAATTAAAAATAAACATTTTGAGCAGCTTGTAATGTTACCTCCTTATAAATTTTCTTTTACTATGGGGATGTGTAGAGAAACAGACATTTTCTGACATATATTTCCAAAAATTATGATCCAAAATCTTTTTCTGATGGAAAAGTTCCCAGCTCTAAACTGAAATGATTTCTTTTTCTGACCCCAAAGAGATTCTTTTTCCACCAGTTATGTGATCTCTGGGGAAATTTCAAACTCGCTTCAATTTGGAATGAGAACAATGTCAAAAATCTTGGAATCTGTCACAAGCTGGAAATTTGGAATTCCCCCAAAGAAGTTTGGAGACTTCTCTCCCCTGTGAGCGTGCTGGGTCATATAGGGCTGCTCTGCCCTGCACCAGACTCTGGCACTGTACCAGGTGGAAAAAGACAAATTGAAAACCCGTGACTGCTGCCACCTCCTGATAACAGGATGTGGGGGCATCAGTCTTGGCCAGGAGCCCTCCCCAACCTTCTGGATGCATTAATGCCATCTGAGATTCTCAAATTGGCTGAGGTCTCCAGTGTTGACATCCCACCACACCAATGGAGACTATGGCCCTGGTCTTTGCTGGAGAGCTGCCTTCTTCCCTTCTGCCACCTCTAAGGCACAAAGGGAGATGACCGGGCAGAGCTGAGGTCTCCCAGGAGCTCATCAGTCTTTCAGAAATAGCATTTGCTGGTGCAGAAGATGGGGTATGGCAGACTCAGGCACCCTGGGTACCAGGTATCCTGTGCAAGTGCCACCAGACAGATGCTGTTCAATGGTATCTGATGAAGGTCATCAGAGCACCCCTCATTCTGTGTTTTTTACTTAAACTTTTATGCAGGGGAAACAGCAGCTTTCTTAATTTGGCAGCTATGTGCATGCACAAAACTGTCCAACTGATAGCCAACCTACTCGCAGTACCAGCAGACAGCAAGGTGTGCTTTTGCAGCTGAGCTGTAATCCCTTTGCCTGTGGTGCTACCAAACCCCCGTCTCATATATATTTGGTTTATGTAAATAGGTATTTATGCATTTTATACATGTATATATATATATACACACATGCATACATATAAACATGCTTACTTATATTTACATATATATATATATATATACACACACACATTCAATGCTTGCTACCTGTAGTTTTAGGCGCAGTCACACCCTGAGCAAGCACCGTCTCACTAATGGTCAGGGTGAGTCACAGACATCCAAGCACACGAATACACTTGTATTCTGCCTGACCTCATTAGATACCTGTTCTGGATATGATTTTACAAAGGACAGTGCTAGGCTAAAGAAAGCATCTCCCTGACAGCCTTTAACAGAAATACGGGCCTTTGAGTGAAACCAAAGGAAAAAGAGCAATACCAGCAACCAGATAAAACTGTGAGTATTTAGGCCACTGGAAAAACAACGAAGTACGGTATTTCACACAGAGGTTCGGTCCTCACCCGGCAGCCTCTGGGTGATGCCCAGCTTGTCCAAGCAGCCGCCTGGGCACTGAACCAGCCCCGTACTGACCAAGGGGGCAGGGTCATCCTGGGAGCACGCCGGGGGCCGAGCATTTCTTGGGTGATGGATGAGGAGCAGGAGCACAATTTTGTGACTACACGAGTGGCTCATGGAAGGAGGAAGTCATTAAAATCCTGAGAATTTGCCCTGCCGAGGCCGATGTGAGACTCTTACACGCGTTTGCTGTCTTTCTGACCTGATATAATATCCTTTTAACGTGGCTACTGCTGGCAAAGAGGGATCTCCAAGCATGCACCAGTGTATGGCTTCTTTTCACACACCGCCATGCTTACTGAAGAAGCGATCAGGATGATTTTTGTTTGTTTGTTTAAATAAACTCAAATAAATAAATTTCTTGCTTCCTAACACCTTCTTTTCTTTGTATTTACCTGAGAGCTTGGTTTCTTTTCTGTGTCCTTTTATTTCTGTTTCTCAGTGCTAGAGGAAGGCACTGAATATTTGTATTTCCAAACTACTTTTGTTTCATTCTTTTTCCCCTGAAGAATATTTCTTCTATGGTAAAACTGTAAAGCTTAGAAGGCAACAGAGGTTGAATAAATGCTCACCAAGCAGGAGGCTCACAAAACAGCTTTGAGGGATCTTTTGTCCATGAGTGTGCCACATTTTGAGGCACTCCTGCTGTTTTAGGTCCACTGGTCAGGTGGCAGCAGAAACTGATGGGCAGCTCAGAGTGGGGAAGTACAGGGCTCTTTTAGCTTGCATGACCTCATTCCAGACCCATGGAAATTTGTTTCACCCTCCACAGGGATTATGTTAGTGGTGTGTAAATCTATATCTGTAAGTTATCACGAGATATTGTCCTTTTTTTTTTTTTTTTTTTTCCTGTTCTCAAGCCTGCAAATACATGCACTCGCGTTTAGCTGAATGCAGAGAAATCTCTGGCTGCAGTGAAACTCATGACTGTGCCAGCAGTCGACAGTAGTGGCAGGCAGCACATCAGAGCGGGTTTAGCCTCTCTTTGTGCAGAAAGGTAGAAAGAAACACTAAAAACAAAGCCCAAACAATGACAGTGCTGATAATCAACAAAAGGATTTTTGTCTTCACAAGCTCAGGTTTGGGGCACTGCAAAGGGAGGTGATTTCCCCTACTGAAAGCTGATCCTGAAAACAGTTGGCTCCAAGATGAGGAACCAGGGATAAACAACTGCAGCGGGGAAGGGACTTCTGCGGTGGATGTGAGACTTACTCTGGAAAAGACCAGGGATATGAAGAGCAAAGAGAAGAGCGGAATAAAAGATAGGAAAGATGATCTGGGAAAGCCATTAAATGCCGCACTGGGGGTTTTGAAGCTCGTGTTAAACTGCAGGCTGACCTGGTGAAGCGAAAGGAAAAAATGTGAGCTCTGAGGGAAAACAGAAACCCAAGCAGAGCAGCAGAGGAGTATTTCTGTAAGCCCAGCACGACAGTTTTGCTGAGCATGGGCAGAAAACGGATCTGCATTTTTTCATTGTCTTTCCCAAAAGCAATTTCGAGATTAACCAGCCCTGCCAGAAATTTCCCTGCAGCTGAGCTGGTGCCCACCCACTGCGGGAGCCATGTGGGGAAGAGGCAGCCATGGACCCCTCTGGCACACGCTCAGCAAAAGTCTGCAATGATCTGGGCATCACAGACATCCTTTTGTGTGTTCAGGGCTCAGAGGAGGAAGAAGCTTCACGAGATCCCATTACCTCACTGGGGAGGGTGGTGGCATTATCACGGGGCTGGTACAAGAAGTGCCATAAGGCTCCCCAGCCCCAGCGCTTACTCCATCTCCTCCTGCATCTTTGCTCAGCTCCACCATGAGCCTGGCAGCACCACTCGGGTGGTAAGCAGCCGCTGTGCTCTTCCATTCCTTCTGCTGAACCTGCGACGATAAGACATGAGAAAAGGCAGCATTCAAAAAGCACATCACCACAAGTAACGAGGTGGGCTGCTGTTAGTAGTGAGGACAGGGGATGGTCTGCTCAGATGCAGGGCAAGCATCGAAGCCTGAGGGCTGGGGGAGAAAGGACCAGTAAGTATGCCTCTGGAGAGCATTTCCAGACCTTCAGCCTTCCAGGTCACCAGCGATGATGCTGCCCCAGCCATGGTGTGGCGAGTGACAATGCCAGAGAGACCAACACACCTAAAGCAAAGCACGGCCTTGTCCTCGTATTCGCGTGCTGCATGAGAGCACTCCCCAGCGGCAGTAGAAGCCCAAAGGCTGCAGGAATGAGGTGGCTGCCTAAATGCCTGAGTTCTTACCCAAATACAAGCTCCAAGCCCAAGGGTCATGTTCTGGGAAGAACCGTAGGAAAGTGAGGGCCTGGATTGTGGGATTTCAGTCCAGCTCTATTTTGGCAACGCTTCACTCTTCTCACAGGTAGGGTTTGGGTATTTTTTATTAAAATGCTGCCATTAGCAACAGGTCAAACAAGGAATTCAGCTGGTGAGCCTGCTGGGTCAGGCATCTCACACCAGTGGTGAGCCCCAGGGCACCCCAAGGGCTAAAAGAGCTGGTAATGACAGAAAACTCCTGTTTTCCATCTGGTTTTGTCAGAGAGGCACTGGGCACCCATCACAAGCACACTGCAAGCATATGCCTCAGCTGCAGGCTGGGAAGCACTCACTGAGCTACCTAGCCTCAGCCCAAATGCCTTGGAGGAAAGAGATTTCCTTGCCCCAAACCTGTTGGGCTTTAAGCATGGGACCATCAGCATCCACCTGCTGGCTGCCACCACGAGAGCTGAGGACTTGGGGTGAGCAGGCACAGTGACACCAACCTTTCTGCTGTTAAAGCAGCTACAAAAGAGGACAGCAACTTCATATATATACTTTTATGTATGTATATATGTGACTAGATATGTGTATTTTTTTTCTTTTATACACCAATAAATATAGGTAGCGGTACGGTGCTGATGCAAGCCCAGGTGGCCTCGCTGCACGGACAGGAGTTGTTCAGCCGCAGTCACCCTCGGGGGCAGGAGTCCCTCCTGCCCCTGCTGTGTTTAACTGTGTTAAGTGAGGCAGTGTTTACAAAACCAGGCCAAGATCCCAGAAAGGCTCGGCCTCGCAGCGTGTTGAAAACGGGAGCGTGAGAACTGGCAGTGCAGGGACTCAGCAAGCACGCGCCGCTTGGGTGAGAGCCCAACCTTCCTCAAAGGCGTGCGGAGAAACGGTGTCCTTGCTTCTGTCCTGCTTCCCTGGCTGGGCGTCGGAAATTTCCGCGTTACCTTTCTGTGGGGTTTTGGCAGAGGAGCTGAGCAAGCCGCCCGCTCTCCCCCGTGCCACAGTACGGGCACGCTTGGGCTGACGCGGCCCAAGAGCTTCTCGGCAGGGCCCTGTCAGCGGCTTGCAAACTCATTTCGGCGGGGAGGCAGAAGGGCAGGGCAGGACAAACCTGGCCAGACTTGCCCTTTCCCTGCTGCCGAGAGCCCACGGCAGCACTGCCAGCGGCAGGAGAGGTGTCGGTACTCCAAAGCCAAAGAAAACACCCCTCTGAACGTGCCAGCGCCGTTTTTACAAGCTGAACATCCCCGTGGCAAGCTGCACCTATAAGCTACCACCTGCAGTAGTTTTAGTGGAGATGCTCTCAGTTTTGACGCCACGTAGAAAAAATATTTGCACTGTTGCAGGCATTTCTTTCATTAGACAGAATATAAAGGTCCATAAGTAGGGGAGGGGAGGCAGGGAGCACCCGTCCAGGGCCTTCTCCAGCTGATGCCCAAGGAGCCCCAGTTGGGCAGGATACAAATCGGCGCATAGAAAAGTGCTTCAGGGTTGTTTTTGTTTTGTTTTTGTTTTTGTTTTGGGTGTGCATGTGTATGGCTAATACATTTGTTGCTGAAGGTTTATTTTTAGCTAAAAGAGAGATCATCGTTACGCCATGGCAACCAGAACTAGGAGGTAAGTTAGAGCAAGCTGGTCTGACTAAAATATATCTGAAACCATCCAAATTGATTAAATATCCTAAAAATAAAGATGATGGCTGTTAGCACAACACAACGGTGATGTTTGTGATTTAGAAACACAGGCCGTTTCTGTTACAGCATGCTTTTTTCCCCCAGTTACCAGCTGCGAGGGGAGGCCTAGGAAAGCGTGGCTGATAGCCACAAATGACTAATACCGCCGAAGGATCTGCAGAACGGGTGGGATGCTCTGCTGGAGACGCGAGGAAATGAGGCTTTAGCTTTGGAGGCGCAATAAAACCCTCCTGGCGACTCCTGCTTGAGTAATCAGCAGCGCCGTGCTGGGCGGTTGGTGGGCCGCGAGGTGGTGGGTGGGTTTTCCCCTTCCTCACAGCATGATTATTCAACGTGTGCTGAGCTTATTTGACACGTGAAGCAACATAATGGTGGCCACTGAGTGTGGGGATGGCCATGCACGAGCCCTGCATTGGAGAGGGATGGAGATACTCTGCCCTTGGGAGCTCTAGCTTGTTATGAGATGGATGGATTTGGAGAACCCCAAACTAACAGCACGAGGGGGCTGGGATTGGGGGTTCGCTATGGGGCCACGTCCACTGTAGGCTGTGGTGGACCCATCCATGCTGAAACACTGAGTCGTTTAGGTGGGAAGGCAGCTCAGGTCTCTCATCCTACCTCACACTGAGGTCAATGCCGGCATCAGTCCGGGTTGCATTGTGCCGCTGGGTGATGTTCTTCCATCATCCAAACCATGGATGGAGACTGCTCAACCTATCAGAGTAACCTGTCCCATTGTTTTATTATCCTCACAGCATAGATTCTTTCCTTGTCAGCCCCAGCATCAGGCTCTTTCATCCAAGCCATTTTCCAGTGTCAAACACATTTAAACTCTTCTTCTTTATACCTTCTTCAAATCCATTCATAGAGCCCTGAAAGTCCTCCATACTTGCTGGCCCTGATCCTGGAGCTGAAAGCATTCAGATAAAATTACGGTAAAGGCCCTGGAATTAAGCCTTCTTTCCCAGCATTTCATAATTTCATACTGAACAATTTTTACCATTCAGATTATACTTGTTGAAAGCAAAAATGTTTGGAGATTATTGCCACAATCCAGAAAGCAAATGAGACCATACTTTCTTGTTCTTCTTGCAGCAGACTATCTATCTAAAGTATTACATCTTGACAAATGGTGTCAATATTTGTGAATAACTTATCATTTTTAACGAGCATCTGACAAAATCTAGTATGTTTTAAATGATATGCATAACACAATCTTTATATTTCAGACTATGAAGCCTTAACTCATCCTTACTTCTAGATAACGCAGAATCAATAAAGATTGCAGGTTTTTTTATTATTATTTAAAACTATATCCCCAAAACGAAAAATAAATCTCCTTCAAAGTGCTCCCTGTAATTAGACTCCTCTTGACCTGTTTTTTACAGATGTTTTTGCACTTTTAACTCATATTCGTTTGGTTGACTCTCTGTTCTGATATGTTCTGTGCTCAGTTCTGAGCTGTTCCTTTGCTTTGACACAGCAGGAAATGCTCTTAATGACTACATTAATAATTATGCACTCAGAAAACCAAGTCTGAGCACTAGGGTGAATACCAGGACTGAAACAACAAAGTTTTCACATGAACATTTCAGTGGGCTGCAATCATCTATTCTGCCTGCAGTGGCTACAAGGACACGAAGCATTTTATATATATATATATATAAATATATATATATATAATAAAACATATTTTATTATTTATTATATTTATAAAAATATATATTATATATATATATATATATATATATATATATATATATATATAAAAGACCATCTTTGGCCCCAACAGGTTACAAAGAAATGCCTTGATCTTGCAAGTGGCTTTGAGCAGATTCCTGAACAAGCATGGAGCCACTCATGGCAGCGTGAACAAAGGGCCCAGACATGGTTTTGTGTCTCAACATTTTCCTAGTCTGAGGGCATAGATGTCAACCTCTATCAATGTGCCAGGAAAACCATCCTCTTCCTCATTGCAGGTGGTTGTCCTCACCTCTCCAGCCTCTGCGGGCACTCTGGTGACCATGCAAAGGAGTAGTCTTATTAAACATTACAGCTGATGAAACACTACTGGCTGCTGTAAGGGAGGGTGGTGGTGCTCCTCAGCCCCAGCTTTCTCTCCTCACCCTAGCCCATGCTCAGCCATGTCCCTGCCCCAGTCCCCAGCCAGCACAAGGGGACTTTTCTACCAGTCTAGCTCCCTGAAGGGTGACCTGCTAAAGGTGACCTGAGCTTAAGGTGAGATATTATCTAGAGGGCTTTGCTGCCCAACACCTCTAAGACATGTTTTCCTAGGGTTGTAAACAAACAGGATGCTTCTGGGGGTCAGCATCTCTGGTGTCTCTTTCCCACAGAGAAGCTGGCTGCTGGGCCCAGGACAGCACCCATATTGTGTCAGAGAACAAAACCCAGGGCCTTCAGCAGCCCCGTCCTACCAAGTGCATGGTGCCCATCTCACAGCTCCTCCTACCACCCATCTCCCCTCGGTGGTGGGGTGGCTGCCTTTGGTCGCCACTTGTACAGCTCCTGTCACCACCCGGACTCTCAGATGCTGCGATAATGAAAATAAGATGAAATAGTGCTTGGTTCATTTGGCAAACTTCTATAGGGTGAAGGTAAAATTGATTTTTAATTTTTAATAGGTTGACTCACCACTCGTGGGCATTGCAGACAGTAGTTAAAAACTACTTTGCACTGGAGTCAGGAAGTCAGAACTAATTAAAGAATATGTCCACAAAAGCACTGCTAATAGACTGAAGGGAAGACCTTAATTAGAAATCTGGGAAGTTGTAACCCTCCTGTTAATAAAGCTTAAATGACATTTGGGAGCCATGCAAAATAAGTAAACAGCTCCTCTCTGCATAACTACAGTCAAAGACAAGGCACCAGAGGAAAAATCTAAACAGGGCCCCGATGCTGCTGCTCCAGAGCTACAACAACCCCTCCTTAAAGCAGTTTTCAGCCATGTTCTCCAGTTAGTAACAAGCAGCACTGCAGCACTTGAAAAAATCTGTAGAGTACGGCAGCAAGGTGACTACAAGGACTGCAAGGCGTGAGCAGTACTACGCAGAAGCTAAAACACCTCAGCTACAGAATGCGACTTAACTCTGCTCTGAACGCAAGGATCCAGGTGCATCTTCGGTGATCCGGCATGCAGAGCCAGCCAGGACTCAAGAAACAGATGAAATATTTTAGGCATGTAAACGATGATGCAGTGGTTTGGTGACGACCCGTGCATGGCAGCAAAATGCAAGGCTTTGCAAGATTTCCTTTCTATTCAGAAAAAAATAAATCTGATGGTAGCATGCCCACCAACACAGGGGTGCAGCTGGAAACACTTGCAATTATGCATTAACAAACCGGGACAGCGCTTCAAGGCAAAAGGCATGCTGCTGTACCCTGCCATCACTGCCCCCAGTGCAAGCAGCCTGCTCCTCTAAGCTGCCTTCCACACTTGTCTGCAGCGTGCACTGATGTTGCTGCCCACTCAGAGGCAGAGAGTATGGCATTGCTGCAGCACGCAGAGCCAGCTCTGTCCGTCCCAAACTCCTTTTTCTCACCCTGCTCCACCCAGGATGGCAGCAGCTGTGCCGATGCAGCTGCGGAGCAGCGAGGACCCCTGTGCGAGCTGGGGTGGGGAGCCCATTGTAGGATTCACCTTTCAAGGAGTGCTGTGTCAGAGCTGAGATGTTGAAAATAACTGCTGGCATGTTCAGGCATGATATCTCTTATAATAAAGAAGCACCGTGAATTTCTCCATACCTTCTGTGCTCTGGCTGCCAGTACATAAATCCACCGAAATTGTCACACTGTGTGGAAAAGAGGACCACCATGCAGATTTAAGGCATGATAAAATAACGCAAAGGAGATGTTCTCATTCACTTTTAGTCCATTACCAGAGGCCCTAGAGCCATCCCCTTTCACTTCTCTCCCATGGGACAACAGTGGTTTGAAGTTTGTGGTGTTGCATGGTTTCTGGATGCTGTGGGCACAAAATATCACAGTGGTGGTTTATCTGGTTGCTGGTGCCTGACGGTTTCATAGCACCCTTCCCTAGGCACTCTTTGCAACTAGGCATAATACGCTGTACCAGATATACTTAAAAATGGAAAACTTCATCAAGGTCACAGTTCTTGCATCGTTCTGATTTTCATTAGCAAGCTGATCTTGTTTTAATTTTGTGAAACTTTCAAGTAGTCATTCGAAAAATAATCAATATGGGCAATTACATCAAAACCATTTCTTCTATCTCAGCAAAGCAGCCACCATGGCACGAGGAGCAGGAGGGCCGTTACAACCTGGAAGTTGCACCTGGAGCTTTTGGGGCAAAAATTGAATTAAATTTAAAAATAAAAAATTCAAAACAAAACCAAAACAAACAAAAAAAGGAACGTGAGCAGTTGAATTGGAGAAGGATGAGGGAACAAAGGTGTTGTGCCACCTCACAGAGTGCTGCGTAAGGTGGCTGCCACCAATGTGAGCCATGGAGATGGGTCACCTCCACGCTTCAGAGCCTTCCTTTGGGACATGCTTGAGCCAGAAGAGAGCCTGAAGTTTCTGAGGTCTTCACTTGGATGTAAATTGGAGGGCAGTTGTCTGTGGGATGTGTCAGAGAGCAGCCACAGCTGCCAACTGCCTGAGCTCAGCGCTGTGTTAAGTCCCATTCACTCACAACTCCTCCTTCTGACACCTTGCGTGAGGGCTGACGGAGACCCATTCGTGTTCACGTAGGCTTGAGAGGTAGGCCCATGCAAACTTCAGGTAGTTCAACAAGGTGAAACGAGAGGTCCTGCACCTGGGTCGGGACAATCCCAAGCACAAATACAGGCTGGGTGATGAATGGACTGAGAACAGCCCTGCTGAGAAGAACTTCAGGGTATTGGTGGATGAAAAACCAAACATGAACTGGAAATGTGTGCTTGCTGCCCAGAAAGCCAACCGTATCCTGGGCTGCATCAAAAGCAGTGGGGCCAGCAGGCTGACGGAGGTGATTCTGCCCCTCTGCCCTCATGAGATCCCACCTGGGGTGCTGTGCTCAGCTTTGGGGTCTCCAGCACAAGGACATGGACCTGTTGGAGTGAGTCCAGAGGAGGGCCACAAGGATGATCAGAGGGCTGGAGCACCTCTCCTACAAAGACAGGCTGAGGGAGTTGGGGTTGTTCAGCTGGGAGAAGAGAAGGCTCCGGGGAGACCTTACAGCGACCTTCCAGTGCCTAAAGGGGGCTACAGGAAAGCTGGGGAGGGACAGTTTGTCAGGGAGTCTAGTGACAGGACAAAGGGGAATGGCTTTAAACTAAAATCGGGTAGGTCTAGGTTAGATATTTGGAAGAAGTTCTTCACTGTGAGGGCGGTGAGGCCCTGGCACAGGCTGCCCAGAGAAGCTGTGGATGCCCCATCCCTGGAGGTGCTCAAGGCCAGGCTGGATGGGGCTTTGGGCAGCCTGGTCTGGTGGGAGGTGTCCCTGCCCATGGCAGGGGGCTGGGACTGGGTGGGCTTTAAGGTCTCTTCCAACCCAAGCCATTCTGAGATTCTGTCTCAGATTTCTTAATTTCTATATGACACATCTAGGGATCCCTGCTTTCATAAAAAATAAATAAATAAAATAAAATAAAATAAAATAAAATAAAATAAAATAAAATAAAATAAAATAAAATAAAATAAAATAAAATAAAATAAAATAAAATAAAATAAAATAAAAAACAGCAGTGGGGAAGCTGGCACCAAGAGTAGCCATGGATGATCTCCTGTGCCTGCACTTCACAACAGCTTTCAAGAGAAGATGTGGAAGGAACTGCAGCTGGCTAGCATCAGCCAGCCTCAGCCATTCAGATGCCTGGCTGAATTATCAGCTTAGTCTGAAAAAGAAAGGATTCAAAAACAGACCATTGATGGTAATTAACAACTGCACTTCATGGGCTTTCAGTCTAATGAATACACAAATGAAAAATCAATGGGGGAGGCTTCCAAAAATGAACACGGCAACAAACTTGGATTTGGCTCAAAGACAGCTCCTCCCAAACCAGCTCTAAGGCTGCGGTCCTACGATACGTTTCCATTATTTCATTGTACAGCTTTCCCTCTGGGGAACTCATTAGTCCTTTTTATTGATAAAATAAATACGAGCCTAATTTTAAAATTAAAAAAGCATTAAAATAATTACATCTCCAAATCCCTAGTTCAGAAATGATAAGAGATCAAATCAGTCAAAGGCTGAAAATGATTCCACATCTTCTGAAGGCCATTTGAAAAATTTGCTCGGAACGAAGCAGCCACACTGAATAAAACTTTAAATAAAGAGGATTAAGCTCTGCGAACCACCAAACTCGGCTGAAGCTGCAATTTGACATTATAAATTGCCAGCTTACTCTCTTTTTAGTTGGAGAGATACAGCATACATTTGTCTTTGTTACCAAGGGGCTGTGCAGCTTTAATTCGCTGTAGGATAGGGCAGTGGCTGGTCACATCCACAGGGTGAGGGCAGGCACAAAGAACATCGCCGGGTCTTTCCCTTTGGGGTCATCACACGGGCTCTGTTACCTCTCCAATGCACAGTCGGGCAGAGGTCTGCTTCTAATCCAGCATCACTTCTGAATTATGTCTTGCCTGGAAACAGGTTTTTGCAATGAAAAATCCAGTTCCAGCCAGACAAGATACCCATGAATTCTGGAAACCCTTGCTGCTTGAGAGAAAATCTGAGACGTGTAACTGCCAGTCAGAAAACCACACAGGATAGGAGGCACTCCCAGTGGTCAGGGTGTGATTCTGAGACATGACGTGACTTAAATCTCCTCCTTTTGTGTATTTCTGTGCCTTGATCAGAACCTCAGCCTGTCTACGTCCTCCATTTCTACACTGATGAAGATGACACCCCATCACACCCCACTAACGCTCACCCAGATATTGCTCTGATTAAGAAAGTGCATGACATGTGCCATTTGGGATTTGAATATAACATTTAATTTGATTCAAGAAGTACTTTGTATTTGTCCAGAGTTCAGAAACATTTTGTTGTGCGGTGGATCCACAATGAGATTTTGCATTTTCTGGCGTCACAATGTTGTAAAAGCAGTGATTCCCACAGCTGCTCCCTTTCTGAAGCAATTCAATCTGATCATACAGGGCATACTTTGTGCTGCTGCTGCCTTCATTAATTAAATTCTTCTTCAACCATGAAGTTGCATCCATATGCAAGTTAAGGGAAAACTTGGCATGATCTTTTCAGGTACTTTGGGTCAAGTGATAATTTGGCTCCCAGTAGCTCAGAGGCAAACACCATTATCCACTCAGCAGCACTTCATCTCTATCAGCTTTTCAGCTGCAGGAAAAAAAAAAATGTAATTAGGAGGCCTTGTGACAAAGAGCAGTGGCTGGATGCAGACTCAGATAGGGATTTTTAAGTGTGTTTGTTGCTTATGGCCAGTATACAATTCTTGCTTTCAGCACGCTCAAAAGAGAGTGAAGAGCAGAAGCAGCAAAACTCTCCCACCTCCTGCACCCTTTGAACTTGTCTCAAGCTCCTGCTCCTAAATTTGTGTGATCTTATCAGCACGCAAACATCCTTTATGGTTGGTTAATCGCTGCAGCAAGGATAAGGACTTCTTACGCATTGGTTTGTGCTCCGTTTCTTCTGGTGCTCATTTGTTTTCTGAGCACATGGCTTGAGCAGGACCAAGAGGTGCCGAGGAATCTGAGCTTGCCACCTCCCCAGCTGAAGGCCATGATGCTCCACCTGGACAGGGTATGATGCCCAGATGACTGTGACAAGACCATAGGGGGCTGGTTTTCCTTCTGCTTTGCCTGTCAGGGGGGGCTAACAGTGCTGCCGGCCTTCACCTTTGAGGTCTGGACCACTGTTTAAAGAGATTATTCAAAAGCATAAAGTATAGGCATATTGGAAAACAAAGGCAGAAACTTTTCACAACTGCTTTAAGCTATGGAGCAAATACAGTAAACGCATAAGCCAAGAAGTTCAGGTTTAATTCTTTTGCATTTCGGTGAAGACACAAGAATTAAGATCAATCCTTCTTTGATTTAACCTTATTCATTCATGATGTCCTTTTTCAATAGTCACTGAAGGAATGGTATCTCGGAAAACAGCTACCCTGCTCTTAGCTCCCAGCCTCTTCCAGCCCACGCCAAGAACAAAACCTCATTTTCTCTCAGCTGCTGTTGGTATAGCAGGGGTTCCTCTGCTACTCTGCAGTATGCCCATCCCTCTTTTTTTCTCCTTCATGGGGAATCTGCTTCTCCTCTTTCTCAAAAGTACCCAGCAGAGAAAAGGTCCCCTCTCCCACACAGCTCACATTCGGAGGGACTCAGCAAGGAGGGGGCGGTCTGGGTTGTCACGAGCTCCTAGGACTCGTTCTGGAGCTTTCAGTCGTTTAAGAGAAGTGAGTGACTGCTGCTTTACCATGGTCCTTGGTAAACTGCAACATAAAGTGTGGCTGTTACCCACACTGTTTCAGTGATGTTTTGTCCTGACAGCCTCTACACTGAGCTACGAGCAAGGAACAAGCATCCCTCTTGGTTTGCCATACCAGGGAACTGCTGGGTGAGATTCACAACTTCAGCAGTGCCTATTTCACTCCAACTTCACTGCTCTGAACTCTTTGCAACTTTGAAGAAGCGAGTTGGCAGATAGACGGGTAGCCTCACCACACCGTGCTTGCACTACCCTTGGCCTTCATCTGGAGCAGGTAGCTGAGACCAGGCAAAAGAGAGTAAGCAAAGGATAGTCTGAAGCATATCAAAGCTGCAGAGTGTGTTGGTGCCTCACCAGCAGGGAGAAGTTCCCGACTCCCATCTCTATGAAGTGGAGCAGGAAAGTACAGCTTATTCAGATAAAAGGACTTTCCTCTGAGAATGTGAATTAACAAGCAAGTTGTAACTGGTGCCTGTGCTTCTGGCATACGATTAGCTCAATTCGTGCCCCTTTTACATTTCTAAAGCCATGAAAGCCACCACCCTGGTGAGATCGGCATGCCAGCCCCAGCTGGAAAGTGTTGTGCCCCCACAGCACCCACCTGTGCCCCAACAACCATGCCTCTTTTCAGGCAAAATGCAGAAACAAAACCCACAGAAATGCAGCCTTCTTCTGTGGGAAAGTTGGGCGGGGAGCTATTACCAAAATACAAGAGTTCTGCATCATAATAACTCCTTGCTCTTGGAGACACGAATAAAAGAAATTTCATGACTTCTTGCTCTGAGGAGTAGAGGAGCAGTAGTTAAAGCTCGTTAGGCTCTGGAGGTTTCAAAGCGGTTGAGTGATGAGATCACCCTTCTCCCAGCAGCCGTGCTTGGACACGATGTGGTGGGAAGGTGCTGCTAGCTCTGGGCTTTGCTCAGCTCTCACGGAGCCCAGCAACCCATCGGTAGCAGCACACACACACGGGGACCAGAGCAACTTTGTTGTTCCTGTCGGCAGTGCTACGTCTGGTGAAGGAAAGACTCTTTCCTCTGTACAACTGTCTGCAAGCAATGTGTAGTAATGCTTTCTGTGGAAAGCAGCTGCTATCTGAGATCATTCAGACCTAATGTTTCACTGCCAGTTGTGCAGCACACATAGAAACTGAGCTTGACCCTTCTTCTGCCACAGGGAGGCATGGAGCTGATCAAGAGGAGTGGGGCTCTGATGTGCAGTCCTCTGCCCATATCCCATATGGCACCACTGAGACTGCATCATCTAAAAAGGTAAGGGGAACAAACCCCGGAAGGAGAAAAACCACCAGTTAGAGGAACAGAGGAAGATGAAAGGTGGGGTCCGTCCCACCTTATGTCCTCTAGGCCTCTTGGCTCCCCACTGTCATCACAAGACAATTCACCCTCCCGTAGGTGCCTGCTCACCCAAGCGAGGTGAGGGTATTGCCTTTCCCAGGAGCTTAGGAGGAGCTGGCACGACTAACTTCACCCAGGAGACATCCAAGTCTAGAGGTAAGATGACCTCACAAAGAGAATGGGATGGCAAATTCGGGGGCAAAGCCTGGAGCTGGCCCCAGGTGTTCCCAGACTGCATTTAGTGCCTTAATCGTGTAACCAGTGTGGACGAAAAACATACTAGATTAGCTTTACTTGACGTAATATTTGAGTATGAGAGTGCTGCACAGATTATTGCAGCAGCACTAGTATATAATGACTTTACATTGATCTACTCAACTGTTTGGAAATTTTGCTTGAAAGACTTCACTCCCCCGCAGATAGGCTTTTTGGGGGCAAAATATAGCCGCAGCCTGAATGTTTGTGGTTGTTTTCTACATCTCCAAAACCAGGCTGATAAAGCAGACATCTCACCCCAAATTCGGCAGTTCTGGGAGGGCCATGCGGCCATGCCAGCTGTGGTGCCGGTGCCTTTGGCATCCCTTTTGCCAGCAGAAGCACACGGTGGAGGTGGCAGCCTGCCTCGGAGAAGCTACAACAGACAGTCGGGGGCCGTGCCCTCCCAGTGCCTGCTTCCCCGCGGCCACTCATTCCCCGCAGCCGCCTCCTGCTCCCTGGCTCCAAAAGCCTGCACAAGTCCAGCCTACACTCGCCGCACGCGGTGTAGAAATGAGTCAGTCACCAGGGCTTACAAAGATGACGCAGGCACAGCTGACACGCGTGCATCCAGCGCGTGGGGTGGGCGAGCGGCAGAAAATAATGTTGTGCGAGTGAGTGATGTGCCAAATTTGTTTTTCACTCGCTGCAAAGAGCAATTTTGTCTGCTATAGGTGAGCAATAGGCAATTTTATTTATTTATTTATTTGTTGGTAGGTAGGTACAATTGCATAGAAATCCGTTCCACAAATGAATCAGACTGTGTTCTTGTGAAAAACAGCATGGTCATTTTTATTTTTTAGAAAGATCAGGAAAATGAGGCATGTTCAGCTACTGTACTTCATGTATTTTTTGTTGTCTTTCCTGGTAAGTGGACATTTGATAGGAAAATTCCTTCATTACTTTCCTGAAATTTGGAGGGGATTAGTTTTTCTCTTACAAAATTATTCCAGTGTGCCCTGGTTAGTAACTGTGAGTCTTACTATTGTAAAATTAAGATAGGTGATCTCAAGGGGTGACCTGGATAACAAAGGAGAGACCTGTTCAGATTTCACCCATCTAGGTCTAGATACTGAATTTTACATGCAGTGTGGTTCACCTGTGTTTTGTTTACTTGTTTTCGAGAAGCTAACAGTGCCTCTGTACCCCCCATTCTCAGGGAAAAGCTGATTTTGTGGTACATAAAAGATTCATGGATTATTATGCTTCAAGGTAGGAGTTATTCTCATGTAAGACAGCTAGCCTTTCTTAGACAAGGAGACGCATCTCCTTCCACTCAGTTTTGGAGCCGCTCAGTTAAGTGCAGCACCCTCAGGCTGGGTTTGCAGAGCTACCTCCTGCTTCCACCCATTAGTGTTAACCTCTCACCAAAATAAATAAATAAATAAAATTGCTCGTTTTAGCAGATACAGCCTCAGTCACAATATTTATGGGCTAAAAGGTCTGTGAGAACCTGCTGTTTGTGTTCTTTTTTTCACACCAGGCATCCTTCCCTTCATCCCAGGCTGTGGTGGTGGCTAACCAGTGACACATCGCATGATGCTGTCGGACAGCACTAAAAAAGTCACGTCGCCACTTTGTCCCAGCATTGAGAAAAGATCCACACTAGAAGAGCTGACTGATGCATCCCCCTCCTGCATAGAAACTTCTCCCAAAACCCCATCTACTACCACCCAGGCTGGGCTCTGTGAAAATCCTCAGCACATTTACCAGGCATAGACTACAACTGGTTGCATTATATCTGACTAATACAGGCCTTTTCACTGTGCTGTCCTCTTGTGTTACGGGAAAGCATGTAAAGAGTTAAAATACACTAAAAGATTTCACAGCCCATTTTCTATCTTTTTTACAAACACCAATTTAGATTTATCACACCAAGCTGGGAACATTTTATGGGACCTCTGACTTAAAACATTGGCAACACATCACCACAGAGGTCTGCCTTTCCTTTTCCAAAAAAAAACCATGGAAATACTAAGCTGGAACAGGCTGAGATGGCCAGCCAGCTGTCTGCTATTTGAATCCCATGAAAACCCAAATACAGCTGCAGATTCAACTTTGTTCTGGTCGAATACAGCAGTCCTGGAATGTGCTCCTTTCCACTGGGGCATGAATAGTGTCAAAATTAATGCTGCTTTTTTAGCAGTATGGATAAAAAGCTGTGTGACAATTTTCTAAAGGCATGTGCAAATGGGAAATTATTCAGGAGCTAGCTGGTTTCTAAGGAGGTCCCAATAAGATCAATTCCTGACTCTTTTTCTACTGAAAATTTTAATCACTGATTTGGGGAGGAGGGGGGAAAGAAAAGAAAGAAACGAAGAGAAATCATGACCGAGAAACTCAAGGTGGCAAAAAACTTGTTGGATCAAGCTGTGGTCAGGGTTAGCAGAACCAAGACATGCTCCAGGAGGAGGAGAAAGAGGAGGAGGAGGAGGGTGCCTTCATCATGCCCACAATATGCATGATCATTGTCAGAGTTCTCTGTCTGTTACCTGCACCCTGGTTGGGAAGGACACTGAGAACACGAGGAGGGGTTAGGGAAAAAAAAAAATGCAAAACGATGATAGAATGTGCTAAACCAATGTAATGATCCAGGAGCTCCACCAGTTTTCCTAAGCAGGAGGAAGAGTATGATCACAGTCTATAACTATCAACCTATGGAAGAGGATTTTGAAGTCTCTTGTTCTGCAGAGAAAAGCGTAACAGCAGTCGGTGACTTGGTGTTGAAAATAGAAAGCTTAGATGAGAAACAGGTCACCAATCATTAAGTATGTAGGTTCTCTTACTCTGCTTAGCTTGTCGGCTTCTACAGTACTGGAAATTTTAAAATCAATTGAATTTTTTCTAGAACAGATGCTCTTGCTCCAATTAATTTGACGAAAACTTATGGTCTGCCATATGCAGATAGCCAGAGAGATGGTCAGTAACGGTTCCCCCTGGACTTGTAATTTACGAGAATAAAACCGAAATTATTACACGTACTTGATATATATTTGATGCAACACAGAACTCTGTCACCTAGGTGTGAGTGCCGATATAATTATGCCCATGATGGATTTGTAGCTGCTACAGCAGGGCTGGCTTGCTCGCTTGCCTGCTTACGCCGCGATGCCTACATTCTGTTCACAGCCTATTTCGGGCAGCATCCTGTGCGGGGGCACGCAGGCCTCTCGTCCTCCCACCCCAGCTGTCTGGGAGCTGGAGCAGGGCAGGCTGCCTGAGGTTGCTTGTGTTGGCTTGCCAGGGACCGGGGGACACCCCGTGCTCCATGCGATTGCACCAGGATTTGGGAATAATAAAGGTTTGCACTGTGGTGAATGGCCTTGGTGCGCTCCCGGATGCTAGAGTTAACTCTAGCAACTTGCATGCTGCTTGCAGCAAACAAAATGAGGTCTACGAAATGATCTTGGGCCTGTCTGGTGCAAAGAACAACAAGTAAAGATACAGGAAAGGATGAGGAGGTAAGATCTTGTGGTTAGATTTGTTGGTAATGCTGACATCCTGGAAGCATCGCGTTGCTTTTTCTGTGCTGCTTTTTTTCTTACGAGTCCCGTACCCTTGGTCAGAAGGAAATGCTACCTCAGAGTGAGAGTACAGGAAGCATATATTGTGTTTTATTCACATGGAGGATCCTAAACCACTCCAATGCTAACAAATTGGAAAAAAAATGAGAAGTAAAGAGGAAGCTGGTAAATGTGTAAGGCGCATTTTGAATGATACACTGCTAATCCAACTAATTCCCTCCCCGAACAATTTTGGGTCTCACAAAAGCATCTCTCCTTTGAATAGAAGAGCCTGAATGAGCTAAAAAATTGTCTCTCTCATATAACCTTTCTATGTGAATGAATCATAGTTCTGGTGCAGAAAGTTTATAAAAAAAAAAAAGTCTTTTAAAAAAATTTACAGCACGGTAACCATAAAATTTACGTGTAAAGCATACAATGAGTTCCTTTATTAATCTTTATCTTGCAAATCAACCGGTATTATTCCCCCCTGATTTGATCTCGCTTTATTTCCTGTTTAAAGCCAAAAGACTGCCATTTGAGGGCTGCTTTAATGCATGCCCTGAGTGCTATTATATTTGCATAACAGTACCTCTTGTTTTTCACCAACTGCACTGCTTGCTTGCACTGTATGAAGATCTTGATTAGATTTATGGCCGATTAAGAATTCTGCGTGTGAGGCACCCAACCCTGCAGATAGCTCAGCATATCTTCATTTTCATTAATGGTCCCGTTTGAGTAAACACAGCCACGAAAGGGTACGTAGTTTGGCAGAACCATGCGCAAAATCAGGCTCTTGGGTGCGATTACCCATTAAAAGTTGCTAGAGACCACGGATCGAGGACAGAGCAGCGAGGATGCCTGTGCCAGCCCCCTGTGAGAGCTCCCAACTATTAACCTCATCCCTGTTTGAGAAACATTAAGGGGAACTCAGTGTAGATAACGAGCTGCTCCACGGTTTGATCCTTCAGCAACGCAGACCCTGTGGATAGTCTAGCAATGCTCAAAGTGAGCATTGATGTTATATTTGACTTGCACAGTTTGGAAAACAGGGTACATTCATCATGGACAAGACGGGTTGTTCCGAGGCATTAATATTCTTCACCAGTTACTTTTGACAGGAGATTGATGACTAATGGATAAAGCCAATCTACTACTGGCGATTGATATCGAGGAAATCTTACGCATTTCATGTTGATTAAATTATAGTACTTTCAGAAATAGCTAATACTTCAGTTATTAATATATCCAACCAGAGAAAAATCACTAAATCAATCATGACAGTGTTATCATGGGTCCAAAATAAAGACTTGATTGAAACCTAGAGGGAAATTATTTATCTACATAGGAAAAATTACCAATGAACTTACAGCATGGTTCATCGCTTCTGTTAACAGAGCAGTTCAAGGCAGATAATTTATTTCACAATTGACACATTAGGATATCCATGCTAAGCCATTGTGCAATATTAGAGCATTTTTAGTTCATAAACTTCTGTAGCCTTCTCAGCTAACGGCAAAGATCTCACAAAATGCCTGCAAATAAGGTACCACCTTTCCGAAACCACTTTGCATTTTGGATTTGGAAACTTGTTGTTTGCCCCTAGCCCTCTGTGGGTGCAGGAACACCAACAGGCACACCAAAGGGCACTTATCCCTCTTCCCTTGAGCAAGAGAGCTTGCCTCTGTCCCACCAGCATCTTGCAGTAATAGCCAGCAGCCTCTCGAGTGTGGTGTACCAAGGCCCCTGTCCCCGTCCCACACTGCAGACGAAGAGTGCTGGCCAAGCTTAGCAGAAGCCACAGATGCTCATGCTGCAGGAGGAAGGATGCCCTGCCACGTCACCTTCCTGGCTCTAACTTGCCTCTCTGCGATGCACTGAGAACATACTGTAACCTATCTGAAACCCACCTGCATGCCATCTTTCATTAGTCCCTTGGTTTACAACGCACAGTGCAATATCTTGCCTCTTTCATCGTGCTCGTTCCCCGTTAAGCAAATCACCCATTATCATAACAGGCAACCCTCCCAGCCCTCATTGTTCCAGCTATTAGGTCTTCTTCAGCCTCTTCATTACTCAGTCACACAGATTTGCCTTATGACTACATTTATTGCTCCTATTTTGACACACACAGACACACAGTATACGATGATGACTCAGTCATCATTACCCCCAAAATGACTCTGTTTTTAAATATACGGAGTCTTTCAGAATCCATATGCAGACTTCACTCTGCAATGCACTTCCTGCAATAATTTTGTATGCTTGTCTTTCCATTTTGTAAGTATAAATTCATTATATTAAACCTGAGCAAAGTTAATAATCCTGAAAAATGTTCAAAATCAAAAAGCATTCTAGTTTTAAAGCAGTAAAAATGTTAAATAACCTTTTTGAAAAGTCTATATTAATCTCCATTTGCATACTCTCTAAATTTCTATGCTTTCCTTTATTTTCATTAAGGTGAAATTGGCCACTGAACAAAAAACCAACAATAGGCTGAATATATCACGTTCCTGATTGCCAGCATTTACAAATTGGGCCACCTTAGTTCTTTCTCATGATTTTTGCTGGTCTGCCTCTATGCCTGTCCGCATCCTGCCTGATGTTACAGCAGCAGCCCCTGAAGGAAAGGAGGAGGTGGGACTGCAAAGGGGGTGTCTGATGTGCCCACATCCCGTACAAACGCTGAGTCCACTGGAGCTTGCCCCAAAAACTGGCAGACCAAACAGGCAGGAGAAACAGAGGAGCCTCTGTGTCCCTCGTACTTCTTGTACTGTTTGCTTCTTTGAGGTCTTGTCATTCTTGCTCTTCTTTCTCTGCCTCTAATCAGAGCCAGCCTTCTCCCCTTGCCTTTCTCCTTGCCTCTCCTTGCTGTTCTCTTCTTCCTTTCCCTTTTAACTCTGCAAAAATAACTGGACAGAAGCTTTTTTTATTTAATTTGAAAGGACTTCTTAACACACTTTCTATCACTGTTTTTTCCAGGAAGCCAGTTCGCGATGCCTTCATATACCTGTGAAGTACACCAAGTTCCTGGGAAACTGATGGTCCTTTTTTCATGTGATTCATTGGCATCCCTAATGAATGTTGCCAGTCTGACCACATCTCTGAGCTGTGCATGCCCTTGCGACCATGAGCTTCTCCTAGCAGGTCTGGTATCATGTGGTGCTTGCACAGGACTCAGTAATCTGAATTTGACTTTAAAAATCCCAACTTCAGCTGCAAAGTGATGGCTTGACTCCCTGGAACAATGTAGGTGAGCATTTAAACAGATGCTTAGCAAAAGTCCCATCAAGTGAGGGTTTCTCATATGTTCTGTCTTGGATGCAAGGGCTGCACATCTCGTGCCTTCCCACCTACCTGCCTTAGTCAAGGCAGATATGCTGACATAACACTCTCGGTTTTTCAAAACCTTAACATTTCACTGTGCCTTCAAGTCCACCTTTAACAGGTCTGCAGCCTTGCTTTTAGGAATAACAAAATTAATATTTTAAAATTCCTGTTAACAATGTCTTTTATTATGCTTCCAGAGCTGATCTTTTACACCTTCCCCACCCTCACCATCTTCTTTATCCACTGTCACATACTGAGTGGGCTCATACATTTGTGTTCTGGGCTTGATTTTTAAAAGGATTAAATTTTTATGCTTGCGTTGCACTCCATGGTCATTTTATGGCATTGTAAGGTGTCCTGGTTAAAGATATTTGAAAGTCTGAAGAAAAAAAGAATATTGCCCTAGACTGAATTCTTGAAGTGGAGAAGAGGTATTTCGTAGTTATATTCCCCAGCCCAAAGTGCAGCCCAAGAGATGGGCTGCCAGGTGTGTTTCCTGGAGCTTGGGGGTGAGAATTGCACAAAGGCAGCTGTCCCTGCTCTGCATCCCGCTTCCAACATGCCTAGTACAGCAGGGGTGGTGTGCTGGCCACCTGGCACAGGCGCTTAAAACGTTGGTATCTCACAAACCACTTCTGGTAAATGAAGTACCTCTTTTGGTGTGTACTTTACCTTTTACTTTAAGTGACATCCACATGTTAGGTGGCTGCATTAGATGGGCTTGTGACAGCTAAAATCAAGTCTTCTACCATGACGTATGTAAATAGGTACCCAGAGCACAACCTATTCCACACATTTGATTTACCCAACACATTTCCTCTCTGAATTTGTGTATTGAAAGGAAAGAGTTTATATAAACCCAAATCCATACCACTTCAAGAAACCTGCAGTCCCTAAACTTAAGTGCTGATAGGCAGCACTTTGAAACAAAGCTTTCTTCCCTTCTCTTTTGTCCTTGCATGGCCTCTGCCAGCTTCTCTGCTGTTTCTGTCTGGGCCCTTCCAGAAGCTTTTCTGAATCATGTGTTATTTCATTTGACATTTTGGGTCTTGTGCTGCGTCACTGAACACATAGAGAGGAACTCAGCAGCCTAGCTTCCAGGCTTGGTTGCTACCTAAGATACTGGCGTACACTGAATCACCAGATCCGTGTTGTTGGTTTTTTTTTTTGTTTTGAACTGCATAAACCAATCTCAAAAAAAGAAAGTAGAACCATGCTTTATTGACACACATCCAGCAATATGCTTCAGCATCACAGTTGTTTGTATTTTTGCCCCACAGTTCACAAGCAATTTCCAAAGGCTTTCAATAAATTCTTGCATATTTCTGGGGATGCGCAGGAAGGTCTGAAGATATATGGGTTTTCACTGGCATTTTCATGTATAGTTATAGCTTAAAATGAATTCCAAGATGGTGTTGGCATTTCTACTGCAATATAAATTTGGGCTGTTTTTTCTCCAAAGTGTAATCATTTGTTTTCCTTTCCCTTTTGAAACCCTGGCTTACAGTTAAACCAAGGATCACAGCAAAAGCTGGTTAGTTAGTAACAAGCCTCACACTTTCAGGTAGACAGTTATTTCCCTTTTTCCTTTAGTTAAATGACAGACGCTATTCTTTTCATAAACAACCAGGTAGGGACTGCTTTAATATTCTGACAGCTCAGTGTAGATCTCAAGCAGCAAGGAGAATGTCATTTGCGGTTTGGGTTTTAATATTTATTTGGTGGTATATCAATTAGAAAATCTATCGTCAAAGTCCACAGAGATTTCCTGTGGTTTTACTTTGGAATGTCACCTTAGATTTCCTGAGAAATCTGTAGTATTTATTTAGAGGCTTGCTGTTATTTATCTTGCAATGGATTTAGTACAAAGAAGCCTAAGGGGAAAAGCAGTTACCGTTCTATTTGGCTTAGTCTGAAGTTTGCAGTGCTACAGTCTAGGAATGGTATATTTTCTCTAATTTTCCTGAGAGTCTATTGAACTCAATGTGAATATTTTTCTGACATTATATCTCAGTACTGATCTTTCAAAGAAAGCATCGGTCTCGTGCTGTTATTCAATACATAATGAGTGTTGCAAACAGCACTGACATCAGAAAAACTGCAGCGCTTACTTCAGCATGCTAATAATTTGGATTTTGCCAGCTGCCAGAACTAGACCTTTGTTAGTGCTGGGCATCTACAGGTGTGAAGGATTCACAGAGAAGAGGGCATTGTCAGGCCAGTGAATCAAACTTACTAACCCAGAAGAACAATCTTTCAGTGTCACTGTCAGACTCAGCTGTTCACTCTAAGAAGCTGAAACCCATGACATAGCTCATTTTTCAGCTGTTGAGCACATTCACATAATGTAGCTCATTCACTGTGTGTTGCCTACTTCACGTATGAATGTGCATTCACTTGAAAAGCCCATGAATACCCTTAGGTTTACAACACAGATACTGTAGTGTGGTGCATTCAGCTTATCTGCATAGCTTTAGGACGTGCATGGCAGTATGAATTAATCAGAAGTAGTATGGTTTTCAACTTAAACAGACACCAAAATACTACTATGAATATTTAGTCACTTTGTAAAATACAACAACAACAAAAATCAGATTCTTGTACAGAATCTGGGTTGCTGTTAATTTCCTCCAAAGCTGAACCTGAATGAAACCCTCCTTTTTCCCCATCTAGAAAATACACGCAATAGAAATCCTCAAAATAAATAAATAAATAAATAAATAAATAAATAAATAAATCCTCATATGTATAGTGTATTAGTATTTTCGAGATATTCTTATAGCTGTGATAGTATGGGGATATACGGAAGGCAAGACTGGCGGGTAGAGTGAATGTTCATTACCTTAATATAAAGGATGACATCTACATAGAAAGGTTACCTTGATATTATTGTGTTTCTCTTCATCACTCACTTCAATGTATTTATCTCTAGAGAAAAAATGTGCTTGTCATCTGAAAGGAAATCTTGCAATTTTCTGGATAAGATGCAAGAGCACTGTAATTCTATCCCTGTTTGGTAACCAGATAGCCCTACTCTTTTTTCGGATCAGTCCTGATGCTGCAATAATCTTTAATCAATATATTAAGTGTTGCGAGGGCAGAGTTAGCAGCTGGCTGTCTTCACAGATGGTGGAGGGAAGTCCCTTTGCATTTTCAGTGACTGAATCCTGCATATTTAGTACAGAGGTCCAGAACAGATTGGTTTCAGGTATGGAGCAATCTGCCTGTGTTCTGGCTAGCTAGACATTTTTTATGGTACTCCAGGCCTTGCCACTTCTTCCATGGTCCACTGTATTTTCTATAGTCACAAAATCCTTCCTGACTGGCCCTTCTGCCTCCACCCCCAGCAGAGAACAGCTAAGGCAAAGGCACATCAAGACCCTTGCCGTCATGCTGAAAGAGCCCCTGGGCAGAGACTAAGATATTCTATCACAGTTTGTTGCAAGAGTCCTGGTAGAGCAGATCCTTGCTCTTCGGACCAGAACGTATGTTTGTCAAAAGCTGACAGCCAGGAGTATGTCATTTAATTCTATGCATATCCATTGTCCTGATGTGACTGAAAAGCGTGATACGCAAACCCATGTAAAAATCTAGGACAAAAACAATTTAAAAATAAAAAATAAAATAAAGTAAAATTAAATAAAGTTAAATTAAATAAAGTTAAATTAAAATAAATTTTAAAATAAATGAATTTTAAATTTTTAGTAAGTTTTAATAAATTTTAATAAATGAATTTTATTTTAAATTGTGGAAGATAAGGAAAAAAAGCACTTTTGCTCTATTAGCTGCATTTCAGGACCTATCGTTATGCTCCCCTGATGCTCTATGGATGGGAGATATAAATGCAAATGACAAATTTGACAGTGGTCAAATGTATAGTGTCCTGGACAGTTACTTCTTGGTAAGAGAAGCAAGCACATAAGCATATTGTAGCACGACTGCGTGGAGGCATCAACAACCATCCTTATTCCCTGAGGCATCCTAAGAAATCCTGAGGGACATGACTGACTATGGGAATAACCATTTATGAGCTTGCAAAAAAAAAAAAAAAACTGTGGAGAAGAAAACTGTAATGTTCACTTTACTTGACAGTAGAGAAATATTCTGTACATTTTAATATTTGGATACTTACTGTTTACTCATTTCTCCTGCTGCTTTTCCTTTGAATTATGCAACATCAGACATATATCAGCACTATTTCCTACTGGACTGCTGGAGGCCACATGACACACCTTCGGCATCTGAAATGTCCCTAGAGTCTTGTGTTGAGACAATTCAATTGCTCCTAAGTGTTATCATTATGAGGAGCTGAAGAGACTTCTGGACTTTGTTGGCTGTATTATTAGATCTCCATTGCAATGGGATGCAGGTACCAACACTTTGCCTTTTAAGCTGAGGTGTCTGCAAATGTCCACGCCCAGCCTGGCACAGACTGTCCCAGCTGGAATCAGGATGGCAGGGCTTTGCAGATCAGCTTCTCTTGGAGAGCAAAAAATGATGGAGCTTCTGAATGCAAGCGTTAAACATGGGTTAAATCACACTGTCTGTCTGAGAAGAGATGAGACACATTAAGAATCATGCCTGAGGTTATCTGACAGGCTTTCTGGAGAAATTTAACTCTATCTGTGGGCTGGGGTATTTCTGTCAGAACCACAGACAATGCGTGACTCAGCAGAAGATTACGAAGATATCCAAAATATGGAAAAAACCTCAAGAGTCAGTGGCCTCTCCAGTAATGTGGTCTGGACATCCAGGAATAAAAGTCCCAGAGGCAAAGTGAGCTGACCAGGGGGATTCAGGTCATAGCTGTTCAACTGGAGGAGGAGGGGGTCAGCAGGAGACCACAGTACTGTTGGCACCATGCATGAACTCAGTGAATGTTTACAATGGGCCTTCAAAGAGAAGGTTGATACAAAACAAGGAGGTATAGGTAAAACCACCAATTAAACTGCAACAAAGACAAGAATCACAGAATCACAGAATTGAAGGGGTTGGAAGGGACCTCAAAAGATCATCAGGTCCAACCCCCCTGCCAAAGCAGGTTCCTTAGAGCAGGCTGCCCAGGTAGGCGTCCATATGGGCTTGAATATCTCCAGAGAGGGAGACTCCACAGCCTCCCTGGGCAGCCTGTTCCAGTGCTCCGTCACCCTCACTGTGAAGAAGTTCTTTCACATGTTGGTGCGGACCTTCCTGTGCTCTGTCTTGTGGCCATTACCCCTTGTCCTATCCCCACAAACCACTGAAAAGAGGTTGGCCAAATCCCTCTGTCTCCCACACCTCAGGTATTTATAAACACTGATGAGATCCCCCCTCAGTCTTCTTTTCTCCAGGCTGAACAGACCCAGGTCTCTCAGCCTTTCCTCACAGGGAAGATGCTCCAGGCCCCGTATCATCTTTGTGGCCCTCTGCTGCACTCTTTCCAGGAGATCCCTGTCTTTTTTGTACCGGGGAGCCCAGAACTGGACACAGTACTCCAGGTGAGGCCTGACCAGGGCAGAGTAGAGGGGGAGGATCACCTCCCTTGACCTGCTGGCCACGCTCCTTTTAATGCACGCCAGGATCCCATTGGCCCTCTTGGCCACCAGGGCACACTGCTGGCTCATGGTCAACCTGTCGTCCACCAGGACCCCCAGGTCCTTCTCCCCAGAGCTCCTCTCCAGCAGGTCGTCCCCCAGCCTGTACTGATATGTCCAGTTGTTCCTTCCCAGGTGCAGGACTCTACACTTGCTCTTATTAAACCTCATTTGGTTTCTTCCTGCCCATCTCTCCAGCCGGTCCAGGTCTCGCTGAATGGCAGCACAGCCTTCTGGCGTGTCAGCCACTCCTCCCAGCTTCGTGTCATCGGCGTACTTGCTGAGGGCAGACACTATTCCCTCAGCAAGGTCGTCAATGAAGATGTTGAACAAGACCGGACCCAGCACTGACCCCTGGGGAACGCCGCAAGTCACAGGTCTCCACCCACACTCTGCGCCGCCGATCACCACCCTCTGAGCTCAGCCAGTCAGCCAGTTCCCAACCCACCTTACTGTCCACTCCTCTATCCCATACTTTCTCAGCTTTGCTATCATGATGTCATGGGAGACAGTACCGAAAGCCTTGCTAAAGTCAAGGTAGATGACATCCACTGCTCTCCCCCCATCTACCCAGCTGGTGATGCCATCATAGAAGGCAACGAGGTTGGTCGAGCAAGAAAGGATTAATTCAGAGAACTGAAGATGCTCAAGTCAAAAGGACAGATGGGCTGTGCAACTGCAGCAAGGGTCTTTGGGACATTTTCACATTCAGAAAAGGTTCTCTTTGAATAGAGAATAGCAAATGGGGCCTTTTATGCCTCATTTTCTAAGAAAATGAGAAAATATCCTGTGTTATGGCAGATCATTACTGTGGTCTCAGTGGTGTATAAGGCTTTAGAATAGCCTTCAAAGGTAAGAACAGTGAAAATTGTGAAGAATGAAAAACAAAATTATAAAAAGACAGGTTTATATGAAGTATACACATAGTATTGTTCCTTGATGGGACTGATTTTTCAGACAAAGGAAATATATGTATTGCTCTATACAGCCTATGGTACTGTGTTGCATTGGAAACCATTAGTGTGCATACTGTGTTGCATAGGAAACCAAAGACTGGCATTAGGACAGTAAATGTGAAGCAGAAGAGAGCAGATAAACATAAGATTAAACCAAAGGAGTGAAAAGAGGACTGCTGGCTGGAGAGAGCTTTTCAATCGCGTTTGTCAAGGTTCAGTCTCAGGACTAAACTTGTTTTCACTAATGTACTCGATACAAAGTCAGAGTGTGCTAATGAAGTGTGCTGAGGACAGTTACATGCAAGGTATTAAATATAATGGAGAAAAAAATGAATGACTTTGCAGACTCCCATAATAGAAATGGAATTACATGAAAAAGCATGAAAGGTGGGAATAATGGACATCCAGACACATAATGAGATTTTCTGCTATAAACCAGTGGTACTATGTAGAAAGGACAAAAGAAGGAAAGGACTTGGAGGTATTTATCATCTTAATTGTGATAAGTTACCAATTTGATGAGGCTGTGAAAAAGGCAAAAGATTGGTATATCTATCAGAAATGGAGAAGTATTAATGCCAACACATTAGGCATCAATGAGATATCATCTCTACTACCGTGTACATTACGAGATATGAGTTCCGGAAAGATGAATGTGAGCTGAAAGATAGACTATTGGGAAGGTAAATAAAATAAAAAATATAAGTGGAGCTGTTAACACCATTTTTTGCTCAGCCTAAAGAAGACAAGTCTGAGGCTGGGGAGATGTGCTCTGTACAGGAGCAAAGAACCGGGACAGAGGGAGTAGAGAATAAGTGGGGCTAAAGCAGCAAAGAAAAACATGTGGCCTATGATACACGAAGACCAGGCCTGAGAATTTTGATGTTCCCTTTGTCTTATTCACTGCACGTTATATTTAGTTTGGCCTACTGTGCCAGTGATTGGCTGTGTTCATTGGAGTTGTGCTGCTCCATCTGGCCATAAACAATTAAAACTGCTCTTGCAAACAAACAAACAAAAATTAGACATCACAAAAGCAAGTAAGAAGAGCATTAATGCATGTGGGTCTTTAAAACGTCAGAAACAGTTCCAGGGAATATATGGACAAATAGATGTGACTGTTTTTCAATGATGAGCTGGGGAACAAGCGTTTCTCCTGTAGATGGGATGGGGTCTGTGCAAGAAATCTCATGAGAGATCCAGCATCAGATACCAGCCAAGAGACACTGAGCAGACATCAAGGGATCTTGCATTGCGATCTCACCAGTGACCTCAGATGGCAATAAACAGAATTCTCTGCTTACAGAGCTGTGGAGAATCAATTTGGAAGGCCTATGTTGCAGCAGGGCTTAGAGGACTGGTCGCTGCTAGCTGATGAAAGACCAGGAAAGGCAGAGCAAGGCATGACGAGGCAGGCAAATCCAGCTTTGTAATGCACTCTGGTCTTTGAAGGATGATGTTTTATATGTGGTGTCTGCAATCAACTATGTTTAAGGCTGGAAATATATATATATATATATATATATCTTACTTTAAAGAATCAGAAAAAATGCTCTTTTATCATGTGTTGGTTGAGTAACTGCATGTATCACTGGCACAAATAATATTATTTATCTTTATAGGTAAATAATTAGATATATGAAGAACTATTTTAATGAATTACACAAAACAAATGCGGGCTATGAAGCTATTTTTTTGCAGTCACTCTGAAAGGGGAGCTGCCTGTCAGCCCTCCCTTCCTCATGTCAGCATCTCCCTCCACACCCCCTTTAATATGATAGTGTATTGCTGTTTTCCACTGTGCTGTATGTGTGAGGCAGATCCTGCAATACTTCCCCCAGAGTTTTTAGATCCCAGAGCTAAAGGGAACCCAGAGATCCCAAAATTTGTTTGGCATCTCACTGGAACTGAAAACTAATAGTGCCACAGGAGGAAAACAAAACTGCAACTTATGGGATTACAGTTCATTCGGCCTCCAAGGCTGTTTTTAACTATTGTCCCTCTTCAAGTCACATCCCAGCAGCATTTGTTTCTCATTTTTGTATTTACATGTCATGCACAGAATGGGTGCATAGAGAAAAAAATCTTTCTTTGTGGCCTCTTTGCTACAGAGTAAGGCCATGGCACTTCCTCCTGCAAGGAGCTGCAATGCAAAGGCATAAGGCAAGGAATGGAGAGGGTATCTCTGGGGGTCCTTACCCGTCACTCACCAGTCAAAGAAATAGAGAATTAAGAAGCAAATAAAGCAGCTGAGCTGGGACCAAAAGCATCCTAACATTTTCTTATTTTAGGAAATGTGGAAAAATAAGAAAAAAAGAGTTAAAATTGTAACAGGGGGAATAAAATCTAGTTCGTTTATAGGTTGCATTTGTCACTGCTACTCTGCATCGACCTGGTTCTGTGCTTTTATGGCTGTTGGGAAGACAGCTGACCACCAAAACCAGAGCTTGCCCAGTGCTGAGTTCAGCCGAGCACTCGTGCTCGCATTGCTCAACCCTATCTGATGCACCACAGCTTCTCAGGGTCTGCTTCTGGTGTGCTGTCAAAGACTAATCTGACAAGTAAGCAAAATACTGAATCTCTGAATATAAACTATGAGAATCAATCAACTGCGGAAAAGTCAAGCTAAGTGGGAGGAAAGGGCAGGAAAAAGCATCTGGAGTGTATTTAAAACCCAGAACACTTTAATGTATATAATTGTGGCATGTAATCCACATGGGACAAATCTTGTGGTGATCGTTCAGGGAAAGTTCCCACTTGCATCATATGTTCCTGTAAGGTCGCAGAGTCTGCTTCCCTTCCCAGAGTTCCCAGGTTTTATAAATGTATGCTATATATACACACATATATAGGATGACTTTTCCCAGGGGAGAGCATCTAGAGGTGGTGGGAAAGCTTATGTATTTCAGTGATCCTGAGAGCCGTGCCAGTGGAGGGGGTTAACTCCTCGCAGGGCTGCCCAAGCCTCAGATAGGAAGCTAAATTACAGAAATTTACTCTGTCTAGCTGTTAAGTAGGGATGGCAGATGCCTTGCTCACACAGCAGGGCTCAGCCTGTTGCATCTAATAATGAATGGGAGAGAAACTTTCTGTCAGTATTAAAAACACAAAGAAAGAGAAAATATGTCCAAGCACCATTTTTCCAGATAATGAACAACAGTATCTTTGTCATATTGGATCAAATCTCACTTCCTTCTCCACCATATTGCATGATGAGGACTCTGGAAAAGCACACATCTTCTTTTTCTTTCCTTCTAGTGATGCCCAAATCTTTGCTGTATACCCTGGATCTAAAACCTCCACACACACATATGCACATGGATTGGCATGAAGTTTGTGCAAGTTACATAGTTGTTAATTACAGCTGGAGGCATACTTTTATTACATATATCATTGCATAGCTCTGGCTTTGCAATTTCTCTCTTTTCAAACAGTGCATCTGAGCATGTGAAAAAACATGGAAAATTGGTGTGAGTGGATAGACACTAGGAAAGCTTGGCTGATGTCTCTTGAGTCTTTTCGTGCTTGAAAGTGAACAGACAAGTGCAGTGCATCAGGTCACCATACTATGGAGTTATTCAGGATGAGTTAATTAATCCTAAATTAAGTTACAGAGCATTAAGCCAGGAAAGCAGTTTGGGGGTCCAAATTGTTCTCCTTATGTTTTAGATCAACTTGACGTGTTCTGTACACCCTGACTGTATAAATATATATGCACACGTGTATATGCACTGTGGGGTTATGAATAGCAGTGGCAGAGACAGGTTTACCAGACATTTATACGAGCCTTAATTGCTGACCGTGAAGCCCTTCAGTTCGATAACTGTGGTCATGGCCAGACTGTGTAAGTGAATGTCCGAAATGTGGCTTTGAGGTCAGCGGGTAAGAAATCACTTAAATAAACTCAGTTTGCTTGGGAGTTTCCTGTAGTCTTGCTGGGAAGCTCTTGGGAGAAGCCCTAAAAAAAGTGAGTAGAACTGACAAGTACGCTGGTGGGGAGGAAAGCTCCCCACTGTGTCAGGCATTTCCGTGGAAGAGAGAGGATGTTGCAACCCGGGAAAACTGGGACAAAATCTGAGCTGGCTGCTGGGCTGAGCCTTCAAAGGGGTTGACCACCAGCAGTGCTGCAGAGCAGCAGGCACTAGAGGCATTTCCAGCCAAAGGCTGGGCTCTGCCTTTCCCCCCGTGTGATGCCCCCCATGGGATGCCCCACAAGGATTGCTCCAGAGGCAGAAAGAGTCCTTCACTGTGCAATTGCTCTGTGAGCCCAGGGAATTCAACATCCAAGGCAGCTTCTGGGGGCAGCTACCAGCACATCTTTCGAATCACAGTCTCGTCCCATTGTTCTCTTCCAGCCACAGACTAGGTTTGATACAAGGGGTTGCAAAGGAAGCAGCTATGGATTTGTTTTGGGCTTATGCCAGCTATCTGCAGATCCGCACGCGAGGACTATCATTATCTCTTTCACAGACCTCCTCTGGCAATAGGGGCGTGTTGTCTCAGTAAGGTCTGCGGGACGCGGCTCCCTGTCATCACACCCCTATCCATATGAATTACTGCCATATCCTCAGGACACCGTGACAAAGCCTTTGCACTGGCTGAGTCATTCCTGGGCTCTCCAAGGATTCCGGCTACATATTCAGACTTGAATATACAACGCATGTTATAACAGTGCTGTTCGAAAATATGCGTGCAAGATGTCTACATGCATGTTTGTTTAGTTAATGACAAGGGAGGATTCTACCTCTGGGGATGCACAACTCACTGATATCGTTGTGTTTCTGCATTCGGTAAGGTGGGTGCTGCACCAAAGGCAATTAAGTTGATGTGTGTGTTCAGTGAAGTCTGTTAGTCAGTCGTCTGAGCAGATGATCTCCTGATGTTTCACAGTTTCAGGAAGAAATCCTGTGGTACTAAGGGTCTGGCTGCAAAGTCCCCCACTGTCTCAGAACACCTGCACAACCTCAGCCACTTCATTCAGTCCGGCCACATTAAAGTATACTTCTTTTACCAAGGTTAGGTTGCCTCTCTGTGCATTTCCCAATACTCTCACATTCCCAAAGATTACTCAAACTTGGGAAATCAGACCTCACAGCAAAGTAAAGGAAGCAAATTCCCAATCAAAAACCACATGATGTGGTAGTATATTAGACATGGATGTGCTCTGCTTAAGCTCAGGCATGTGCACGTGTGCTGATGTGTGTGTACATGTATAGGTGCGTTTGGTGCCTTACCATTCATAAAACATGAGCCATCTGCTATATATCTCAGAGGACAAGAGCAGATTCTCCTCCCCCCACATTGTATAGCTGAGGGAAATGGCTTGGGATATCTCCTGAATAATAAATAACGTTGATTATGAGCTTGCTGGTTTTAGCATGTGTTCACCACAGCAAAGACAAGCCCTGTGGATTCCTATATGACTTTGCTTGTGTAGCTTCTATACTACCTCCACTGTGTATAGTTGTGGTAGAGTATAAAGCAGCCTCCTGTGGCGTGGAGTAAATATATAAAGATGCCATTTACAACAGATCCTGCTCAGACAATAAGATAAAGTAAGAATTGAACTCCGTTTGCAAAAAGAAAGGGACTATTAATAGAAACACAATGTGTATCAGGACGTGAGTACTAGATTGCTGACAACTTATGGGACTCTGGAGCATGGCACTGCCCTGCTGGGGCCAAACACGTGGCATTCAAAACCCACACACAGCCCCTTATTGGAGGTGTGCTACCTCCAATAACAGGCCACAAACAAAAGTCAGCTCTCCGTTCCTACAAAGCCCAAACCTCCAACCAACCTGTCTCTTCCAGTCTGGGACAGACCTTAAAGCAATCATTTAGCCCTTCATTCCCTTCTCCAGGTGAGTCTGGGGCTTCACTGTGCTGCTCATACAGACTCCACGAAGATCATCCAACTGCTTTTAGTCAGCCCTGTAGTAGACATCCATCCATGCAGTGCTTTGGCAGAGCACACAGCCAGTAAAACACTCATATACTTGTCCTGTTTACAAGCCCTCTCTTTTTTTTCTTCCCTTCCTGTTTAATGCTCCCAGCTGCCAGGCATTCCTGTTTTTTGGCCTCTCAGCTGTTTTTCAGGATTGTTGCCCATACTGCTGTTCCTCCTAACACTGTGGCATCATATCCTGAAGGAAGACTGGTGCAAGACAGTTTCCCATTTGAGTCATCTTTTTGTTTAAGCAGGAAGGATGATTCCTTTCTGTCATCCCTACCAGCTCTCCTCCAGTGACAAAACTGGACCTTTATAGTAATTGTTATAATGACAAATTTTCAAGCAGAGACCATCAGGTAATGTAAATCAATATGGCTTTGCTGGCTTCAGAAAAGCCATGATGGTTTACTTCAACCAATGATGTATTCCTCTCCATCTGCCATAGCAGAGTACTTCTCCCAGAAGCAAATTAAATAGAGTAGGATTTCAGATGGTTGGGTGACTCCTTGGATTGCATCTTCTATTTCTCTTCCTATTATTTTTGTTATTATCCCTGCATTCCCTATAAGGTTTTCTGCCTGACTGAATGCAGTTATGATTCAGGCTTGGTGAAAACTCTTTTAACTTTGACACATACTGCATGCCATATCTGTGACTTCTGCACTCCTATTAGTCAGTCACAGAAATTAGCTTTGGAGCCGGTGGTTTCCCACTGACTGCCTCTGAGGAGGCTGGAGATAAGACTTCCTCTCCAGGTCCACCCACTGGGAAGTCATTAGAGCAGCTTCCTTGAGGACGTGAGCTCCCTATAACATGCTGTTCCCAGGCACTCCCTTCTCTTGGATTGCCTTGGTATCATGGAAATGTGACACCCCCCCCCTACCCTCCCATAATTAGTATTTCATTCTCAGGCAAGCTTGTAGGTTGCTGTGGTGTGCTAGAACAGCACATCTTAGTCCTAGGCTCCGGAGACTGACCTGACCATAATTCAATCTATATCAAGCCTGTGATTCCTTAACCATACAGCACCACCACTTCTACCATCTGGTGACACGGCTCTGAGAAACAGCAGAGATGAGAAACCTATTTGTCCTTAAGCAGCTATCTGTTTCCTTTCTGAACATTGGCAATAAAACCCCAGCCAAGTGCCAGAGCTGGTCCGTTTTTAATTTTCAATTCAATTAAGCGCCTAAGAAAAAGGATTTGCACTTGGCAGTTGCTGCCTGAAGGTCCTGGTTGAGATAATCACCCCCAGGAGCCACTCGAGTAAGCGAAGGGCAGAAGTTTCATCTGCCTAAAGCCTTCCCTTATTTCCCCCTTGCCTCTCTGTCTGCTCGTTATTTCTCCCTTTGTTTCCCACATCCTCCTGCTGAACCTGTTCTCCAGTCCCTATCCCCAGTGGGGATTTCAGCAGCACCCCTTCAGGAAAGCCACCCTCGCCCTGTCCCACCTCCACCCTCCCACTCCTCCACCGACCTTCTCCCCTTTGGGCCTCAGTCTTGAAATATTTCATCCTAGGTTTCAGATGAAGCAAGGTGCTGGGCTGGAAAGCTCCTCAAGCTTTTGTAAGAGCACAGGGTGAGGCTTAACCCTTTTTCTCAGACCCCTTTATTTTTTAACCATACACAATACAGCAGGGCTGTTGGTGACCCTGATACCAGCCCCAGCTCTGCTCATGGGACAGCCCCTGTTGGCAGGACCTGGCCAACCTCGGAGGCCCCACAGAGCCCCACTCCCCTGCCCCAGAGATGTGGCAAGGGTGGAGATCTGGGGGTTGACAGCCATTTGGTCTCTCTAGATCTTCTTAAAAATGGAGCCTGTCCAAATTTCCGTGCTTAAATATGTTGCTCACACATACCTACAGCTCTAAACAGATTAATAATTAATTGGCACTAGGCACTGATGATCCACAGAAAGCTTTGCAGAGACGTTTGCTCTAAAGAAAAAAAAAAAAACACAACAAAACAACAAAAAAAACCACAGATTTCTCTTCATCCCTGAAGGGTCCTTCAGTCTGTTAGAAGCAGCAGAGAAGAGACTGCCCTGTAAGGACAGATAAGGTCAAGAAGGATCATAAGACAAGGGAGGAGCAGGACTCTGCAGCAGAGTGATTCCCATGGGCAGTCTATACATCTCCTGAGACATACAACATATGTAATTGTCACCTCACCTCGTACCTACAATTTAAGGGCTCCTGCTATGTGGTTTGTGCTAGCAGCAGCGCAGTATCCTGGTGTCTCCTCTGCAGCAGGACAGGAATCCCTGCATCCTATGGAAAAAAAAAAAAAAAAAAAGAAAAAAAAAAAGAAAGAAAGAAAGAAAGAAAGAAAAAAGAGAGAGATCAGTGGAAGGACAAATGGACTTATACAGGGAATAAACTATGTGGAAGCCTCTTGTCTCATCCCTGGACTACCAGATGTAAGTCTCAGTTATCTACTCTTCTTTTAAACAAAGCCTCCATATCTGGCATGCAGCTGTGGAGCTGCAGACAATGCATTTACATGAGGAGAGCTCCTAGCAGCTTCCACGCTTCTCTGGCAGATTTGTACAAACTGGATATGACATTACCAGCAGCCAACCACGTCTTGCTCCAATAAACACTGTTATTTATTATTAAACTAAAGGGGACTGGCTCAGCAAGGGCTAGGGGAATGACTAGTGTGTGAAGTAAGTCAAATATGTTGGTTTTACCCAGATATAGGCTGTGACTGCAATAAGTTTAAGGTGGGAAAGGACACGGGACAGTTCTGCCTTCAATTCAGAAAGCTGGATTTTGGAACACTATCCCCAAAAGAACAAATACGCTCAATATGCACCTTATACTCGAACAAACTCTACAAAAGTCCAACTCCTGCTATGGGTTATACTCTACAAGATTTTTCCACATTCTTCCCATTTCCTCACCAAGTAGCAAGACACTGGCTGTGCTTAGGCCCAGGCCTGAGGAACATAACAGCTCTGAACTGTCAGAAAGAGTATCCCAAATAGGATACTCTCAAAGTAGCCAAGAAGAGGAGCCAAAGGGTTTCTAGATATGTGATTCAAAAGGTGTTTCTCGAGGAGGGGTCAGATAGGGCTGAGTTGCAAGGCCTTACATATGTTGTGGAATACCAGGGAGCTGAGCACAATCTGAGGGACATCCTTGGGATTAGGAAGCAGATGTTGTGCAGAGTAGCTCATCTACCCCTGGAAAACTGACCTCACAGGAAGGATAGCCTCATTACCAGCAGGTTTCCCATGAAGAAAATGAGACAAGGTGTTCCCATGCGTCTCAATGAGCCATGCCTAAGCCTGAGATGGGGGATCAGGCAAAGGCGAGGGCTTGGAGGGGGCTTCTCTGGTGGCCACTGAGGCAGTACAGTCCCCATGCCTTTGGCAATTGGGGCCCAGAGTAAACTTTCTGGCCTAGCCTTCACACAGCTATACATTATTCAAAAGGTGCTTCTTTCTGGAACCGAAAGTTTTCACAATATACGGTACTGTCATTATTCCCAGTCCTTACCTCCCCATATTAAAATCATAATCCCTTCCGTCATCTCACCCTTGGCTCAAACAGGACATGTGACAAGATATATTTAACTGTGTTTCTATGAAATCTCAAGACCATTGTCCAAAAATTTAGCTCATATCTGCTTTTCAGTGCAGTGGATATTGATGTGCCTGACAGGCAGTGGTTTCATCACAAGCAAGCTCACTATAAATATTTTCAACAATGGCAGGACGGAGCATTCGGAGAGGGAAGATGATAGCAAGCTAGAAAGCTGTGACACATGTCTCTAAAGCTTGTACTGAATTTCAGTTTTCCGTGTACATTTGGAGAGCAGACTTCAACTCTGAGGCAGAAAAACAGGTTAAGAAAGTAAATGGGCAAAAAGAGATTGAGTGACTCACATGGACCACAGATCTCCTCAAATCATGCTGGGATCCCACTCTCCTTTCCTACTTGTGCTCCCACAGAGCCACCCACTCTTATCCCATGGAAGCACTCCTTTCTGACATTTTTTGCCTACAAGCAACATTGCCTAATTATCTCCTTTTTTTTCCATGAACAAGTCCCAGCTACTTAGCATATATCTGCAGGGAGATTTTCCTGATTTGAGGGATATCCCCCCCACAAACTCCACAAAGATGCTTCTCTTGAAACTGTTCAGGGTAGAAGATCAAGGCTGGTACCACAGGCCAGTGGGAGGTGATAGTGTACCTTGGCGGGCCTTAAATAAGGAGAGTTTCTTCATGGTGTGACACAGTGAAAACAGAAAGTCAATGAAGAAACCCAGAGACTGACAACATCAAAGCATCAGACTGGGAAACCAGACTCTCCCCTTGGAGTCTGGACATAATCCTGGGCAATGTGCTCCAGGTGGTCCTGCTTGAGCAGGAGGGGTTGGGCCAGATGGCCTCCAGAGGTC
The DNA here is from genome assembly GCF_964211835.1 of Anser anser. Lineage (NCBI taxonomy): Eukaryota > Metazoa > Chordata > Aves > Anseriformes > Anatidae > Anser > Anser anser. Next base: position 156,316,460 of record NC_139720.1, on the reverse strand, counting down.
CCTGCCAACCTCAACCACCCTGTGATTCTGAGATTCTGTGAAATTATCTTAGTAACACCACTTCAGATGAATACCTGGGGTACAAAACACTTGTATTTGTCAAAGCCAGAGAAGTGGTGATTCACGAATCAAGATGTGATCTAACAAGCCTGTGGCTAAATGTTTTAAATAAGTAGATAAGCAAAATGACTAGACTGCAGGCGTCTTACTCAGAAAGATCTAGAAAGTGGCTAAAACCAGAGCTGATGACCAGCGAGCATCTCAGTTGCATCTTCCACAATGTTGAAGCATGTAAGAAATTCTTTCTGGCCTACTTGACCTTCATCAAATAGCTGAACGTCCATGGGAATGTCAAGGAGAAACAGCCTGAGATGTTAGTTTGGACAGGGAAAGAAAGTCTGCTACTGAGAGGGGGTTTTGAGGTGATCCTGGATTTCTGTAGAGAAGGTACTTCAGCTAGCCATGATCACCCATTTTCACAGCAAACTCTTTGCATCTATTCCTAAAGCAATGCATTTCTGCACATTTCTATGCTACATTTTCTTCCACAGCTGAGTTATCTGGCTTCCATATGAGGATGTCAAATGTAATAGCTCTACAGAAGTCAACAGATGACAGGCACCAATTCTATCTTATCAGCCAGTCCTGTCAGAAAAGATTAGATTGGTTCCACATGAGTTGTTCTTGACAATTTCACCTTAGTTGTACCTTCCAGTTGTTCAACAAGAACTTTATAATTTCTTCCAGTAGTTTTTAGGAATTGAAGTTAAGCTGACCTGGCTCTATCTTTTCCCTTTGAAAATTAATTGCAGCATTTTCCTTTTCCCAATTATCTAGGGCATCTTGCACTTTTCCAAAGCTCTCAACTACAGTACTAGCAGGCCCTGAACTGATGGAGGGCTTGAAACACACGTCGGTGAACTGCATCAGACTCCAGAAACTTGAAACCATCTATCTTATGGACATATTCTCTTTCCCTTTGTTGTTATCTGTCCTTTCTACAAAAAAAAGGGAAATAAGAAGTACCCAGGGAAGTACAGTCTGGTCCACTTTACTTCCATCCCTGCTAAGGTGAAGGAACAAGTAATTCTGGAAATCATTTCTAGGTGCATGAAAGACAAGAAGGTGATCAAAAGTAGTCAGCATAAATTTACAAATGCAGATCATGCTTGACCAACCAGTTAACCTTCTATGATGAAATAACTAGTAGACGAGGGGAGAGCAGTGGGTATTATCTATGTGGATTTAAGTAAGGCTTTCAACATTGTCCAACATTCAACAATGTCAACATTGTCTCCAATAACAACCTCACAGAGAAGCTGAAGAAATATGGGCTGGATGAGGAGTAAGGTGGATTGAAAATCAGATAGAGTCATGCTCAGGGGGCTCTGATCTGTGTTAGCAAGTCCAGTTAGCAGCCCATACCTAGCAGTGTACTCCGAGGTCAATACTGGGTCCAGTACTGTTCAACATCTTCATTAATGACCTGGATGATGAGGCAGAGTGTAGCATCAGCAAGTAAAGTCTGGAGGAATGGCTGATACACCAGAGGGTCATGCTGCCACCCAGAAGGACCTGGACAGGCTGGAGAAATAGGCTGATGTGAATACCATGAAATTCAGCAATGGGAACCCCATGCACCAGAATTTGCTGGGGATCAACAGACTTCGCAGAGAAAAACACAGAATAGTCCCAGTGCAGAAGAAATGCACACAGAGCCTTTACTCAGTCATCCAATACCTGATTTCACACTTCTTTTCCACGGACTCCATGAGTTCAAAAAGGGAAACTAACAGCAGTTATGATGCCACAAGCTTCACAGACTTCTTTGCTGTCCTTTGTATAGTTTCTTCCTTAAAATATGTCCTGCAAAGAGTCTGATAAACTGTTTACTCTCTTCCAGGAGATTCTTTAATCTCTTCCAGGGGATTCTCTTAAAAGGCTCTGACAGTGCTAAGCAGGGTGTTGAATCTAATTTTTTATAATAGGATCCCCTCTTGACTTAAAAACATATACATTATTTGTAAAAGAATCCCAAATGATCAACATACAAAGCCCATTTTTAAAGCTCTTTTAAGTGTGCAGGTGTTAATGTTGTATTCTACTTTATAAGTCTGAGGTGTTCTCAGGGACTTGTTTCATGCATGCTTCAGGGCAAGAGCACTGCATAAATCTGGTGCCAGGTGTGCAAATACACATAAGAAAATTCAACTCTGAAAACCCTAGAATTGCATAATTTAAGCCCAGAAAGGCTGGAAGACAGTGAAGGTCCAGTCCCATCCAGTTGAAAGCATTGGTGTGGTTTGTGTCTTTCAGCTTCGTGACCACGCAATGGATAGGACTGGTGACTACACTCTTTACAGCTTCAGGCTGTTGAGATGCACAGACTCATGCTCTCAATTATTCCTTTTTGCAGCTGCACACATTATCAATATGGTAATGTCCATCTGTATGGGAAAATGGACAGTGATATAAGTATACATATAAGAGTTTAACACAGATATCATTTAAAATGGAGTCTGCTTGGCAATATGGTCAACTAGAAGTGAAGGCAAGGAGACAAATAGCTGACTGGAAGCACTGCTCAAATCCCTGGCACTAGCTTGTCTTCATTATTTGCTTTATTTCAATAGCTAGAAGTATAGCAAGGAGCTTCAATAGCCAGCAGCTCACCGAGTCTTTGCTGAGACCTCTCTTTAAAGGTGATTATCCAAAAATACAAGGGTAGAAAAAATTAATTGGAGCAGAAAATTCTTGTAAAGTTATAATCAGCTCTGTGAAAGCCTGCTGCAGAAATACAGATCTCCCTCATAAAAGTTTTGCATATCAGTTTTACCCACTCTGAGATATCAATATCAGCAGAACTTTGGGTCCAATATATTTTGGAAAACTTCCTAGAAACAGGTTTAGGATTTCCCAAGCACTCCATGCCTCAAATATAAAAACCTTAGTGTTTGTGTTCTTTCAAAAATATCTCTTGGATAAAATACCTTATTTTTACAGCAGTTCAATATGCTGTGGCAGTTAATATTTCCTCAACACACCAAACTTATTTCTGATGTAAGCCAAGGTCATAAATTCATGTTTTCTGCATGGATTTGTTGAAAGGTTTTTACAAGTATTTATTAAAGTCCATCTTTCAGTGTCATACACAACTGGCTGAGGCTCTCTGATGTTGCCTCCAAAAATATGGCTAAAAAATGACAGATGTAGAGCATGTATCCCAGCAGTCACTCCTGGAAAGGAAACAAGGAAATTAAGGAAGTCTATACTTATCCTGAATCAATTTCTTGCAAAGAATAAAGGCAGTTAAAGCTGATTTGAAGTTTATTTCAGAATGAAATGAGCACTGTAGAAAAGCACAGACTGAGCATGACCCTCTGCCATTCTCCTGGGAGCACAGGACCAAAACCAGTCCAGAGCTGTGTCATATGAGATATATCAGCCAGCTACTTATGCACTGCTGATCCATAGCAACTGACCATTCATACACTCTTTAATCTTCACCTGTTGCAAAGGAAAATACATCCACGTAAACCTTCATGAAACAAAGCTACTTATGACAGTTTTGATTATGTGCCCACACCTTTCCTTCTTTCACAGGCATACAATTTGTTGAGGCAGCTTCTACTCCTCTGGAAACACTCTAAACTTGCAAGGGACCCTATCGGATTTTTACTGGAGTAGTTTTTCTTTCTTACTTCTCTTTTCCTGACTAAATACCCTCAGGCTCTTGAATGATTGAAACCCACTAAGAAAGACAGATGGCCTTTTGATAATTTCTAATGGAATGTGTAATCTGGGATTCCCTCCTGTGCTGAACTCTGTGACCCAGAATGAATATGTGCAAATTTCAGAATTCTAGTTCAATAATTAAATGGAAATATAATTAAGTAATCGAGCTGTTCTACTGCAAACTTACAGAGAGAGCTACTAGTATTGGAGTAAAATGGATGATTTTACATGAGCAATGACTTCAGTACAGAATCATGTATAGAACATATGAAAATATATTTATTATTAATATGTTATTAATTATATATTTTTAATATATTCTAGTTTTTAAGACAAAGCTACATGTAAAGTAGTCTCCTTTCCAAAATAGTTAACTAATTGCATAGATTAGCAGGGTCACTGGGATACTCAAATGCATTATGGTCTATTCTTTCAAATGCAATTAGGAGCATTCAATTTAAGAACCAGTCTAAATGGGCTCATTTTACTCCATTATTTCAATCTAGCTAAGAGTAAATCAGTGAATAAATCAACATTTCACCATTAGCTGATTGTTATGGGATTAACAGGAAGCTGATACTACCAAGCAGTTCTTTATAGATTGGCACTCTACTATAATAAGCCTTGTTCTGATTAAGCTGCCAGTGTGCTTTTATACTATTTTATATTTTCAAGTGCTTCTAAAAAGTAACGGTGACTGAAGAGGATACCGTATGTGGCCCACATAAAGCCCATAATGCTTCTTACTGTTCCACACAAGGTATTTGTTGGCTTCTTCAAGCTCCTCTTTACAGTATTTCTACTATGCATGACAAATTGGGCTTACTGGCTGTTTGCAAGTCTTACGAGTCTTTCGGTGCTCAAAACATGACTAGGAGGAATTAGCCACAATAAAGGCTTCAAGGCCCAAAGAGTGGCTTCCTGAGCTAGAAAAATGAATGCCCTGCATGCTGTGAGCAATAACACGTTTCCCTTTATGTAGATACACTCATGGAAGAAGAAATAAAACACTTATCCTGCACATTTCACATGTGTAAGCATCTGACAGCATGCTCTAGGCAGGCTCTGACCTGTCACATACAATATTGGTAGGATTCAAGTACAGTCATGGGAATATTTATGGAGGCCTTAAGATGTACTTAATACTTTCAAAGTGTTTGACACTTCAGCAAAGATGCCTCTTGCACAGGAGCCAGATGAGTTAACAAGAATTAGAGTAGCAGAGAGCATTATTTGGTTTGCTTTACCTTTTCTGCCCCAACTTCCCCACAAAAGTTGCACATAAGTTTTTTTCTGTCAAAACAGTAGCAGATTATGTAAAAAGGCGAAAGGAAATCTTTAGCAAAACCACAAGATGAGCTGCTCAAAAATATTTCAGTCTATAGGTGATGGCACACTGTAATGAACAAATTACTAAATGTTAACAGCTTTCTTAAGTTTCAGGAACACTATCAGGCCAGTGCAGTAAATGTAAAACGTACCAACAAAATTTCAGAAACATCAGTGAACAAATGTCCCTTAGAACAGAACCATCCGAATCCAAGGGCCTGTGTGCATATACATGTCATCCAATGTCCCTGCAAACTATATGAATGAACCCAAATAACCCCCGTAAACCAGAATGAATTCACATACGCAAGAACAGGACTATCTAGTCGCCAATAACAGTATTTCACAGAACAGCCACCCCATCTTCAGCCTCTTGGTTTTCAACCTTAAAGAATATCTACAAAATTCCATAAAAAATAAGTCCTGGAAACTACTACTCATAACTTCAGTGACTACTAACAGTCATAAACTCAAAGACACTACTAGTTTTACAATACTTCAGACTCTGGATGGTCCTTCCACAGAAGCTTTCTGGCAGGGCTATCTCTGTATTTCACACTGAAATCTTGTTGGGTGCAGATGGGCATCACACCACAACTGCCAACGTGAAAAGAGAGCAATTGCCCAAATTGCGATTTCTGCAGACCTGGATTCTGGGATGAGGGACTGGCCTAGGACCAGGATCTCTGTGGATTTGCACAAGGGAAGCTGAATTACAGATCTGTCTTTGGCTCAGGTGTGAGGCAGGTTATCAAGTGGCTTAGTTCTTTCAAGAAGTGAGCAGATATGGACATCACCAGAGGCACAGCTTAAGAGGTCTTGGAAATTTCAGAAGAAAATACCAAAGTTCTCCTGGGGTTTACGAATCTTCAAGGCTTACTGATATCCTTCAGCCCAACTGTGGTTCTGAAGGCCAAATCAAACTAACATCCAAGTCACAGAGCCAGTTATTGGATCTTCTCCATTACTGCCCAGACTTGCAGCTATACTACGTGGAAGCTGCTCATAACAATGTGGCAATAAAAGTGCTCTTTAAAAATAACACAGACAGGTTGTAGAGACAGATGTTATCTACACGGGTGTGGTCCCACCTTCAGACGTTCTGAAAATTTCCCACCTCCATCTTCTTCTACAAGGCAGCTGATTCACATGTTTCTTTATCTCCCATATTACACTTTATTGTATCACTATGTAGGATGCAAGGACACTGAATTGCCATTTCTTTATCTATGTTGTGTAATGCAGAGGAAAAAAGCGGTCTGTTTCAAACACACAACAAAGTGTTCTGAAAGTATTCACTTTCAGAATAGAAATTATTTTGAGGAAAGGCTTGTATATTTCAGTTTAGAAAGCACTTGGCATATTCATGTTGGCAAGGGAAAGATGGATAGATACCATAGTAACGTAAAATAGAATATACACCCTCCCTAACATGAAACAATTCAAGAGAATATAAAATGCTAAATAATAGAAATAAGAATATAGTTTATTGTTGCTTTTTCAGTTGGAACAGAACACTACTTCTCCCAGATCATAAGCTAATTATTATCTTTTTGAAACAATGCAAAAAATATCAGTTTAGAAACAGATACTGTTCTTTAAAAATTAATATAAAAAGGAAAATACTAAGACAGAGGTCAAATATTTGGAATTTAAATTAACAATAATAAGCCAACATAAATGATGCAGTGATTGAGATATACCAGGGAGATTTGTTTGAACCACACTGACCAGGTGCACTGCCTTGCCTGCTCTGTCTTCCATAATTAACTATCTTATTAACTAGACAATTGATTCACTACTTTACTGATTGATTGTTGCATTCACTGTCTGTTTCTGCTTTTTGTTTTGCTGTCAAATTTATCAGTTTAATTGCACAACTTTCTCCCTAAGTGATTCATTCCCCAATCAACTCCCTGGCTCCCAGACGAGCCGGCTTCTCACCCCGCTCACTGCTCAGCTGCATCCCGAGCCTTCACCTGCCTGATTCCCTTGGCATGTGTGACAAGCTGTGCGGCCCCTCGGGGTTCAGATTACGGGCTCTGTGTGATGTTTTGGACATTAGGAGATGCGATATTTATTCTACATGTGCCCAACGCAAAACTCCATTGTAAATTGGCAGCGATGTGCTTTTTGGGGTATGGTGGTGAACTGAAGCTAGGAAAGGCTGCAGTACAGGGGTTGTAAAAAGCCAGCGATTCTCTGTTCATATGGATACCTCATTTAAACAACAGGCTTGTGTAGGTGACAACTGACTGCTGTCATACTGCCCAAGGTAAGACTTTCCAAGTCTTAATTACCGATGACAAGCAAATCTGCTTATTGCAAGTCCAGAGGAGGACACTTTGACAGCCTGGCTAGCTGGCCAGCTAAAAAGGGCAGCAAAAGCCACTTAAAAATTAAATCAGCTTGCTTACAGCCTCGTCCCTTCATGCACTGAATATCTCCACAGAGGGAGGCTCCACCACTGCTCTGGGCAGCCCTCTTCAGCATAATTTATGCCTTATCTCCAGTCAGCGTTTCCTCTGGTACAACTCATGAAGTTGTTCTGCTTTCACTGTGCACCTCCCAGGGGAGCTGGGCTCCACCTTCTCTACAATTCCCCTTCCAGTAGCAGAGGGCAGCGGTTGGATTCCCCCCTTACCCTTCTCCTGTATGCCATGTGTGCCAGCAACATGAGAGTAGGAACATCGACAAGGGGATGTCCCAGAGCGGATGGAGAATCGACCAAACCTTTCCCATGTGTTCTTTGCCAGGTGCAGGACTTTGTTCTTTCCCTTTTACTATTTGTTATCGCCAACTTTGTATCCTTTCAGCTGCCCCATCTCCACTCCACCATCTATATTCACAGTCCTTCAGGTTTTCTTCATTTTCTTCATTTTCTACATATGGCCTCATCTTCCTCCTCCTCTTTCTATGTAAATTAAATGACAATAACAGGTAACCTTTTTCATCCTCTTGTCTACAATAGTCAATACTCCCTGTTTCAAAAGAGATAGCTTCAATCACTATATTTTTGTTAGTTTCCTGTCTTAAGAAATTGAGTTTTAGGCAGTTACATTGTTTGCTACTTTTCCCTAACATTCCTCGAACCCACTTGTTTTTTCAAGCAAGTTTGAAGGACAAGTGAATTCCTACAGGTTTTGAGGAAGCCCACAGTCAAGCGAAAACAGGGCACAAGTTGGTGCTCCCACTGGCAGAAAAACAGCCCAAGCACACACATTATATATCGTCTGGCAGCCCGAGCCGCAGGCACACTGCTCCCACAGTGCTCCAACAGTGCTCTCTGGTTCCTGCTGAGCAAGAACGTCAGAGGGAATACAGAGGAGAGCCGAGTAATTGCAGAGGGGTATCTTAGATGAGAAGGGACACAAGTCTGTGGGAAATTCTGCTGCTTGGGAATGGCTTGGCTTTTAAACCTGTGAAACGCTGCACAAAGATTCAATTGCATGGAATATTTCCAGTGGCAAAGCTACTCCCAGGATTTTACAAATGCCAGATTGGAACTATTTACTTAAAACTTATGCTTGCACTGTTTCAAATTCATAATTGAATATTTAAAAAAAAAAATAAAAATGAAGTCTAAAATCATTTAAAACAGCACTACTGTTGATCAGGTGCCTTATGTGAATTTGAGAGAATAGCTACAGGCAAAAGCACTGTTGAGTAACACATACATATCTTTACCTGGAGAATATTCTCTCCGAGTTTAGTGGTATTACACTTGGCATTGAAGTTAAGCATGTGCAAATTAGTATGCAGCACCAGAGACTAGTGTTTACTTTTTATTTTAAAACAACTTTTAGAGGCAAAAAACTTAACAGTTTCATTGTGAAGCAGCAGCAAACAAGAAGTGCTTAGACAATTTCAACCCACTCAATCAGTTCAGGTCATGTTGTTTCCAAAAGGCAGCCAAGATCCAAACCAAGCTGCTGTTTTATGCTCATATCTAAGTATCCTAAGGAAGGAGCCCCAAAGGCTCCTCAATGACTTGAGTGCCCCAGCCCCGTTGATAGGACACAGTCAGCCTCCCCTGCACCGGGGGGAGGAACTTCTCAGTTTTCCCAGGTGGAGGAAATGCAACACACATACAGTTGGCCTTCTTTGCAAACACTTGCCTCCCATTTTGTTTTTTCCTTCATTTTCTTTTAGCATAAATGCATGTCTTCCTTATGGCAAGGATGCTGGTGAAACCATGGCATGGACCCAGGCTCTCTCTTTTTACAACATCCGTGAATGTTTTAAACTGGAGATTTCCTAGAGCAAAGTCATTTCTCTGTAAAAAGTGAAATTTTAGGAGGTGTTAGGAAACAAACTGAAAATGGAACCACAGGTCTTTCACATTTTAAATTTAAGATGATGGAGTGTGAACATTTACAGACATTTCAACTTACAAATGACTTAATCAGTAAATCACATTTAATTCTTTTACATTTTTTTTTCTGCTCTCTCTACCTTCACACCTGAACCTCCCAGGCACTTCTGAGCTCCTCTTCCAACATCACCCTGCCTTCCCTGGGCAAAACTCCCCAGAACAAACCCTCAGGCCTCTCTCTGAACACAACGCTTCTTCTTTAGCTCCAGCCACCAACTTCAACTTTGGGAACTCTGCAAATTAAAGCGCTTTGAATTACAGTATAAAAGACTACGTGCTTGAAACAGCATCTGGGTGCATATGACTAAAGCAGAGCCCTACACTTGCTGTACACAGCCACCTCCTTTCTCTGACAGGTTTGCCTTTGGATTACAAACTCTCTGTTTTACGAGGAAGATTTTGAAATCCTAGGGAAGGACCTGAGATCCAGCCACCTCTGCACAATTTCCTCCCAGTGGGGATTTGCCCAGATTTCCCCCAGTTCAGGAGAAACACGGACGCCCACAGCCCTGGCAGGGGAAGACCTTCCTCCCGCAACCACAGCCCCCAGGCCAGGGGTGCGTGGAAAACATAATGCAGCTCCCAGGATTTATTTTTTAGTAGCAAAAGGGGTCGTTTAAAAGACATTTCTCTGTTGCTTATCTACTCCTTTTGCGAATACAGATCAGTCACTGGAAAACATGTTTACAAGCAAGCTGTAGCGCATCGCAGGCTCTGCAACTTTGGTGGAAAAACTGAGTAAGTACATATGTAACTAATCTTTCTTCTTCCATGGGACCAGCTAATTACCGGAACCAGTAAAAAAGTCATCGTTTTAGGGCCAAGCAATTTTATTTGGTATATTTTGTTTTCCAGACAGAAAACGTATTGTTTCTCTAAAATTAAGGACAGATTGGATGTTGATGCTGTGTGAGGTCTGCACAGGACTGGATGTTAGATCAGATGTGGCTAGGGAAAAAGAGCAATGGGCCTTCTTTGGCTAAGGTGCACCAGATTATTATTTTTTTTTTTCCTTTTTAATCTCCAGCCCTTCACAAAGTGCATTCGTGTTCAAAAAGAGATGTTTTCATAAGCACGCTTTTTGTGTGCAGTGCAGTGCTTCAGCTGTATTCCAGAAATTAAGAGTCATCCGTCTGAGATCTGCCTTAATGACTAATTTCCCTACCGTAGAGTTTAAAGTACAAAGAACTGCAACCGAATTGCAGCACCAAGCTTTCAGTTGCTATGCAACACCCCTGTCGCAGGTCTCCCTTCATCTTCCAGCACTTGTACTCCAGCTCTGTTCTCCACGGATGAAAGTTATGCAATGCTTTCTAGATACTTAGCAGCAGATGTATTAAATTTCTAATCTGATATAAACCAGACTGCAATTTTGTACCGAAAAAGTCACATCAATGAATTTAATAATGTTTTAAATTATAGTCTTTGATAGCAGAGTATCTAGTTTTCAAATTTACATTATGCTGATTTTCCTAGCGTATGAATCAGCAACAACTCCCCTTTGTGTGTGTCTTCTTTTAAGTGCACGGGGGGATTTTGCCCATGTTTTGTGGGGGGAAAGATCTCACCAAAACTTTGCAAGCCACCTGTTGACATACTAATTGGCAACAAATGCAAAGCACTCGCCGATGGGGAAGCAGAGAATAATGCCGTGAGTCCTGTAATGACGGAGAGCTGCTGGCCACCCTGTCCCCTTCCTGCTGGCTGGACAGGAGATACGAGCTAAAACCTCTCCACTTGAGTTGCCATAATGATCAGGGGCAATGGGTTTTGCTATCAGCTGAAGTCAGGTTTGAAGCAGCAAAGAAGACATAAATGCTTTGATAGTGTTCAAAGAAACTGTGAGTCACTGAGTTGTCTATGCTGTTGCCTTTTAGTTCAGAGAATATCTTCCTATTTTGGAACAGAGCAATTTAGCATTATTAGTGAACTGTAACCAAGATTTAGGGTAATCTAGACATGCTAATGCAGCTACGCATTCATGCAAGGCTCCAGAGTAGCTCTGAATTGGCATAGGCAGCCATTTCGAAGCACAACAGACACCAGTCATCCAGAAAATAGTGCTGTCACATACATAAAGATGATTCCTCTTGCTTCTCCCTATGTGGATGAAAGCACAGGTTCTCTTGTGGTGGTCCTGAAATCTGTTTTGAAAACATGAGTCGAATTCTGTAAACTAGTGGAATTTAAGCAATTTCATGTGGGGTGAAACTGGTGTTAAATTTTGTCTCTGCCATGATGATGAATATTCATAACTTTTGTTCTGCTATTTGGGTAATAGAATTGCATACTAGGGTGTTTTTTTTTGCAACAAAATACGTTTTTGAAAATAGTCTACTTACAACATTTAAATTATGTTCAGAAATAGTCCAGATATATGCTGCCTACATATTTATTTTCCCTGGTTGTTGACCTGAGATGTATAACAAGTTTTGTGTGGGATTGATGACTCTTTCAAATGAAATTTTAGGCTTTGTAAGGCATAAAGCCTAATAGTCTGAAGCCTTTTTTAAAGGAAATAGCACTTTTAAAAGTTAGCATTTTATAAAGTGGGATTTGCTTTTTTCCTACTGAAAACTTCATTCCGCTGCAGAGGAAAGTGCAGATGAGTCAAGAAAAAGAATAATTTTCATTGCATTCAGAGCCTTTGAGTGAAAGCTAATGTTTTCCCTGGTTCCGAGAAACATCATGTAAATCTTCTCCTGAGCAGGCTTCCACATGAGCCACTTTGTTTTTTCATGAGCAGCTTCTCCTCCTCCTCCTTCCTCCCATCGGTTGCCCAAGGCTGGGCCACCCCAAAGCCATCTCTGGGAGCTCCAGCTGCCCCGCAGCCCCACGCGCGTCCCCTCTTTGCCCTTCAGTTCCCATGGAGAAGAAATGTGTTAGGCTCAGAGAGGAGCCCTGCTCAGCCCTGGCAAGGGCAGAGCTTACACATACACAGCTCGGAGCACACCCAACGCTGAATTCAGACCTGGGCTTTGTTGACATTAAATGCTGAGCAGACTGCCCTCAAAGCAATCCAGATCAGAATGGTCCTCTGAGCGTTTTGCATCCCATATTTTTCCTCACAACCTTTCCTATATTTTGCATCGTTCTTTTTTCGTAGCTAGGCTCCATAAAAAGTCACAGCCCCCATCTGGGCACATAGGAAAGGTTTCCTCTCTGTTGCTGTGTCATCGCTGCTTTGCTGATCTGTCGTGAACCCTGCGCATTATATATTCTTTAAGCAAGTCCAGGGAAGTGCAGTCAGTGTTCAGCTGATAAAGTCAGCAAGTCTGAATGTAAAATCTGCAGGAATTCTGACTTCAGTTTGGGCTGACAAAATACAGCAGTTAAGAGTATATGACAAGGCAGGCTGAGTATGATACACAGGGGAGAGCGTGATACATAGGCTTTTGTTAAGGAGTGTTTAATTTGACAGTGACCACCTACCAGCAGACATTTTCCCTTGCTCTGCAGAAAACCTTTATCCTTACTCTTTTCTTTACGTGGCTTCCTAAGCCTAGGATTCACTTCTGCAATTAATAGCCCATTAGGTGGCTCTTAAGCTTCCAGTCTCTGCAAGGGCCACGCCAGGGGTTTTAACTCAGCACCTCCCAAAGCAGCTTTTTGGATGCTGTTTTCCCTGCTCACTCTGTCTGTGGCTCCCAGGCTTATGGAACACCATGGTGCACACCAGGACTGTGCCCCTCCTGCACTAAAAGCCAGGGCAGATGTTTCCACCACAGCGTTCCCCCATGCCCCAGGCCTGGCACATGAACAGGGAGGTGACAGGTATGTCGTGCTCGTGTCCTGTTCCAGATAGGGGAAGTACAGCAAAGTACAGCCCTAGGAGCAGCAGGGGCCATCACCTGGATGGATGCGGCCAAACTGGAGCCCATCTTATCGCAAGCAACCCATCGCCTTCATCCTCAATCTAGCTTGCAGGAGACCAAATACAACAGCTCTTGGCCCTGTGTTTCCCTGTTTGCACCTACACTAGTAAAAAAGTAGGGGGGGATATATATGGGCTTTAACACTGACTTTCTGACATCCACAGTTTGTTACCTCCCTTTCCAGCCCCCGTGCAAACCAGCAGTCTCCCAGATGATGCCCAGGTAAGGCTCAAGAGACAGTACGTGCCGTGGAGGCTTTCCATCAGCGGCAGAGACAGTTTGCCATACGGTTTGACTTCACGGCCAGTGTGAGAGCCCTGGTCTGCCTGGTTCAGGGATGTAAGCAGAGCATAAGAAGCTTCTATGCACGGAGCTACCAGGTTTGGAAGCATGCAGCTGCCAACATTTGCTGTTTCCAGGTTGTTAATCTTGACTCGAGAGCTGGCTGCATTCCAGCAATGCACAAAATCTTTTCCTTGCTATACAGCAACATGACGAGCTGTTGGGCTTTACTGTGGAAAAGGTGCTATCATGTACAACTATGTGCCCCCCCTCAATTAAAAATAGTAGTAAAAAAAAAAAAAAAAAGAAAATCACCGAAAGCCATCATGCCAAAAATATGTACAGCAACCTGGCAGTCATACTGTGCTTCCCATTTGTTTGTGACGCAGAAGCTGTGGTGCAGCACACTGCTTTAAGGATATCTAGGCACCAGTATGGATGTATGTGGAAATATCCACCTGCGTGTGTGCCCGTGTGTTAAAGAATAGAGCATCTTGGCAGGCACTGTTGCGCACAGTCCTGCCGCTCCTTCCTCTGTCATGCCAATATTGTACCATTTTAAATGCTATATTTCAGCCTGCTCTATGCCATTTCTTTCTGGCAGAACCTTAGGAAGAAACAAAATTTCTTGCGCTCTGCTTAATCTCTAACTGGGGCTGGGAAACAAGCATCAGTGTTTCTGCTGAAAATCCTGGCAAAGACAATCACCTACGTGTCATTTAAAACAATCGTGTCAGTTTAAACAATTATGGAAAGAAATTAGATCACAGATGTCTCTTCCAGTAGTGAAATAAACATTTAACTTTGGTTAATCTGTTATCGATCAGGTGAGAATTGATTCTGAATGGACAAGCAAGTCCATATTGGCAGTGAATGAGAAACACATCACATGAAGAGATAATAAAATGCGTAGCTTGTGAGACATTCTAGTGTACATGATGAAGGACAATTTAAGAAAGATGTGTGGATATAATAAAAATATACAATGATTGACAGTACAGAGTCATGGAAGATAATTTTTTTATATAATTATGTTGTGTAAATTAATTATTTTCTTAGTTTGCAGTTACCAGAGCAGACTCAGATAAAAAATGATTGTGGATAACTTACTGGAACGCTGTCAAAATTATCCCCAAATCCTGGGAGTCTGAACACCACATATATGCTTGAAGTCTAGTTCAAAGTGCCAGTTTTTAAATTTCCTCAAATTATTAACAAAAGACAAGAAGCAATCAGGATTAAGTGGCTAGAATTCCAATTTTATTTTTCTAAATATAGACAAGTAAGAACTAATTTTCTACCTTGGGCACCAAATTAATGCTTCAGTTAAACTATGGTAATGGTGGTACTCTCTTTACTTAGAATTTTTAAATTTTTGCAATTGACTCATTTATACAAAGTAGTTTTCAGTAGTGGCACTGTAACTGAGACAATATAAGTATTTTAATAATGTAATTAATGCAGGCAGTAATAAGGAAGGGAAGCAATTTTTACTTTTCTAGAATGGGCAGTGGAATGAAAACTCCTAAGCAAAAATTGACTTTCCTTATTTAAAGAAAAGCACTTCTCATTTCTGGTGAGTGCTCTCACTTGTTTATTTTCAGCTATAAATATCGAGTTCCAAAACACGCTACATGTCAGTCAAACTATTGTTCCAATGAGTTATATAAATAAATGTAGCAATGTATTATTAAAATTACATACACATATATAACTTTATATGAGGGAAGCATATTTACAGTGCTAGCAATAATCTGACTCATATCAGAGACAGAATACAAACTGGACATGGGATTGCAACACAGGGATTGATTTACATATGCAGAGACACTTTTTTTTTGCAAAGATGTTAAGGCCCACCATCCCAGCAATATTACATTTCACTTTGGAAAACACAGTGCCAGGAATTTCCTGACAAACCACAGAAATCTCATAAATTCCCAAATACTTGTTTTTCCTAGCATTTTTTTTTTCTTCAGAAAGAAATTCAGCTCTGGATGGAGCACAGTCTTCTGATATGGGGCTAACCTTACAAAACTTGCAGTACGGAGTCTTGACAACAGATAGCTTCTGCTTTGCTAAATTCAGTGCCTGAAGGTCCTGCTTGCCAGAGACACAAAGGAAGGGTTTCGCCTGTCAAGTTGAGCTTATTTTTGTGGGTCAAAGTAAGAAACAAATGTGCCATGGATAGCTCTTCTTTGTTTATGAATATTATTTTGAAGTAGGAAGTCACAAAAACTGCATATTCTGGGTGAATTATTATTTAAAATGTTTCAAAAATGAAGGCCTTGCCTACTCCACAGTTTGGGTGCAGATCAAAAACTTCCTTCCCCAAAGTAGCATCAGTGCCTTCACTGCATGCAATCATAGTGGTACCCAGGCTGTACTGTTTTGGGTCGTGGTAACTGTGGTTTTTTTTTGTTTTGTTTTGTTTTGTTTTGTTTTTCCAGTGATAGGCGGTCCCACTGTTGGGACCATTGTGGGGCACCTGTAATGGAATACCTTTCAAGCTCTCTCTGTCCTCCAAGGCCCAGCGTATTTCATACCATGGCTCCCAGCCTGCTGTCCCACTTGCAAAGTGGCTCACATTGGAGAAAACTTTGAGAACTACCAGCCCAGACATGGGCCCAAGAATGTCCCTCACCGCCACAATGGTTTCCAGAGACATTTTTCCTGTATGACCAAAGTCGAAGTCTATTTTGCCTTCCTCATGACCTAAAAATGCTAGGTGGAGGCACTGAAAAATGTTCTCATTAACGCTCAGGCGTGCTGGCTGGAGACAAGCAGGCTCAAGGTTTCTTTGCAGCGTAGTCCAGACTGATCTTTTCTCCACAAATATCTGTGAAGAATAATAATTTCACAGCAGCAGCAGTAGCAGGATGTGATGAGAGAGCAGGCAGGAACTGGGAGGATGGTTCAAAGGAAGAGGTGAGTGCAGAGCCTTCTGAAACCCTGGTCCTCCCTGTCCACACTGCATATCTACTAGTGCAGGTGATTAGGATTCCCACAAGTTTAAGTATGTCTGCCCAGGCAAGCTGCTTGATGACAGTGCAAAAACTGAAGAAAAAATTCCCCATTGCTCTGTGTCTCCTCTCTGGGAGCAGATACCCTTGGGCTCTTGGCTTTTGTCGCCAGCTGATTGCATTGCACAAGTTGTAAGCATTTGCTAATACAATATTGGCAACAGCTCCCCAGGGGTATGGACTGAGGCAATTGTTTGATTTATTAGTACCCATAGCTGAGGTGGGCTTTCACAGACACTAAAATCAGACCACTGAATCTGTCATTCACCCACTGCTGGACATTGCTCCCCCAAGGCAGAGGCATCTGATCTGCTTATGTACCAGCTCCTGAGCTGCCATAGTTTCCAGTCCAGAATTAAGTTAAACTGCTTCATTTTTCCTTATCGTCTGTACCAGAGTAGCGATGTTCCCCTGTGGGCATTCTTCTTTTTCCTCATTGTTCAAAACTTGTAGTTTCTAAGTAAAACTGTTGACAAAATCAAGCGATATTTGGGAGAATCAACCAGGACGGTTGGTTTTCTCTCCTTCTGAACCTACACTGCTACCAGTCCTTGAGTTACCTAAGTGAAAATTAGCTTTGGTATCTCTGCACTACATGATTGCAATGGACAAGTACTCTGACTAATGAGTTCAGGAACACTTGCTGTGAGTACGAAGCTCAAGACTGGATTGTCTTTTCTGAATGGTGGCTCCCAGGCTCAGCTACTTCTCTTTCCATTGCAACAAAATCTAATGGTATTTTACAATGAATGGCTGATCAGTCCTCTCAAAGGAGGTGCTGCTGTTCATATGTTGAGTACTTCACTTGTTCCTATTTGGTTTTATTTATAACAAATCTAAGAGGCTGCATTGCATTATTTCTAAATTCCTGAAAAAAAATAAAAATCTGCAGTACTAATTAGAGAATAGTTATCCCAGCTGGTAACCTTTTTATCTTTGCTGGATACTTCCATTTACCAGCAAGGCAAAGAAATAGATTACTGCTGTCACTAACATTACAGCAATCAAGTGTTGCAGGCTGCCAAACACCTTTTTTTTTTTCTTTCCCTGATAAAACTTATTTCCTATAATGAGAATAAATCTTTCCAAAGCACATTTTCTTTCTGATGTGAATAAGTGGTTTGAAACAGAAGCACACACATGCCTATGTGACGTCTTTTTAACATCAGATTTCTGGGCTCCAAGGAAACCAAGCATGCACACAATACACAGAACTGCCGAGGACAAGGTGGTGTGGTAGTTTTTTATTATTGCACTGTAGCGACACTCTTTTGTCTATTCTGGGCCGTTAGATACCATTTTGAGATGCCTACTGATTGCAATAGCTTCACAATGGTCTAAATTTAGGAAAATCATTATGCTGCCATGAGATGTGCTTTCTGAGGTGTCTCAAGGGAGGAAGGCTCACAAGAGGTGTCTCCTTCCATTTGTCACAGGCCATCCAGCTAGAAGGTTAAGAATGGAAGACCACTGTGGACCTGTTCAGGAAGAGTGGTCAACTGTCAGAAAAAATTAATCCACTTACAAAAATGTTCCCTGAGCAGGTCTGCTACCAGGTTGTGGTCCCAGGACCACAGAGAGGCAGAGACAATCCAAGGCTTCCTGGGCAGGTGGCCGCAGGGCTCCCTGTCCCCCAGCACTGGGGAGGTGACCCCCCTCACTCAGGGGTCCTGCCACAGCATGAACTGGGGTGAAAACCTCCAGAATCACATTTGTTGCACATGGTACCTGCACTGTGAGAGGGTTTTATGAGAGCAAGGACAATGCTCTGGGGGTGTGTAGAGTAGTAGAGGATTTACACCCGAAAAAGCTTTGGGATTGTTGTTTTGCTTTATTTTCTCATCTGGGTGAAGGATAATTTTGAACTCTTTGAGTATGATTCAGGAGCCCAAGTCATTGAAAATGGACATTTTTAACCAAGCAACGAGCACAAGCAGGTCAGCTGCTCCCAACTCCCCCTGCCAGGAGGCAGCTGCCCAGGTTCGAACAAAAGCCTCCTTGCAACTTAAATTCCTAGTGATCGAGAAGAACAGAAGGAGAATGTAAAAGAGGGGTTTTAAAATGAGGAGCCATGCTCGAGCCTGGCCCTACAGCACCCCTGCTAAAGGGCAGCATGTCATTAATGTGCAGCGCAGGTAGCTGCCCAGAGGTTACCTTTAGCCACCAGTCTAGAGGAAAAAGCTGCAATGGAAATGGAGGGGGGAGGGAGGGAAGCGACACATGCAGAATGTGCGGAGTCAGTTATAAGTATGCCAGAGTATGGAGAGCCAAAAAAGGCCTGGTTAGCTCTGTCCAAAGCACAGAAGGGGAAGAAAAAGTGCATTTACGGATATCGGGTGAAAGTAGTTCCTTAATAAACCCGAGGTGGTAGGCTGCAGGGAGATTCTGCAATGCAAAATATTAATTTCTATATTGGGTGTGTTTTCATCAAGGAAAACAGACATTTAATGCCTCGGCTTAAATGATTTATGATGAGTAAATGAATATACAAATCATACATAATCATTCATTCATTCAAAATAATGAATAAGAAGAATAATGAAGAGAACAGTCTGATCATAGTTATCTGGCCTGATTTCCCATTCAGCACAGTCTGTTGAGCCTTGCTGGAACTGGAGCAGATCGTTAGCTTCTGTATTTAGGGGTCCGACTGCTAGGTGTTTCTTCGTGCACATCTGGAAAAAGTCCTCCTTTCTAGTATCTGGCAACAGAATAGACATACCCTCGTCTTTCCCAAAAAAAACATAGTCTAGAGAATGCTTGCTTTGTGAATGCAAACCACTGTACAACCCCTGTAACTCAGTGCTGGTGGGCTCAAAGGTGTGGGGGGAGTCCTTTAGTCCCCAAAGCCTTCCAGGAGCACCCTGGGACATCCCTCGTGCCCCAAGGGACCATGGCAGGAGCTGGGCTGGAGAACACGAACCTCGGCCACATGTTCCCCTGGAAGTAAACATTTCCCTACGAGAAACCCAGTATGAGAGAGCACAGCTCAGATATTCCTGTTAGGCGTTTCAAAACACACAGTGCATTGCTGAATGTGGAGCATGTACTCTTCTTTCTTTTCTTGTCTTTCAAGTCTTGTCCATAATCTTGAGGTTTCTGCGTTAAGGAGGCATTTTCTTTGACTCTTTGACAGGAAACAAGTTAGCAAATAATATCTCCTATTTGATCAGTCTGTTCATGTCACGTAGCTGCAGCTGAGGCCCTTCCTTCCAACCCTTCCACAACAGGCCCTGTTTCAATAAGACCAGAAAAATCATATTTCTTCCCAAAAGCCTTTTGGTCTGATTCTCTCATGACCCAAACCAAATATGTTCCTTCAGGATAACTCCAGTATGGTGAGAAAATATGGTCCTCTATTTGGAGTGAACATCTGAACGCAGTTCAGAAATAGCCTTCTCTGGCACAATGGTCTCTTCTCTGGGGAAGGGAAGGGAAGGGAAGGGAAGGGAAGGGAAGGGAAGGGAAGGGAAGGGAAGGGAAGGGAAGGGAAGGGAAGGGAAGGGAAGGGAAGGGAAGGGAAGGGAAGGGAAGGCAAGGCAAGGCAAGGCAAGGCAAGGCAAGGCAAGGCAAGGCAAGGCAAGGCAAGGCAAGGCAAGGCAAGGCAAGGCAAGGCAAGGCAAGGCAAGGCAAGGCAAGGCAAGGCAAGGCAAGGCAAGGCAAGGGATCTACTCCATACCCTGCTAACCTTTCCTCCCCAAGTTTGATTGTATTACAATGGAGTTAAAATCACACCATTACTCTGTAAATATCTAGGTGTGGGTGGGCAAAGCCAGAACCGCCACATTAACAGAATATAGAAATACTACCACACTGACAAGAGATGTGTGCAAATTTATTCTCATAATATAGTTGGGGACAAAGGAGTAACAGCAATTTATTAAACGCAGACAGTAATGCCTGTCTGAGGCTTACTTTTGTGAACTGCTTATTGTAGGCAAAATGTTAATTAATAGGGTATTTCAAGGGAATAGGCAGGCCTCCAGGAAGCCCTCAAATTTGTCTGACACTAGCTCAGACTTTAGAAGCCAGTATTTGTCATCAGCAACAACTGCAAATACATTTTCATAGTGGAGTTTCTTGTGCATTAAGTGGATTGTGTTTAATCCCCTGATGACATGCAAAATGACATTAGTCACTATCACTTATATAATGAATCACAAACGTATCATTATAGACTCGCCCTCCGTGAGCACAGACTCCGGCAGCAAAGAACAACATGCCAGTCTAAATAAAGGGTCATTGCCTGCTGTGATGCGGAAGAGAGCAGAGTTTTGCCATCTTTCGTACTGTCTCACCTTTAGAAGAGTTTTCTCAAGGCAACCAGAACCCCCCAAGAGCTTCTGCCCTTAAACCTTACCACTAAAGCTTTTGTTTCAAAAAAGCTTCTGTTTGATTGTGCCTGGGACCTGTCATGTGCATTTTCCCTCCACATTACAAAGCCTGTGCTGGTGGTACACTGCACATGGGAACAAGTGCTCCGTAGGCACTAGCCCCTCTAGAGCCCCATGGGGACATGGCTGTAACCAGCTTTCTCACGTCTCCTCAGAAGTTCATGTTTTAAGAGCTCGAAGCTTTCTTCTTGTATAGTTCCTGCCTCAGTGTCCCCGACTGATTTTACCCCTGTGTATGGGAAAATGAGACTCCATTTAAAGAAGATAAATGTCAAAGAAATTAGTGCATCCATTAGCTGTCTGACTACCAGCAGCACAACAGCCTCCATCTCACAGATATATCAACAGCTATAAATTGAACATAGACAACTCCCATATTCTTGCCCAGTGCTCATTACTTTCCCAAGTCACCAGATCAGCTCAGAAATAATTTAGGGATCCAATAAACTCATTAACTACTGCCATTTACAATTTAGGATGCTATAATCTGGTCTTGTTGATTTGCATAAATTAAATCTTTCTGACTCGTATTGTACCTGTTTCTTGCAACCTAGATCTTTACTTAGGAGATTTGCATTGCTTCCTAATTGCGCATACTCAAATTTTCTTATTCAAGACAGGTTTTTTGTGAAGTATTAAAATAAGTTTAAAGATATGATTAATGGTTTGCCCTTTCTTATTAATCGGCCAATCTTTCACTTTTTTCTATTCCTAAGACAAATTTTTAAAGCAAAATAAAAGCTTCTTTCATTGCCCTTGGTTAAAGCCCTTGCTGCTGTTGCAATTACACTCTTGCTCACTGTTAGTAGCTCTGTGCAATGCACCTTCCATCAAAGATGATCGCAGCTCTGGAAGGCTCAAACCTAAAGTGGACAAAGAAATAAAATGAGTATTAAATGAAGGAAAAAATACAGTCAACACAACAACAATTTGCTTCTCTGTAGCCAGAAGGCTGTTTCTGACAGGGGGTCAATTCCAAAATTCCTCTGTATTCAACAAAGTTCTCAAGCATAGGATGTAGTTTAGCATAGGGTGAGACTTTTATTGAATAAGAATTAACTTGTGCTCGTGACTCTCTAATGTGATCTCCTTAATAGAGAGCTCCTTAAATAAAGGGTGCAGGATACAACACTTGGAGACTTCAGATACAGAATATCCAAGTCAAGAAACTGGAGATTTGAGGTCTTCACCAGAAACAGGTGAATGCTGACTACCTTTAAAAAAATGAACCAAACAAAGTTCTCATGATGATTAATTAAAGCAGGAAAAATTGGTATCCAAGTTTAGTGGAAGCTTGTCTGCACCAGGTATACATGCTCTGAGCTAAGAGCACAGACACTGCCCATCACACTTGAAAACCAAAAGAACCGAAACATTTTGCTTCAAAGATCATGGGATTTTTAAGCTGCTGCCAAGATTTGGAAGGCTTGAGTCAAGTAGACAGCATATCTGAGATAGGCAGCACAAGAGGAGGAGGTGGGCATAGGCATGAGAGATGCACCTTGGAAGACCAGACTGTGCATCATTGGTCTCCTGTTGGGCCTGGGGACAGACAGGGCACAGTAAAATAGGGCTTCTGCCCTTCTGTTGCTTTCTCGGGCACATTCCATGTTTTAAACACCCAGATGTCTACATAGCAAAAAACATAGAGGAGGCTGCAGGCCATAGAGTCTTCTCCCTTAGCTCCTTCTGCTTTGTGGAGAGGATGTGCTCCAAATCTGCTCTGAGTCATGGATCCTTTCCTCTTTGTGCTACGTTATAGATAGCTCAAGGGTCCATCACGTGCTTCCGCAGTCTTTTTAGCTCAGGGCTGAATGACACCTTTTTTTTTTTTCTGAAATCCTGATCGTACCCATTCCCTTCCTCTGCAGGGCCTACTCTGGGTCTTCATGAGACTGCAGTCCTTCTAGATATGCAGTTCCCACATATCCTATACACCCCATAAACTCGACATCTCTGAGCCTTCCCAGTCTCCAGGAGAGGATTATTTCTTGGAGGCTATACTTCTGGTTAGATATTTGGGTGGGGTATCTACCTTTTAGCAGCAGCACATTAGTGCCTAACATCCAGCTTGTCATCTCCAGCAGACCCAAATCTTTTCCTGTAGGCTTGTTAACCTCCATTATCTTAAATAATGCTTAAGCCTTCACTGCTAAGTCCTGTTGAAAGGTAATACACAGAGCACCCTGCATCATTTGATTTTATGTCACCATTCTATTAAAATAAAAGCTTGTATAACGTTTGAGGTTTTAAGAAACAATTTCATGGTTTTGTTTTTGTTTTTGTTTTTGCTTTGTATGAACGTTCTTTTTATCCCTTTTCTCCACAATTTGAATTCAGAAGTTTAAATTTGGTGTACAAAAAGCCATTCCTGTCATACAGAACAAATTTAGTCCCCCTGAAGAAAACAGAAAACAGGCACTGCGTTTATTATTTTCCTTTCAGTTCAAGTTCTTTTTCAAATGCCAAAGAAACAGCAAATTAGCATATGGGTGGGCTTGCTGATATAATGGACCCGAGAGCAAATACGCATTTTGCTGCAAGAACTACAGTATGTGTTTTGTCTTCTCCCACCATTTTTCATGCTGAATTTCACTACCCTTGCACTTAGGGTGGAACCGAGTTATTCAATGGAGCCTTATGTAAGAAGCACGTGGCAGAGCATGCTAGCAGCTCCTGCAAGGACTTTAAAATGAGTGAGCCTCTGCATGAGTAAAGCAGTCTGACTGGAAGACCAAACAGAAAGACAAAGATGAGCTTTCAGACGTCTCCTCCTGCGTGTGTTGATAATATGTTTATTTTTTGGAATGGGGGTTACCGGCTGTGTCAGGCGCACACAAAGACTGAGGGCAGATCAGCTCCAGTGGGAAAGATTAACATAGTTTTGCTGAGGTCGGTGTGCTCAGTCAAAAATAAAATGAATAAGCAACACAAATTTGAAGTGTGTCATGAATATATCTTTTGTACTCTCTAGCCCTTAAGCTAATAATGAAAAGCAACTCTAGTTATGACTCATGATATTTCATTAACAATGAGAATTTATTCTTGATGTCTGCAATGACATTATTTAGTTAGATACTGTGCGGTCTTTAATGTGTGAGACTTTTTTATCTTTTTTTGTAAAGATAAAATTACAGAAATGTACCAAAGGCTATTTAAATCCATTTATTTTGAGATCCATCCATAAACCCATATAAGATACACTGCATTAGCTATTCTAATAAAATGAATTTTCAGGTGCAGTATCAAGACATCAGGGCAGTGTTGCTTTCTACTCAGATTTTCAGCTAGGCTGAGTGAAGCTTAGCAAAGCTAAGTTGTTTGATATTGATTACATAGCACCTTGAATCCGTGCCTCAACTGTTTTTAATTTTTTTTTCCAAGCACTAGTCACTATATCATGAAGCTGCCTTAAGACAGAGCATGGAAAGTTTTGGAGGATCTGCACAGTACAGCTGAAGAGGGATAAAACAGTAGGACACCTACACATCTGACCCTTTTTCAACAGCCCTTGGCAGATGTGGGTGAGGTGGTTCACATCAGAAACATAGCGAGGACACTGAATGAGTCGTCATTGTGTGGGAGTAGATGGTGGAAGAGCAGAAACATGACTGAAAAGAAAATGGAAAAGTTTGGTTGCTGGTGAAGGAGGCTTTAACATTTGTGACCCCTGTCAGGCCAATCCAGGTGCATACCTGTTGTCTACACAGCCCAGCGATGGGTAACTGGTTCAGTAGCCAGGTAGTTCATGCCATTAATAGCAAACATCTATCCAAATTGTACATGTGTATCCCATGCACTTCCCCAGCCCTTTTGGTTACCCTTGCACCTCAGCACATACATTGCTCTACTGCCCATCATGGTCTGCAGTGGTGATGAAGCCTGCACATCCATAGCAAAAACTTCTCCCTTCTGCCCCACCAGGGTGCCTAGTACCTGCCCAAAATGCAGAAGTCCGCTTTAGCTTATCTCTAGCATTTGTGGAAGCAAGCCCATGCCAGGCTGTGCCATGGCAAACCCAAATCAGCCATTTCTGTCCGTTTCAGAGCCACCACCAAGCAGCAGGGACTTGGGGACACCGGGACTTGCTATGACAGCACATCCACTGAGAGTGAGTTCACATGTCATTGGAGCTTATAGGGTCTTACGGATGACTTCGTGGCTTCCAAAAGTCATGTATGGCTCCATGTACTCTAATATCTAGTAATCCCCTTAGAAATCCCCCAGCATTACACTGTCCTATGGCTTTACCAGAAAGAAAAAAGTTTGCATGGTGATGTTTTTGATCAAGTTAAGTCATAGCAGACAAGATCTAAAGCCACAAAGGCCTGAAGCCCTTATACCACGGCACAGTAGCTAATGCAAAGAGAGTCCTTGTGTGCTCTGTCAGGGCACGATAAGGTTTCTCTTCTCAGCTTGTCAGTACAGGAGCTTCACTTGCAGCGACGGTGACTGCCTGCAGGACAGGCTGGCCCTGAGGTGAGACAGGTAGTTGCTTAAGACAGAAGAGTGCCAAGTGTGTAAAAACAGACAGACCCAGCTACCTGCAGTGTGTAAGAAAACCTCCACAGCATCCTGGAAAGCCTGTCTCTCCTGCAGCCTCACAAGGTGAGGCTGGGATGGGAGGGGAAGCCCTTAACCAAACCTACAGCATCTGTCACCTCCATCCTGCAAGCCAGGCTGTCTGTCACAGCTCACCTCATTCCCTCTGTTTTCCAGAAATAATAAAGCTACAGCCTGGTCTCAGCCCCTTAAATCGAGGGAAGTAAAATGTGTGTATTTCTACACAGCTGAGAAGCTCTTTGCTGACTGCACTGAAGGCTTAGAAACAGTTTCCCCAGGTTTCTGCTGAATCACTGAGCCACATGCACCAGGCTGGTGATCTCCTGTTGGGGCAGAGAACCATGCACATGAATGCCAGGTATTTAAAAGAAAGCTTCTCAATATATTCTGTAACCTCTACAGATGGCAGGTCCTTTTTTGCACAGGCAGCAAAACAACCATTAAATACCCTGCGGGTATGTGGTTTGGATTTTCATCTTTTACTGTCCAGAAGAATGTGCTTGCCTGTGTCTATGCTGTGATCGGCAACTGCTCCTGTCAAGAGCTCTTATCACTTAACCGTAGTATAATCAGTTGTCACGTAGTTATGTGTTTATGGCATATACATTATACCATGTTGGAGATGAGGAATGATTACTGACACACACACCTTCATTAATTCACCGACAAAGGAGTGATAGCGAATACAACTGTCAAGGTACAATGACAGAATATATCAGCATTAGGGTGATCAAACAATGCAGGCAAATACAGTCTATAAACATCAACCTGTTACAACAGCAGTACTTGAAGCCTTTTGGCAGCCACAAAGTCATCAATAAGATCCTAAAAGCTCCAGTGACATGTGAACTCACTCTCAATAGATATGTTGTCAGAGCAATTTAATTTGCTTTGTGGTGGTGTCACTCTTTGTTGGAGAAGGACCTTTCTCACCCTCAGAGTTCATTAATGGCAGTGTCAAAAACAGTCTTATTGCCATGACAACAACGAAGAAAGTTGAATGGAGACTACCGGATAGCAGAAAGCAGATATTTCATGTGGATGTACTTGGCAGGCATGCTTATACCAAGCGAAATGCTGCTGTTTCCAAAATATATTAAGGTGAGTTCAAGTGAAATGTGCACAAGCAGCTTCTGTATCTTTGGAATAAGTCTCTCTCTGCAAAATTTTTTAACAGACACCTTCTTTAATCATTTTCATACCAGAACATTAGGAAAAATTATTCCATGTTTTATGTCTAAAAGCTGCTCAGTTTCACCAGTTAGAGATGGTAGTAACTTCGGGACCCTTTTATTCCATCTCCTGTTTTCTTTCACAGCAATGATGACCTTGTTTACACTGTTGGGTAGTGGTTTCCGCTGCTCCTTTACTTTGCAGTTCAGTCACACAATCAGCATTTGATAGAGTATAAATGATAAACACAACTCTGGGTTAATCATTTTTACAGTCTAATTATTTTTTCTGTGGCAACAAGATTCCCTTCTATCACTTTGTAATTTTCGCTCTGTGAGACTCATCGACTGTCACCAATAATGCAACAAGAAATGAAAAAGTAGGCAAGCCCAGATGTTTGGCGTCCCAGGCTGGGGCAGTGAATCTAGAAACATACTACATCACCCAAATCAGAAGTGAACTATTTCCAATTGACTGCATTTCCCTTTGTCTAAACCATTGATTTTCCCTTGTTCTTGTGCTCCCAAGCTCACTTCTCCAGATCATCTGCTGTTTTCCACACTGCTATCATACTCCCACTTCTCCTTGTTTCAAAGGCAAATGATCTCAATCTTGTAAAACACCGTTTCTGTTCAACATTTTTACATGCTCCCAATCTTTCCCATCACCCTGTGCTCAAGATGACATGGTTCTGCAACATCGCTTAGGAGTGTGGGCACCCAGTCCTGCATGTGGATGTCCCAAGGGAGTCACATCACTGATCAGATACCAGCAACACATTTTTTTTCCCATACGTTCTCCATATACCTTTACCATCTATGATCTTGTTTACTTTTAAGGACAGTGGCTATACACAGCCATTCACCACCACATGCACGTTCCCTTCCTAACTGGATACAGGCAGAACTGAGTAAAGCTAATGAGTAAATCATGTTTTCCCCTCCAACTAGTGTTGTTTTGCATTCATTGACACGGAGCTCCACCTGTCATTTTGTTCACCCTAGCTCAGTTCTCTGGAGCTCCAACCAACCTTCCTCACTCATGACAGACTCAGGAAATATTATTCAATAGATCATTGCTCGAGTGCTCTACTTGTAACATTTTGCTTTCTTGGAAACGGTTCATCTGATTCTTTATTTGCTATTTCTTGGATTTTGCTCGCAGACAACGCATTGTTTCTCTTAACAGAAACAGGTGATGTTTTTATATCTTCTTCTAAGGAACCTTTCACTCACCTTCTAAAGATTAAAATACATTATTTTTCTTTTGCTTTTGCTGCTTTACATTTTTACATTGTTTTATTGACAGTTTCAAAATATTGTAATAGATTAGTGAGACACAATTTCCCATTGCAGAAATTGGTGGATTGCCTTTTTCCCTTAACACCTCCTTTTTAATATCTTTTTCTTGATGCTTCCTTTTCTAGAGGTATGAGACATGATTGCAAAAGCTATTATTATAATTTTCAACAGCAGAAGCCTGAGAGTATTAGAAAAAGAAGAGGTAACTCCAAGCCAGCCTTTGATATCTCACTGAGATGTTATTCTGACACTCTTTGCTGGGTTCATCTATTGCCTGTAAGTTGATTAATCAAATCCTTAAAATATTAAACTGCAATGCAATCCAGTTCTGCTAACTTAGCCTCTATTCAAGCCACATAGTTTAGTCCCTCACACAGGTACACAGGTAGAAAACATTTTCAACATAAAATGCAAAATGAAAAACAAGAAGAAAAATAAGAAACTGCAGGAAAGCATCATTATTGGAAGTGGAGTCATGAGATGGCTTCTAGAACCCAACCAGACCAAGCAGCACAGGTACGTTTTGCATTCATCATCTTCCTGCTTGGACAAAAGCATTTCATCCCTTTTTGCTTTTCTTTACCAACAAAAAAGGAAATAGGCCTGTAAATCGCAGAAGATGCAGCAGCTTGTCTTGCCAGAGACACCGCGTTCACCCCACTTTTGCTGTAGGAAGGTTTGCACACCTTGGGTCCCAGTCTCTCAGAACTGTGCTGTAGGGCCCTAAAACTAAAAGCTTACCTTGACTTCTACCAAAATTAGCACTTCGTTGTTGCAAGCCCTTGGAGGGATTGTCCTCCTGCTGACCCAGTGGTTAAACACCTCTAAGAGACATATGGTCCTCACTGGCTGCAGTCGTTCATTCCCCATCAATATCCTGCCTTTCAAAGACAAGAATATGATTTTCACTAAATATTAATTGGACCAGCTAGTGAGGTTCAAAAAGCATGATAAATTATTCAGCAGGCTCCTCGGCCACCTTTACTTACTGAAGAGCAGATGCCAAGTGAGCAGCACATGGGGTACCGCTGCTCAGGCCGCCCAGCAGCACACTAGTGGGGCAGGGTGGGCAGGGGCCTTGTGCCCCCCGTGCTTGTATGGAATGGGAAAGGAAAAACGTGAGTGTTTGTGTCCCTTCAGCAGAAAATAACAACAGCAAGAGTTCACCTTTTCAGCCTGATGAAATTTATTTGCTGTAGGTAGAGATGCTTGTTTTAGGTTATGGCTGATAATAAATAATGACAAACTTGTGCTCTGAAACTACCGTGCTCAAGCCACAAAGCCATTGTATTTCCCACTTCTTTGCAGCCAAATGTTATAACCCTGCCCCGTTCGGGGGAATATATTCTGGATTATATGCTTATATATGTACAAATGTCTGAGATCAAAAAGAAACAAAAGACCAGACACCCAGTAATTAATGGTACCATGCCAGTGAAAGGCTCCTCGTGAAATTTTGTAAGAAAAAAATTAACACAAATTCCCCTCTACAAGGAAAGTCTGCCAAGGTGCCTTGCACCCACATTTTGTTGCCTAAAAGGAAAGGTTTTATCGTGGTTTTACCACTTGATTAGATCTGCACCAGGGTGAATGAAGGCACCAGAACAGGTCCAGAGGGCCACAGTCAGGTCGGGGCCAGCAGTGACGAGGTCTCTGTGAAGACGTGTTGGGTCAAAGATGAGCCGTTTCAGCTCGCTGTTAGCAAAGAAGGCCCTGTGCCCTATGCACAGCTCTCCCTGCCCTCTGTTCCCATCACTTACACACTTTCTCACACTAAAACCATTTTCAAGCTGGACTATTTTGAGGCAGTGCAAATACATTTTCTGGGCACGGTCCTCTGCCCCCAGACACTTCCCCTATGCTACTGAACCACAGCATGGGGTTTCAGGGTCTGTGGAGATGGGAACTTTTATTACAATTTTTAACAGATGGGAGTGGCAAGAGTATTCTGCATGTTCACTTTGCTATGCAACAGAACGTTTTGCTCCGTATCCTCTGTTTGTCTGTACTAATATGGGTAGCAAAAGATGAAAAGATAGCAAAAAGGCAAAGAAATGTGACATGAATGTATGAGTGGAGAGATTTAAAAGGTTCTGTGAGGTCAGAGAGGATCATAAGACATGAAGGGAGACATTTTTTTCATGCATAATCAAAGTTACGCTCCAAAATTCAGTGAGTGAAGTGTCCGTCACATGTTGCTCACCTTCTGTGTGCAACAGTATATGTGAAGTCCTGTCTGCAACAGAGGATGTACGGGCTCGTGCTTCAGCGAGGCAAATGACTATCAAGAATCTGTATCTGTCTCATCGGGTTTTACAAATGCGAGTCGTTTGGCTTGAGAAATCCTACCAGCCGCCCTCGTATTAAAATGGTACTCCCTGCAATCATTAGCAGGTGGCTCAGACCTGCCATAGATCATGGATGCGACTCTCTTTTTTTCTCGTTAAGTATGAACCTCGTTCTAATGATCGGTAGCAGATGGGCCTCTGCGCTAGCCATACAGAGGGAACAGCAAGGCAGGTTTCTCCCCTCTGTCCATACAAGCACACCTACAGGCTCTATGCCTTTTTGTGACCTGACCCAGCAAGCACACACCACCTGGGGTGGGGTCTATGCACAGGCATCCACATGTTAGCCTCCAAATGCTTATCTGGAAGGACACAGGTCCCTTGTTGTATCTGTCAGCATAAATCAGACATCTCGGACACCAAAGTGTATCTCAAGTGGCACCAGAAGTCCATACGGGGACAGCTAAACCCAGCCCCCAATCCTGACTGACTCCGATGTGAATTTACACTCCCAGTTCACGTGTAGACACATATACACTGAGGGTAACTGATCGGAGATGTCTGGGTCCCTCTCCTAAGGAGAAACATTACATTGTTTATTTTAGTTGTGCAACTTGAAGTGTTTACTTATTTATTTATTTATTTTTAATCACCAGCCTCTTATGTAAAGGTAATGAAGGTAATGTAGTAGATTTATTCTATTTAGATGTATTCAACGCACGTCAGCTGGAGGTTGTAGGAGGGAATACAGGAGCTGCAAGGGCTCTAGAAGGAGATCGAGTGGCTATTTTTTGACAGGGTAAATTTGCATGATTTTTGCACCGTTTTTAATTAGATCCCTGTTTTGGGGTTTCAACAAGTTCCTTGCAGTGGGCAGGAAGATGTTCTTTTCTCTCATTAACATGTAATTTGACTTCTTAGGCTTTTCCTTCTCCCTCGAACACAGAAGACATGGGCTAGCTCCAGAACTGGGATGACAGGCAGGGCATGGTGGTAGCACTGAAAATCTCTAACAAGATTGTTTATGCATTTTGATGACAGGCTCAGGCTTGAATGGATCACCATCTCCAGGGGTAGGGAGGAATTTCCTACTGAGTCAAAGCAACAGCTCCACTGGGGGAGAGGGTCATTGCTTGTCCCTCCCTGCAACATTGACACAGTCCAATTCTCAGCATCATCTGGGCCTTTACTCCTAACAAATCTACTCCCATTGTAGCAGTCCAAGTCACTGGCTCTTTTCTCTGACCTTTCATTGAATTTCTAGTACTTCAGCTTTTGTGCTGAAGGCAAGGCTCATTTGCAAGGGGAAAAGGGGCTGTTTCATAGCCTGCAGTATCTGCTCTGTGTGAAATGGGGGGTCTGCAGACCCTTATGGATTAAGCATCTACCAGATGAGAGCTTTTGATGTCAGGGCATCGGACAATGATTTAGGCAGTCCTAGTGCTCTGCACCTGTGAAGTCCTACAAAAAAGCACAGTCATAATCCTCCTGTTTGTGGAAGCTGAGAACAAGGGCTTGTACCATGAGGCACACAGAGTAGAAATTGCACAATTAGCTTAAGGCAGATTTTTCCTGAAGTATTTATTAAAATTCTTTCTAAAAAAAATACATGCCTGTAGAAACTTGTTAGGCCAGAGATTTCTCAGCACTGAACAGAGAAAAAATTAGTTTGTCTCAGGCCGAATTTTCTTCACATGAGGGTGCCACTGCAGCGTTACATTTACCTTCGTTTATGTCACTGGCAACCCCCATCGGTGATCCTTGGCTGGCTCCTCATGATTTTTTGCTGGAGTTATGAGGCTACAATAACTCTTATCCTTTGCTAACAATCAGGGTGTCACTGAGTTACATGAGTCTGAGATGAGCAGGAGACAAATACGGAGCACACTTGCTCATTAAGTGCGGGACTCCTTGTAGACAACAAATGTAGGTGTCTACCTAGAGGCCAGGTGCCTGATCAGCAGTGTTTGTGCATGTACAGTCAAAGGAGGGTAAAGAGAGTTCAGGCTGACGGGTGCTGGCACTCACGTAAGGTAACTCCACTGCACCAGGCCTCCGTGGCTGCACACCTGGTGCAGAGCCAACCGAGATGCCCCACCAGCTGGGACCGGGCAGATATAATTCATGCTTTTCACACATCAGGTGGCATCCTTTCTGGTACCCCAAATGACACTAGATACCTGCAATGAGACAGCTGAGCAGTGCTGCAGACTCACACATCCATACGCTGCACTTCTGCTGCCTGATATGTTATACCCTGTTGGCCTAAATCCCATCTTAGCTGCCTGTGACACATCCAGCTTTCATCAGGCCTGCTACCCTAATACGCATCAGGAACACAACAAATCTCTGCCTGTTCTTTAGCTAAGTGGGGTGTTTCAACACCACACCAGCTGCAGTGCAGAGAAAATACAAAGGAAGGAAACAGGGTAGCTAATAGGTGCCCTGTCCTCCCCGTGTTTCTGGATAAGGAGCACTGGGATATTTTTGTCCCCTCCGTCAGCAAGGATCCATATGGATGCACCAGTTGCTTCAAAAATAATTGTCATCTTTCACCAGCATTCATATGGGCCCTATTTCAGGCCCCACGCTCGTAGCAAACAAAAGGTGCCATCTAGTGTCTCTGAGCTGCATCCTAAACCCAAAAGGAAATCACCCAAATATTGCTTGAAAGTCTACTTTCTCACTGACAGACACAAAGCTGATCTTCAAAATGAACAAACATTTCATTTCAGGGAAGTATAAGCAAGCCAGGTCTTATGTCTTCTTCCTCCCTTTTCTCTGCGCTATCTTCCTCCAAGGTGTGTGCCTGAATTTAGTTGAAGATACAGGTGTCCAGGGACTGGATCCATTGGTTCCTTTGGATTAAACAATTATAAATCATTATAAACAATAATGATTCATTCATCAACAGGCTGAAGCTTGAAATAAAGTTTTGTAAAATACTAAAAAAAATATGTCCTGAGGGGTTTAATACCATTTAAAGTGGAAAAAATTAGTCAACTCTGAACTGTAAACTCTGAAAATCCACTGAGAACCTAACTACAGCTAGCTGCTGTCTTTGCAGTGCTAAATCCATCAACACAAATGCCAGGCCGAGAGATGCAGAAGGACTTTGCCCACCCTGCTCTGTCCTCAGCCCCCAAAAATTCAGCAGGTCACATCTATCCAGTGCCCTGTGTCTCATTACAGGGTTAGAGCAATTCCCCCTGTCATGCTACCAATAATAACGATCTGGGCCTGCATTGTCTTTGGTTCACAGTATCTCAGGTAGGAGGAGGACAGGGTGACACTCTCCAGACATGATTTTGTGGGATGAAATTGAGGAGGGGAGCTGCAGACTGGCAGGAAGGTAGGTGGGAGTGCTGGGAGGTGGCAGCCAAAGGCTGGGGACAGCGCTGGGGGAAGGTGTCCTCCAGCAGAGGTGGCCAGACCCACTGTGGGCACGTTCATACTGACTTTTGGAACAGACCCCGGCCTGAACCAGCCCCTCCTGGGTCTTGTTTCAGAGAGGTTTTGTTTCCTGGGAGTGAGCTGGTTGATATTTGAGGGAGTAAAAACTTCTACCTGCAGCAATAGGTGCCATTGCTATATCCAGCTACAGAGGACCAACCTGCAGCACCTAAAGGTTTACTCACACATACAAAGGGTAATGCAAAGCAAAATTCGACAGCTGTTGCCATCTTTGACTCTGGTTCAACAGTAAGGGACTCTGCCTCTTTTTTTCAACAGCAACAACAGCAATGGAGAAAACATCGTATCAGAGACGCTCTTTGAAAGAAGAGCCATATATATTGCCTGGCTTCATTTTGCAGGTATCTTTCTGCCTCTTAGGCTGAAATAAAGCCACAGAGGATGTGTATCCTATCTGAACATCTAGGAGCTGGCATTACTTCTCACCCTTGCAGAGCCTAAGTAAAATAACAATTGCAATAAAACAACAGAAAATGAAAGAAGCCTGCCACAAATATACTTCCCATTTTCCTCCCTTCAGGATTAACTCCCTTACAAAACTTCCGTCTACTCTACGTTGTTTGTTGCATAGGCTGTATTCTTAAAGCTAAGTAATCAAGGATTATTCTGTGAGAACAAATGCCATAAATTATACTGATTTTTTTCAGAAGTGTTCATCTTTTTACTTAAGATAAAATCTGAACTACTGGGAGAGCTTACGTGGTTGTTATAGCTCTTTTTCCGAAAGGAAATTATATATAAAGTATTTTACAACACATTTTACTCTGCAGATCTTTTCCTTGATTACTGGGATAGCTGTATGTATAAATAGAAGCTGCTTGTTTTGCATGCCTGATTCACTCTGCAATGCCACCATCCAGTGTTCACGATGCTTCACTGTCATTGCAATGATTATAAAACCCTAGATATTGAACTGGAATATCACTGAAAATTTCAGAAGAGGCTAGGAGCCGAGAAAATAAAGTTTTGAGAAAGAATGCACCCAAAAGCACATTAAAAGGAAAGAAGGTGGTTTTGCACACCAGTGTGAGTCAGATTCACTTGCCTTATTCACAAGCCTAACTCCATAGCAGGAGTCCTGTGGGCTTTCAGCATTCAGTTGCCTTCTTTGGGGAAGTAAAGGTCATGAATATCTATGAATCCCAGAAGGGACTTTCTGGATCTTTGAGCTGAGTCCCCTGGAATCAGAAGACAAGGTGCAGCAGACCTTCTTAAACTGATCATATTCAGCTCAGAGCCAGTTAGATATGCATTTAATATGGAAAACTGTCACTGATGGTTAGAAACTTTCTTCTAATTCTCAAAATAATTGACACATAGCCAGAATTCACAGGCTCTTTTGTCAATATTTTTCCTTAAAATTATTAATAATTCTTCTTTTCTATACTTTTATAGAGATCAAACATGCAGACATAATAATAAAGCTGGAAGAAATTCAAGAACCCATGAGAGCCATTCTGCTGTCCCAAGTTAGGATCATCAGTAACATGTTTGTACCATCCCTGCAAATCCTTGTCTTATCAGCAACTGAAGGCCTTCAGAAATGGTACATAATAAAACTAATTATGCAACCTATTCCAGACTCTATTCAGAGAGTTTTTTTCTCAATGTCTAATCTGCATTGTCCCTTCCTGAAAAATTAGGTCTTTTCTTCTTGTCCTATCCACAACAGAGATGTAAAACTTGCTTTTGCAAGCAGCGTTTGAAGACTGTGAACATGCTTCCTTCTTTTTTAATAAAGTAGGTCATACAAATTATTCCAATCTTTTCTCATTGAGCCACATACAAATTATTCCAATCTTTTCTCATTGAGCCACACTTTCTAGACATCTAGCAATTCTGGGCAGCTTCCAGTTGGTCCACATCACTACAAACTGCAGTGTCCAAGAACAGAGGGAGTACTGCAACCAACACCTTACTATGTTTCAGAGTTTGAAATATTCTGCTCTTTTTCATATGTATACTGACATGACACTTGGATTTTTGAATCATGATTACCTTGGGATCCGCTTTGGCTGTTGTATCAATTTCTGAAGAACTGCTATATGGCAATTAGTGCCTATCCTATTCCTTGGGAAGTTACTGCAAATGGAACTGCATCCTATTTTCCACATGATTCCTGAGAAAACAAAACATATATATATAGGCAGTTGCTTTATCTACATGATTCTTTTTCCTATTCCCTTCAATTTTCTCAGAACTCATTTGCCTCTCTATCTGATTTAGTCGAAAAGCTTCAAAGGTATTAAGTTCTTTCAAGTTGTGTGAAAATCAGTGACTGGATAGAGGAAAAAGATGAAAATTACAGCCCCTACAGAGGGCAAGGCTGCAGTGTGAGCTCACTGGGTATTTATTTTGTCTGGCTGGTAGCACAGAGCAGAGCTGGGGACAAACACATGGTGATGGGAAATGGCACCTCAAAGGGAGGACAAGAGGGGACAAGGAGAAGGGCACGTTCACGCAATGCACAGGGCAGACACAGATACAGGAAATAAATCCACAGCTCCACAGACTGGCTTGAATTCAAATCATTTCTCCCATCACCAGCATGGCAATTTCTCTCAGGTTTCGGTCACTGGTAAATTTAATAAGCATATCCTATTTCCTCCTCCAAGTCATTAGCAGAAGCACTGAGTCAAAACACACCAAGGACAGATGCTGCTGGGCCCTCGGTGCTGCCCCTTCCCTGCCAGCGGTGTAACAAGCACAGCACTTCTCCAAATACTATTTTTCAAAACAGTTTTGCTTCTGTTCTCTCTCAGGTTGTTTAAGCAGACCAAGCAAGCAAAGCTTTCTCCATTTCTTGATATGAACCAGGAGATAATGGTCCCGATAGCAATTGCTGCTCATCTTTATTGAGCGTGGGTCATTCAAAACTGTCTTGAACAAGGGTAACCAGAACTGCACACAGAGTGCAAATGAGGTGCCACAGCAATCATCACTGTTGGAAATACTCTGCTTAGCAAGCTCCAAGATCACATTTGCATTTTCACTGTCTCCCTGTTTTCCCATCGCCCTCATACACAACCTGCAAACAACTAATACAGGCAATTATTTCGCAATTCTGCCATTTCTAACCGGTGCATTCATAGTTTATAGGGAGGGGTAATATCAGTTTCCGTTCAGTAAATGACCTGCACTGTTCCAATTTATCACGTTTCTACTGCTGCTTGGGAAGCAATCAGGGAAGTCAGGTTTGGGAACACAAAACACATTGGCTATTCTAATTCTCCTCTGTAACCAGAATGCCTCTTGCTTTTAAGACAACAGCAAATTTTGTTCGTATACTACAGACATTTAAAATACTGATAAACTCCCTTCAATCCTCTTTTTTATTTGTAAACAAAGCCTTTTATCATCCTCTGTGTAACTGCTTTGTACACAGCTTTGCAAATGCTCTGCAGAAGCAAAAGGAGAAAAATATTCTCTACTGCCCACCAGCAAGTGATGCTCAGCCATGTCTTGGGAAATAGGGGCTCGATACACGTAGCAGTTGCTCAGGAAAACCAGTGCTTTCATAATGAGAGTCCCCCTTGTCCTTCCCCTTCCCCAGCTTTTATTGCTGAGCATGGCAACAAATAAATATATTACTGAGTATCCTATGGTATGAAATATCCCTTAGGTCAACTGCCCTGGAAATGTCCCCTCTCCACCTCTTGCCCACTCAGCCTAACGGCTTTGGGGGGTTTGGAGCAAGGCTTGGTGCTGTGCTAGCACTGCTCAGCAATAGACAAAATGGTGATGTGATACCAGTGCTGCTCTAGCTACAAGTTCGGAGCACAGCCCTGTATGGGCTGCTGTGGAGAAAGTTAACTCCATCCCAGCCAGACCCAGCACAGTTTGTGAGGAGCTGAGTAGGAACTAACTGTATTCCCCATCTTAATTTGCCTCTGAAAAGTCTAATTTTCTTCCTCAACCTGCATTAAACATATATATATATATTATATATATGTTTTATTTTATTTCTGAATACTATATTTAAATGTTTTACAGAAAAGCAAGTTCTTTTACCCACCATGCAATCCTTCTGCATGCAGAAGGTCCTCGCAGGTCCTGAGACAGAGACTTTGCATCATTCCTTTTCACATCAATACATTTATGAAAACACTTTTTTTTTCAGGATTTTAAAAATGTCTCTCACAATTGCCACATGGAGAACTGGAGAAACAAACCATTTCATTTAATTATCAAGCCTCCAAAATGTTTTTTCTTCTAAGAAATGCTGGTAGACCTCTCAATCTGTTTTCAAATTGAGACACATCTCCAGTGTATTCACAGAACATATTTCACACCTGCTTTTCATCATTTAAAATTCTTTTTGCTCCAGACAACAAACAGTGTGTAACAGAATTCACTTAACGCATTCACTGGCATGCTGTGTTAGAAACAACAGATCTAAAAGCAGATGCATGAAAATGGGAAGGACACGCTCTGCTGCTGGGTTTCATTTTAGGATAAACTTTGGCACCTCTTAACCTGCAGATAAATTCTGCCCCTTTGTTAAAACATGAGTTTCAAATAAAGGAAAGATAACATTCAGTTCTTTTTCCCACGACCCTGGGAGAAGGTTTGGAGTTCTCCACACCAGACGTGCCCAAAGTCAAGGTGTTCTGCTACCACGGTGCAGAGGGACAATGGCATTCAGTGGAGATTAGATCTGAGACAGAAACAAGAACAGATGAAGAGGACCTTTCAGGATATACCAGTGTATCTAACAAAAACAGATTCCAAATGTGGAAAAATACATTATGGCTCTGAAATGCGATAATCCCTCCTATGGCAAATTTTTCACATAAAACCTGCATGTTTACTTAAATATGCAAGCTTAGGAAATGTAGAGGGATGGTTCCAAAGGTTCTGCTGCATGAAATGATTTTCTAGAGGTGTACAGGTAGCCTTTGCAATCCCACTTTTCTATAGTGCATTGACTTTTCTTTTTATCTTACCAATAATTTCAGTCATCGTGCAAGTGGAGACAATCCTACTGACACAACATAGTCAATTGTTTCAAATAAAGACTTTTTTTTTCTTTCCTATTTCTCCTTTTCTTGGTCTACTTGGAGACGAATATTTGGACTCAGAAATTCATCTGCTTTTCCTTCTTCTCTTGGTGAAATAGATTGCCATCCTTTGAATGCAATATCATTATTCACTGCAGATAAGTATGATGTCAAGAAGAGAAAAATTTCATGGGAGCAATACTCTGAGGGTAGGAAAGGCATTTTAGGCATCAAGTATCTGGTTTTCCTATTTTTAACAATTTAAAAAGCAAAAACATCAGTACACATCTGCATGATGAGAAGCATTTGTAAACAGAATATACATGACTTAAATCCCTCCAGAGATTCCTTGAGGAATTGTAGATCTCCCTTCTGTTTACTGAACAGCTTGCCTATTAAAATACTAGAAAGCCAATGCCTACAAGCCAAAACTCAGATGCTCTCCTCAGTTGCACTGACTCCACATCTATCTGCATACCCCAAAGAGAATTTAGAAATGCTTTACATTATCTTTTTTGAGAGCTGATATCTGAAATGAACTTAGCTTTCCTAAAATTATAATCTTTTATTTTTTTCAGATGCTTCTATGTGTTATTCAGAATATTTGAGGACTAAGAATTACTGTCCATCCATCTAATAGTATATCTTTTCCTCTCACCTCACTAACCAAACATTTCAAAGTGAAACTTCAGTGTAACATTTTAGAAAAAGAATGGAATACAATTTTTAAAGGTAAGTATCTTATCTTCAAGGATGTTGATCATTTGAATGGTCCTATCTGTATTGTAATGCCTTGACAAAGTACATTTTGGGAACATGAGCTAGGTAAAATAAATTACAATCAATGCCTGTGCACTCCGTGGCAAAATCACTGTGAGCTGTACCTCCGAGTATCTGGACTCTCAGAAGTGTGAAGCAGTAGATCTGATATTCTTCTGAGTTCAATAAAAAGAGTAGAGGCTATTAGTGAATAAAATACATCAATGAACAATGTCATTACAGTCTCTTCATTTCATTTATCCTTGATATTAGTTTCGATTAATGAGAAGGCATCTTTAAAACTTCCATTGCTTTGCTGCAGAATCCTGGATACAAAACTATACTGTAGCATGTGGGAATTAGTTAATTTGTACTTCTGATGTTTTAAAAAGATATGACGGAACCAAAGGCCTAATAAACACACCAAATCTGCATATCTTTAGGGACAACCACAAACTTAGAGTTGTTCAGCCTTACCAGTTGAAGGAACCTCAATGTCATTTAAGTTATCCTCTATTATGGGCTATACCAGTATCATCATCTATGATTAGATTTATGGAATAATTCAGATACTAATGCAAGTAGTATAGTGTAGTTTGTTCTGGAAAAAGGGTGTGTGGAGGGGGAGGATTGCTCTGTGTATCAGTGGTGCTTGTAGGTCCAAACTGCTGAGGGAGAAAGGCTTAACAACCTTTGAACCTCTGGGGAAAAAACAGAAATAACATGCACACTAGCATCGGGAGTTAGGTGACTCTTGGCCACCAAGCTAGATGAGGCCAATGCAATTTTCTGTGAACAACCGCCAGGGTTG
Source organism: Anser anser (assembly GCF_964211835.1). Lineage (NCBI taxonomy): Eukaryota > Metazoa > Chordata > Aves > Anseriformes > Anatidae > Anser > Anser anser. The sequence continues at coordinate 156,276,078 of NC_139720.1, read as the reverse complement.
CTTGCCGCTATTCAAGAGTCAGTGTAGTGAAGGTGTTCAATTAACCCAAAACTGTTGGAAAAAGAACACAGCTGCTGCACATAGATCTTGAGATGTTTTGTTTGGTTGGTTGTTGTTGTTTTCCCCAACAGAGGCTAAAAGAAACAGCTAGAGAAAGCTCTTGTAGATTTTATCCTCAGCAGGGGCAGAAGCAATTGAGAATGAGATATTATTTGTGTAAAGATAATATTCACATTCCCTAAGAAAGGAAGAGGCTGAACAGGATAATAAAAATGGATTTCAGGAAGGCAGATTTCAATAAGCACAGAGAATTCATAGGTAAAATCTCTCAGGTCACAAATGTAAAGAAGAAAACAAGGCTCTTAGAAGGGCTGTTAAGGGCTCTTAGGAACTTTTTCAGGATACAGATGCTAGTTGGCAAGTGATAGCTTTCCCAGTGTAGAGGAAGGGCAGAAAATGCAATGAGAAATCAGTTTAGACAAATTTCTGTTGATACCAAATACAGGAAATTAGCATGCACTCATGGAAACTAGGTCAGATTGATTAGGATGTATATAAAATATAGCAATTGCATAAGCAATTAGGAGAAAAATCATGCCCAGGACAAAAAAAAAAAGAGAGAGAGAGATAGAGAGATTCAAGCAGATGAGGGATTTCAAAGCTAACAAGAAATCGTTCTGGAGGGATATCAAGCAGCAAGAAGATAACCAAGAAAAATGTTGACCTGTTGTATGATTGAAATGAAAATCTATTGACAGATGTCATCAGGAAGGACTAAACACCTTTCTCGTTTGTCTTGTTGACATTTATCTTCACACTAAATCAGAAATCAATTAGCTAATGAACCAAACAAGAGTGACAAGAAAAAATGTAAGGCCAGTGTTTAGAATAGCGTAAAAACAGATTAGAAAGCATTTAAATCAAAAAGGTGTTGTGGTTTGCCGTTGGGTGGGTGGTTTTTTTTTTCTAATCAGCCGGGCCTCATGAATTCTATCCCAATGGAGTAAAAGAACTGACATTAGCACTCTTTGAGCACACTTGGAGGGCAGATGAGTTACTATAAAACATGAAAAGGGAGGCCAAGGCACCTATCTTTAGGAGATAGAAACAAGAGTAAATATGGAAAGACAGCTAGCTGTTTTCAGTTCCCCCAGAACACCGAGATGAACAAACATCTTTAAGCATCTATAAAGCAAGGAGGTATGTAACAGTCAATGCGGATTTGTCAAGGACAACTCATATTAAACTAATTTCTTTTTTCTGTAAGTAGAGGAGAAATAGTGGATGTCATGTAGCTTGACTTGGAAAAGGGTTTGGACACTGACACACATGGAATTCCCATAAGTAAACTATAGATGAAATTACTGCAGGGAAAGAGTAAGATCAATTGCAAAACTATTCAAAAAGGAACAATTGGGGACTTACAGTGAAAGCGAATGAAAATATGTTCCTGTAGGGCTGTTCTAGACCTAGCACTATCCAGTACTGAAGGAAGGAAAAGGAAATAATCCTATCAAATCTGCAACTAATAAAAATAAAAAATAAAAATATATATTAAAAAAAAAAGATAAGGAAGCACAGTAGTTTTAGGGCAGAGTTAGAATTCAAGGTAACTGAAAAACTGAAGAAACTATTCCTAAGTAGTATAAGATTCAGAAAGAACAAATAAAAAAGTCTACATCTGTGCAGAAATAATCAATTGCATGAATAAGGTATGGAAAATAATGGACTAAATAGCAGATCTGAAAAAAAAAGACCTGAAGTTTCAGTGTTTCAGTGGATCATGAGCAGAAGAGGAGTCAATGATGTCTAATTCTGTTGCCAAAAATTAGATATCCTACTGGGTCATAACAACAGGAGTATAACCCATTAAAACATTAAATGAGCCATCTGGGCCACCCACAGTGATTAGTTATGACCAGGAGTAATGACTTCTATGTTTAACTCTGCTTTTCAGGAAAAAAATATTGAAGAAAGTCCAGAGAAGATAAATCGGAATGACCAGAGATCTAGAAAGCATGGCCTATGAGGAAAAACTGTACAAACAGAGGTTGTTCAATCTGGAGAGAAGACTAGGGAAGACAACCTCAACCTCCACTCAGGACAATTCCAAACTGGGGACAGGACTGTCTATAGGGAATACAAGCATGAACGGGCTTCAGCTGCAACAAAGAAGATTCAGATTGGATGTTGTGGGGAAAAAAATAAATCTAACACCGAGGATACAGAAGCACAGAGTAAGTCATAGCAGGAATGTGGAAGATCACACTTCTGCAGCATTGACGAATAAGTCATGTTACTTACTACTTGTCAAGGAATAGTGCTGATAGAGGTGATGCTGCCTTTTGGCAGAGGAATAGACTCTATGACCTCTTGGAGACCAACAATCAAATTTTATGATTTTTTCCTTCCAAGACAGTATGGGTAATCAAACAAGCTACTTCACATGACTTTCTACATTTTAATTCTAATCTCAGGGTTGCCTCATGTTATTTCTAGAAAAATTGCTCCAGAAGACTTACCTTGCAATGCTAATGCTAGGAATGGTCTGTAATGAAAGCTGATTCTGCAGCACTAGTCTATGCCAATTCTACAGACAAGTGGTAAGATGCCTACATGGAGGCATAAGGAGATAAGGACCCAAGCAGCTACTGGCAGCTCCTGCCAGCTTGGGATCCTGCAAAACGTTGCTGGTGGAATAGCCCACACTCTATCTAGGCTATCTAAAAGACAACCAAATTGCTACTCACACTTTTTTGTGTACATAACCTGTCATTTTAGAGTCTCATCCTACTATCAGCTGTATACATTAAAAGTGAAAAATAACGTAAAGACATAAAACCCTGAAAAAAAAAAAAAGTATTAATTTTCTTTTGCATAAAAATAGCCTAGTTACGGGTACAGAATCATGTTTTTGTTTTTCATCAAGTAAATGTGATTCAAACACATTCACTTCAATTTAGAAGTTGTTCATATGTAATTTTTAAGCTGCTCAGAGCTGATCTATGCCACGAGCAAAGCTGCAGTAAAGCCACTCATTCCATGCAGTCATTTCTAGGAATGACAACATGAATTCCTGTAGTCCTTTAAAAAAAAAAAAAGATTATGGCGTGCATGTTGTATTTGCCACTAGGTGGGAGTGGAACATAATCTTCTAGTTGATCTTCATGTAGTAACAATAGAGAAAGTGAAACATAAAGTACAGTTACTCAGCTGGATACTAAAGAATCTTTCTGTCAATAATGAATTGCTTCAGCAATTCATAAGTTTTCACAGGAAGCTACGGGAGCAACAGTGAACTTTTATTTAATAATTTCATAAAGTATTTATAATTCATGAGAAAGTAAATTGACTCCTATTCAAAATACTTTTTTTTTTTTTAGTTGTGTTTTAGTCAACATTAAGAATCGGAAGACTTACTTCTTCTGAAACATATATGCACAGCTGATGTATTTTCAAGGAGGTAGTACCTTGAATCATATAATAACCACATAATATCACTCAGCCCTATTGCCTATTGTTAATGTTTTGTCTTCTGTTACTATTGAGAACACTGCTATTCAGATGCATTTGGAAATCAGTATTTATCAATAATTATATTAAGCTACACATGAATCATCAAAAAATAGCTGTATTCAAGAGTTTCAGTCCATTCTTCCTTCTTTAGAAAGCATAAAATTGAAAAATATATATCTTTTTTTTTTAGGTTTTTACTTAGTTTTCAGCTAGAGCTTGGAAAAATATAAAGCCCATGTTAGGAGGAGTACAATGGAGGTTTTTAGCATCACGAATGGTGTAAGGGAGGTGAAGACACAAAGATTTTGCAGTGTCTTTCTCAGTGCAGGAGTTATGGGGCACTCCAGTGAAGTTAGTAAGGAACTGGTTTAAACAAGCAGGGAGCATCTTTTCATGTAACGTGTAGTTAAATCATAGAATAGAGTGTTAAGGACTGTAAAGAAGCCAACATATAATTAATACAAATTTTGATAAGACACATGATTAGTAAAAGTCAATTACTACAAGATGTATTTGTCAGGTTTGGGGGCCTGGAGTGTCTCTTAAGTGTTCATCCTTATTAAAAGCAATTGTTGAGGTGGAAGCAACTGTAGCATCTAAACCTGGAACTAGAACAATGTGCAGGAGTATTTGATCCATTTCTTTTGCTTTTTCCCCTTAGCATTAGGAATGTCTCATTTCTTACGTTTTTGATTGAACTTTGAAACTCCAGCCATGCTTTGGGGACAGTTCTCCAGTGGCATGACAGAGGCACGGTGCCCGTGGAGAAAATGTCAGTGCTTTCCTCTGAGGCTAACCAAGTCCAGGGGCTGCTGGGCAGCAGAGGTTTGCTCTCTTCTGAGAGCAAATGCAGAAGTGTATCTGGTTTCACACATATCTGGGGAATCTTTTTGTCATTGTTCAGGGTACAGCCATCTCTCCTGGGGTCATCCCATCCAGCCAATTTTTACTATGTGCAAAGAGGCTCCGCAAGCAAGATATACAGCTTAGCTGGGTATAAACAAAGCAGCCCTTTCTTGGTGAATACACACAAAAGATAGGTGGGATTTAATGAGTTACCAGGCTTTAGGACACTCAGCACCCTGATAAGACCCCTGAGGAACCTTTGATGGCCCAGCAGACATCAGGCAGATGGGGAAGGCTCAGCCCCCCTGCTCCATGCTGCTGAGCTACCACCTCCTCTCCTCTGGTTTTCCCTTAGGATTTCATACCTAGGTAAAACAACGCTGTGCTCAAACCTCGTGTCTTCTCCAGACAGTTCTAACATAAATTTAGGCATGCTGGGCCACTAGCAGTACTTCTGCAGTCAAAAATAGTAGGGATGACGCACGCTCTGCTGCTCCTCACCTTCCTGACTGCATACCCATGATAGCAGGACTGTGACAAGGGTATATAAAGCTGTTCAGCCAGCTCTGACTCAAAAAGGGATTCTCTTTGTGATATGGAAATTTCTCTTTATGGTAAAGAAATTCATCTGTGACCATTTCCTCATGTTTTTGAATCCATCTGTCTGCAACGCCGTACAAAATTTGGTGCCACGGAATTGCCTGAGGTGCAAAATCAGTTCCATTTCCAACCAGGAGTCACTAGCAGTAGGTCATCAAAATGGTCTGAGCCCTTTAAAGCAGGTAGACACTTAGTTTACATTAGAAAATGGTTTACACCATTTAGCAGCCAAGCTGCTAAAATACCACCTCTGAGCTCTGAGGACAGCCAGCCTACTGCCTAACATTCTGACCATTACAAATTTTGACCAAAAATGCTGTTAATTTCAATGAAATCAGAAGAAGAGTTTCAAAGCGTGCCCTTAAGAGATACACTGGGTATACTCACGAGCCCATGACTTTCTCCCTGGCACCCCTCACCTCCGGGGTCAGCCCACCCATACACAGACCCCATCTGTCCCCCAGCCAGGCAGGTGGCCCAGGACCTTCCTCACCATTTCTCTCCATCCTCTCAAGCAACGCAGGACTTCTCCGGTCTCTTTTCCTTCCCTCCCGCCTTCCCCATCTCATCCCTTCTTTCTGAGGAAGGATCCAGCATCCCCTCCCCTGCTTTACATCTTAGCCTAATTTTTTTGTGCTTTCTGCTCGCAGCCGTGAGCTAGTGGGAAAAGGGACGCTTCCATAATTAGCAATTTTTAAAGAGCAGGAGCGGCCGCTTCTGGGACATTGCGACTTCTGTGCAGCAGAGTTCAAAATTATAATCAGGGTGATTGACAGAGAGCCAGGCGTGCCAGGGGACTGCAGAGGACAGTTAGTAGGGCAGAGAATGCAGCGCGTGCTGGCAGGGTCCCAGAGGAAGCTCCTTCTCCAAGGATGTGTTTCATTAGGGGAGGCAGCGTTACTTTGGTGTCAGGAAGTCCAGGTCACATCAGCGTGGAGCAAGCATACAGGCCTTCGCTAAGAAAAGGCAAGTTCTACCACAAAAGCTTTAAATGCTCGTGTTAGCTTATAAATTTTTTTTTTTTTCTGGTCCAGACCAAGAGGTCTGAGTCAACCAACCTAAGGCTAATTCTCCACTGACATACATTTATACACATTTACCCATATATCAGCCACCTCATCAAACTTACAAGTTGATCTTGCTTTGAGAAGGCTCTGGGACAGGATGGTCTTCAGAGATCCCTCCCAATCTGAACTATTTTCTGATTCTATATCTTAAATAGTTAGGGTTGTCATAACTGACCACTTTGCTTTTAATAATAATTTTGTACTTGTAGCTCCTCCTTATAAATGAGTCATATGTAGCATAAAGCAGTCCAAAGGTATGCTTTAGTCATTTCATCAGTTTTGACATCTCAGCCCACACCCCGGCAGTTATTTTGGCTGGGTCCATCTGACCGGAGCAAAGGGCAGGATCGGAGGCTGTCATCTCCACAGGGATGACGGCTGCCTCTCGTTTGACTTATCTTCCTTTTTTAACAGCCAAGAGTAACCTGAACAGCACTCCGTCTTGCAGATTCTTTCTGTCAGCTACTTCAAATGAAAAGTAAATGAGGAAGAAAGAAATCTTAATGAACAGTCAAAATATTCTGTTTATGGATATGACGTTCATGTGGTGAGCCATCATTCATTTTTAATACTATTTACATTTTTAAAACTTTACTGAGTCTGGTTAGTAATTCCATTTTTGCACTCAGAGGAAATGCCTCTGGTGATGATTCAGCTACCACTAAAGGAAGAATTCAAAGGATTTTTAATATCATAATGCCAGCCAACAAAACACTGATACACATTAGCTTGGAAATTATGGGGTTAGGCGCACAATAATTCTCAAGAAGAATAAGCAGAAATTCCAATTAAAAGGAAAATTACAAAATATATCCAATTGAATGATCCAAATGACAGGGAAATAGAATCATATATTTTATCTGAGACAGTGACTGCTACAGCTAAAGTGACAGAATAACTTTTCTTTTGACATTTTGAAATAGCTCTGGAGAAAAAAGCTTGTAAGCCTTATTACTTAAAAGGTATTTGGAACAGAGGTGCTTCTGGTGATCAGTGGTTTCAAGGATTTCCATTATTACAAAATAGCAGAGATATAATGTAGAGAACAATTTAATTTTATTTTATTTTTTACCCATAAAATAAGTGTACACAAGAATCAAACTAGAATAAACAGCAGAAAAGATTATGAACTTTGCGGACTATACATTTCATTTTTATGTTGAAGAAGAGTTTTTTTTACAAGTACAACAGAACACGACAAGAGAAACTTGCCTTGACATTGAGTGGAATAAAGTAAAACTCAGGGGCTGATCTGAAAGCTTGTTGGAAGGACTTGCTAAGTTCCACGTGAGTTTGTATTACATTTTAAGCACTGTTGCAGGTGACTCTTTATATTTAACATCAGAGTGCAAACAAAGTCTGTAATCCTGCCATGGGCAGCACCTCTGTGCTCACAAGGATCCAAGACTTCGATGACTTCAAGGACTTCGTCAACCTACAGGGTCAAAACTAGCAAGGAGCATGACATAGCTGAATTTCAGGAAAAACACAAAACAGTTGTGAATGTAAAACTTCCTAATATCTGCACAAGGAACTCTTTCAAAAGTATCATTCGGCGTCACAGTTTTTCACAAACTTTACTGATGTTACACTACTACAGTGTGTCAATGTGACAAGAAAGAAAAAGTATTTTATTTAGAATTTGCTGTTTGAGAAAAACTACAAAATTATGAAGAATCTGATGGGATATAGTGTATTTCATAGACAGAATAATACCTCTTCTTGATATTTCCTGCATGGGCCAAAAAAAGTTTTACAGCGAGATGTTTTTTAAAGTTGCCAAGCAGAAGGCAGGCTTGAGTTACTACTATTCTTCTCAATAGAAAAGAGAAATTCCCACAAATCAGAGACAAGAAAGGACATACACACCAGAGGGTTACTGAAGGAGCTGGGTGAAGGCAGACAAAGGAAGGGGAAATCTAACCCTCAGATCAACCAGTGCAATTGTAATGCAGTGGCAGAGCAAGACGGCTTAGCACGGCTGATGTGTACAAAGACACATACCTTGAGTGTCACGTTTTATCAGCAATGAATGCATGCCTGGCCCTATTCACTCTTCTGTGAGATCGGCCTGCACTGAGTAAATGGCAAAGGTAAGCACACCCCACCCCGAATGAGCCTCACCCGCTGGCAGAGAGCTCCTGCGGTCTGCTCAGCTGCTGTTGCCACCTCTTGCGATGTCCTCCGTATTGCTGCTGCTTTCTCACAGGATTCGATACAGCTTTTGGAGAGGGTGGTGGTTTTTCCACCACTGAAAAGACTCCTATAATCCTTGAAAACTGGGAAAGCATCTTTTCCCTGTTTTGGGGCTTAGATAACAAAGAAGGAAGTATCTTTATGGCTCAAATCCTTTCATCTCACACCGACAGAGAGAAAGGGTAAGGACATCCCAGGGAAGTGGCTGAGTCACCATCCCTGGAGGTCTTTAAGAGACGTTTAGATGTAGAGCTCAGTGATAGGGTTTAGTGGAGATCTTGTTAGTGTTAGGTCAGAGGTTGGACCAGGTGATCTTGGAGGTCTCTTCCAACCTAGATGATTCTGTGATTCTGTGACACAGTTGATTTATTAATGACGTCTCTTCCTCTTGTCCGTTGCCCAGCTATGCACTAAATACCAAGCTCATTGGCTTCCATGGTGATGCTTCTTCCAGGAGACCTGCTTCACAGGAAGAGGGAGAGGAGGCTTTTGCAAAAGGTCCTTAGCATGCGACCACAATGACTGCACCTCAGCCCACAGAGAATCCAGCATGGCCTGTTCAGCAAGACATCCCTCTCCCTTTCTAAGAAGTGGCACTGAAAACCACTGTCGTGCAGACAGAGTTCTTAGCATTTAATTTGGTTATTTCAGTGGAGCCAACTTTACCACCTCAGTTCTCCAACTGAGACAGGCACCTCTGCAGCATTTCCTAAAGTTGAGCCCCAGCGATGGACTCTGCAAGCTCTATCTGATGTCTACGCATCGATTTCCACAGCAGTGAACCCCTCTGCAGGGTATCTGTAATTCTGAGCACAGAGACAAGGGTATGGGACTTCAGACTCTCCAGATGCCCAGCCAGAGAAGGAACTTGCCAAATCACACTCAGCGTTTCCCATTCCACCGTGGAGCTGGTGACAGTTCTTGGAGGTTGGGTAGGGCCAGCAAGTACAGAGGAAAGCAGCCCTCCTTCTCTCAGCTCCCATGCAACCGACAGAGGACCTGTACTCATTCAAGAACCAGCAGTTTCCAGTTCATTGATATTAAATTTGTCTTAGTGCAGATGTGTGGGCTTAATGGCACTGTTTATCTAATCACTAGTTGTTTTCCATTTAATTGCAAAGAAATACGAAGTGGTAGCCATAGTCAAAAGTTTTCCTGAAGTACAACAAAGCAGCAAGCAACCAACACATGCCAGTAAAATCATACCTAATACACCCAAGCTGACAAGCAGGGAGATTTACATACTCTATTTGGCAAATAAAACTGATATTTCATTTGGCATATAAGTAAACCATCAGTCAATGCAATCCATACAGCAAATCTGGCAGAGTATATTTGTGCAGAAGAACAGTCATCACCCCAGGAGCGTCAAACACTTGGCACACCACCAGTTCACCACCAGCATCACCCAAGAGACCCACAGACATATTTCATGCTGTTTGGTTAGCTCCAAAGCACATACACTGACTGGTAGCTGCTCAGTGCAATTTTCCCATGTGGCATGGGTATGTGCACAGCCCATAGTTTTTTACTGGAAGACTTTCCAATTGTGTAAAATCATTTTTGGGGGGTTGATCCATAGGAAAAAAGAAAAAGGGAGGAAAAAGTCTTCGGCTTCAGAGAGGTTCCTCAAAAAAATCTGGCTAATCTCAAAAGCTGTCTTTGAGGTAAAGACTCTTTTACAGCAGGGAATCATTATGAGGGAAAATTAGTCAAGTTTCATAATCTAGAAGCCCAACTAAACAACCCCACAAACTGGTTCAGCCCTGTATTTGTAGCACTTTTGTAAGAAAATCCTTTTTTTCTGATCCTTCTCCAAACCTATTTGTGCTGTTTCCCTCTTCTGGGAGTGCTCGGGCATTGCCCAGTTAGAAGCAGGCGTTGTCTGAGCATCCTGAGTGTCCACAGAGCCCAGCACTCCGGGGCAGTCATTCAGCTGCTCCATTTGCGATGTCCCCACTCTGCTGTGCAGCTGACCCTGGCCATGAAATGTAAGTTGTCTGTGTTTGTCCTGTGTTGCTTGCAAGGCCTCCTCGCTCATGGCCCTACTTTTTCATAGCCTTGCTATTGCCTCTTGCTCCTCCAAGTGTAGCATCTCCTGAAGATAATATGGACCCTACAGGTGCTGGGCACCTCCAGGATGATGGAGATCTACTCTTTATGAGCTCCAAAAGCCTGCTGCCAACCCCGAAGGAGGCTGGTTGCCATCAGCCCAGCCAGGCACTGCGAACAACTAGTGGGCTGATAATCAGGCACTTCAAGGACGGTGGGGACATTGCTGGAGGGAAGAGAGAGCCTGCCGTATGGGCTCTGAGTGGCTTTGGCATGGAAATAAATCTCACGTAGCATAAGACATCTAGAAGCAGAGACCAAGCAAGCCAAGCCACAGAGCTGAAGCTGCTGCTGCTGGGTGTGAGGCAGGTGTGTGAGAGCCAGTGCTGGCGGCCCTCAGAGCCTCAGCATCTGAAGCCAGATGGGTGATGGTTCTGGAGGCCGTGTGTTTCTTACAGGTGGGCTAATGCTCCAGGTGAATCACTGCCAAGCATCTTCATGCCTAAAACATCAAGACGTATGCTTTTAGTCAAAGCAACCACGCCTTGTCTTCAAAGCTGCTTGCTGCTATCACAGAAATTAGGCTGTGTTTTACCTGGAAAACAAACTATTATCTGTCACAAAAATCTTGGCAGTCCTAGATTAAGCAGGAAAATAATTTTCTTCTGGTTGAATCTTCACACCTTTCTAGATCTAGCCATTTAAAAAGTTCTTGAGACACTCCCTTTACAAGCAGATGCTTTAATCAGACAACTCTCACTGTGGCATGGAAATGACACCTGAGATGTGGGACATGTGCCACCTCCACTTCTGAATTTTCCCAAGGGTACCTCATTATTCTTTTCTTTCTTTTGGATCTTTGTTATTTGAATACCCCAGGATTTTCCAAAACAGAATGATATACTCCCAAGGAAAGCACATTCATTCAGGACTATGGCTCCAAGGGAGTCCCATTATCGCAAGAGTCAAGAAAATGGCTCAATTCCTGCCCCCTTTTTCCAAACAAGAGACTTTTCAAACTATGCATGGGTTGCCTAGGAAGACTTCTATAACTATAGCACATCCAAGACCTGAAACTTGGATCACAACTGACAAAAAGAGTGACTGTTCATGCCCAGCATACAAATAACAAGCACAGAAAACACAGAGGTAAAACATCACACATCCACTAATTCCATTGATTTTCTCTATACACTACATTGTATGCCTAAGGGGAAAATTCTGGGACAGTTTTCTGATGGTTCAGCGTGTCATTAGTTCCCTTAGAGAATTTTTAAGAACAACAGAATGTGCCTGTCGCCACGTTTTTGAAGGATTTGTACCAGCAAGTAAAAAAACGTAAAATAAAATAAAATAAAAAGTAATCTCAGGAAACATTGAAAGAAATAATAGGAAGAACCCTGCAGGAGACTTTTCTGCAATTTATCATGCTTTTCTTCAGGTTACTTTTATTCAATTTTCCTTCATTAATCTTAAAGAAAAAAAAATGTTCACTCTTTTTTTTTTTCCATTTTATTTGACCATTGTTATGGTTGAATTTTAGGGACAGTAGAAATGCTGGAAAATATTAATTTGACTGTATTTACTGAAATGATCAGAATTTAAATACCCTGTCCCATGCAAACTTTCATTAGATAAATATGCTTTTCCCTGAAAGACCTTTATTTACCCATAACCTGATTCTGTCAAAATCAAGAAAATACTGTTCTGTTAAGGACAATCAAAGGTACAGTGATTTCTAAATCTTTTGTTTAGATGGCCATTACTGTTTGTCAGTATTTATTACCTGCAATATGGCTTACTTGAAACAGATAAACCATCTATCAATAGGACATGGCCCTCTGGCAGTTGTTTTATCAACTGTTACAAGCATCATTCTTTTTCATTAACTGCTTCATCAAACATCTGTCTGTCTTTCATCTTCTTGTTATATATAAAAAAAAAAAAGCTTCACAGTAAACTACTGACATATCACCCCCTTTCAAAGGATGATAAGGATGATATTGTGTAAGTTTTTCATAGTTCACATTATTTCTTTCAATCTCCTCCACAAAAAAGAAAACAAGAAAGGGGTAATATGTTTTATGAAAGCATCCCAAGAAAAATCCAACACCTTTTGTGTACTCAGCCCATGAACTCACCAGTAAAAAAAAAAAAAGAAAAAAAAAAAAGAAATCTTTGTATTATTTACATTTATTTACATATGATATTAAAAGAAATATCAGAACAAATGGCTCCTATAACAAGAGAAGGCAATTTAAAACATGCTTCCGTTGCTGTAGAAACTAAGCTTGATTTTTTCTGCTACGTCAGTAAGGAACAATTGACATGCAAACTAAAACCATGGCACCCTGACATTTTAAACTAATTAAGGTGTAAGACACAACAAAGACATATTTGAAATGCTTTTCTTAAAAAAATAGTCATAAATGTTTACAGGCAGAGCTGGAGGAGGAGAATTTGTTAGAAACTGTAATGGGCAGAAAAAAAAAACACATTAGCATAGAGAGAAGAAGTATGCTTCTTCTAAAATAGCAGGTTTGATCCAACAATATATTGCTCTAATTCCAATATTATCTTTTCAGCATGACTGAAGTGACAAATATTGTGCCCTACCCTTGGCATAAAAAAAGAATCACAACTTCAAGTGAATAAACTCAATGGGAAAGCAGAGAATACAGATACCTGTACTACAGATAGCGTATGAGAGATTTATTTGATTAAAGAGAGCAAGAGAAATGCAACATTAGAAAGCTAAACAAGACAAGAAGAAAAATAAAGTACTTTCCAGACTTGTAAGATAAGTTTGGTATTCAGGGCAATTAGAACTAAATTAAATCTAAACTAGATTAAACTGAAACTCTTTAGAGCTCAGTATATCTTGCAGACTGTTCTCGGTCTCCATCCCTGCTAAAGAAAAAAAAATCTTCTTTTAATTAAACAATTTGACCTTCATTCTTCTTTGGGAACAACTTTCAGTTTCTAAGGGATAATGAAAAGTAAGTGACTGGAACCGATGGCACTTCATACTCTGTGTCTAACAGACACAAGGGCCACAGGCAAGAATGGCATGCAATGGGCAGAAGATGACAGCGTTGTATGAGATGACATAACTACTTACCTTCTAAACGAAAAGGTAATTAAAGCACGATACAAGCACAGCTGGCACACCTACTGATTTTTTAATTTTATCAGACTCTAAAGCTTATACTAGAATTTTGCATCATTGTATCATCCACATTCGTTAAGATTTCATACAGAAAATGTATGTATACAGAATATATATTGTATGTCTACTTTCTGTATGTATACAGAAAATACATAGAGACTTCCTATGATTTTTAAAAGAAAATGTCTTGAAAATGCTGATCATAATGAGAATCCTGTAGCACACAGTTGGGCAGGATTTTTGCTCTGCAAAAGCACACCTGAGCTGACTTTGGCCAGGAACAAAGGTCAGCGCCAAATACCCACTCACTAGAAAGCCATGTCAGAGAGAAGACCATACGTTTACAATGTTTTGTCTGAATGTCACATTGTAGATTTTTTTTACTTTTTTTTTTTATATATATATAATAGTTTAGAAAATTATCCAAGTTCATAAAGTCATGCACTCAGAATTTGGAAAATACTAAAATTAAGGTTTCCTGTGCAAAGAAATTTCAGATCTTATATCAACATTGCAGCCCAGTTACTTACATACATGACCTCATGTATGGCCAAGGAAGTTCAAGTAAGGTTTTCCCAAAATATAGCCAAATATATATATACACATATTTATATAATTTTTCCTGTGTGTAAAGATACGTAGTATTTCATGAAATTCTCAACAGTGTAATTCATGTTTGTCATATATACCACAGTAATTGCTGATTGTCTCTTTTAGCTTTTCTTTTTAAATGCATGTTCTCAGTCCCCTAATTCTAGGCTGGAGACTTTACTGTGATAAGCACATTCAATTTTCATCAAAGGGAATGGAAATGCCATATACGCAACCTGCAATCTGTGCTTATGTTTACTACTTTCCTGTGATTACAGGAGGTAATGCTTCCACAGCAATGATTGCCTCTGCCCTCAAGCCAGCAACGTTTCTGTTAGAGCAGCCCAAAACTACGTTGCCAGTTTCACTACTCTGTCACTTGACAGAATCATACCTAATTTTCTGCCTGTATTGTATGCCTATGCCCTTTCACCTGCTTACCAAAGATTTTGACTCACCAATTGAATTTCAGTTCTTTTTTTTTTTTTATGGGTCATTTAATAGCTTTTTTACAGTGGCTCACGCTTTCATGTTTTTCTTAATCTCTTATTAATATTGGTAGTTTTAAATTTTCAATAAATGCTTTCTTTAATCTGAAGATCTGAGAGTTCTTTCAGAGATATGTTGAAACAGGTTAACGGCAGATCAACTTTACAAATCTGCTGAATGTAATATGTTATACACAAAAAAAAATAGCAAGAGATGTATGGTATAAAACAGAATAAATGAAATTTTACATTCAAGGCATGTTTAGGGCATGTAAATCTTGGTAATTTGGAAATGCACTGTGTCATAATTATGCACTTACAGAATATGCTTCCTTCCAATAGATTTCCCAATTATAAGTCAGTTAATATGCCAAACCAATTAATTATCTGCCTAATACATAAGCAATTGCAAATTTAAGTACTGCTGACATGTCTGTTCTTCTATCAATATACCAAAATGGGTTGAATTTTGATTATTTAGCAATCTCTTTTCTTCCACACATAGGGAAGCTGGAAGGAGAAAAGTTGAGCAACACCAAGTCAGAATCAGTTCTGCTGAGCCAAATCTTCAATACTGGCAAGCCAACCTAAATATAGTAGTAGTGGCTTTTCACAATGTTTTTTATGATTTTGCTTGTTTTCCAAATAATAACTGATAAAATGTCAAACACAAAGCACAGCAGACAGCAAGAAGGCTGTTACAGCCTTAATACAGCATGCAACTTTTACCCTTTTCAGCAGGAAAAGCACAATTTTGGCAGGAGTTCAGCAGGTATTCCACAATATCTTGTTCATTGCCTCAGAAAAAAATCTCTTTGTTCTCTGTTTTTATAAAATGTGCTATAAAGTAAAAAGGATAGTGGGTAACTAATAGAAATGTATGAAAATGGCTGTGAATCTGCCTATTCCCATTCAGCCTGGCAAGATGCTTTAAGCATAGAGAATTGCCAAATAAATAAATATGTAATAAGACCTGCCAACATTCACTCATTCAAAACTGCATTCTTCCACATTGAATTAATTTTAAGATTGTCAAGCTTTGCCCTGTAGGGATAAAGGACATTTACAGTGGATATTATGAGACATTGACAAAAATCTCACTGCTATTTATTCCCTGGAGAGCCTGAATTTGTGACTGAGGAAATAGTGTTTCACCTAATGGCCCACACAATGGTAATGTATTCATTTTGGAGTAATTCTCTTCATCATCATTTCTTGTGTCTTAGATCAACGTTCCCTTTCCATGCCAGGAAAATCATCATCCACAGCTCTCCATGTCAAGCACATGGTTCCAGTATTTTACTGTAGTCTGGTTTAACACAGAGAGGGTCAGAAAGTTTCTTTACTCTGCTCAGTCTCTTGTGACAAGGCTCTATTCAGACCAACTTGTCAGACCCATGCTTTTGACAAACTGCCTTAATAAAAGCAACAATACCACTGAAGTCATCTACAAATCTTCATGATACTAATTGAATTATATGGTTTTAAACTGAATTCTAAGATAGGAATTCTATGAACGACCTTTTTTTTTTTAAATTTATTTTTGGTACAAGCTAATCCCATGTCTTCATCTTAGTCTCTTAGATAATGATGTCTCTCCTTACCACCACTTGCTATTATCTACTAAAACTGATTTATATTTTAATATTCCATCCTTTTTTTTTTTAGTTCAAACCCCATGTTTTTTGCATTTTTCCACACCTCTATATTGTCAATGCATTGAATCATGCAGTCCTATAAACACTTGGTTCATAAATGTTGGAAAGGTGCCTCCTAAATTAATGAAATCAGATGGTCTTGTCTTGAACTCAAAGGCCTATTTGCATAATGAATACAAACTTCTATCTCTCCAGTGGGATTTGCAAGTGACGTTCAGCTTAGTGACATTCAGCAGGCTATACCACTTGGCAGTGTTCAAGCTGTTCAGTAAAACATCCATCTTGTCTTATGATAAGCCATGCACAGTCTCAGAGTAAAATTTTCTGAAATCCACACACAAATTTTATCTTCTAGATAAAGTCTAGAGATGTCTCTTCCCAGCTCTACATAATGCTCAAAGCTTCTTGACAAATGCTATAGTTTTTAAAATCTTTAATGTGTAGGGTCTGCAGTGTAACCTGCTTGTGAAGTCTCTTTAGCTTGTCATTAAGCTCATTAACCATCCCAGTGACTCTTGAAGGTTCCCACCCAATAATGTTGGATCTCATTAGTGGTTGATGGCACTTCTCCAGACTCCCAGCACCCTCACCGCCCTGGTGCTCCTCTCAGCTCTTGTCTAGGCACAGTTGTATCACCTCCATCAAGCCCAGCCGTGCCTTTTCAATACGGAAAACCAGCAGAAGACCAGGGGTCGGGGCTTCTTGTAATAAAGAGTTGGAAGAGTAGCGTCTCCGTTAGCACCCTTTGTAGTTACACACATCTGCAAGATAGCTTTAAGTGCCCCACTCAGCCTTCATAGCAAGTCAGTTGGTGACAGGGGAAAGTCACATGCTTTATGCTACCTCTGAAACTCTTAAACAAAACAACAACAAAAAAAGCGCACCATAAAACTGATGACAGAATTTTTCTCACAGAAATGCTGGCAATGCTGGTTTAGCACCCATGACAGCAACAGCAGCATTCCCTGTACCCAAAGCCAAGTCTATTATTGTGAGCAGGAATTCCCCCCAGCCCCGTGCTTTAGGTAAGGGAATCAGACTGCTGTGCCCTTCCTGAGCTCTGAGTGCAAGAAAAAGATGAATGAAGAATTTGTGAAACCTGTAGTCTCACTGCAGACAGTTGTAGTTCTTTATCTTATCCCAAATTTTGGCCAGCACAATAATCAGATGTTGTGCCCTCTTAGCAGATAGCTCGCTCTGTGCCAAGATAGCTTCGGCCAGCCCCCACTAGAGCATAGCTTGCTACTGACATCAGCTTACTCTGTTTGACTGTTGCTGGAAATCTGCCTTCATGAACTTTTCTAATTATTCCCTGGCCCCTCAGGATATCATGACTGCATTTTTTGATATGTGGAGGATTCGGGGTCCATATGGGCCATCAACAAGGCACTTTACATGAATTGTGTTCGCTTGATACAGAAGAACATCTTAAGGACTCTGGACACAGTTGGCCTGTTACTATGCTTAGTAACTAGGTTTGGATTTATTTTGCTTTACCTTCTTTTCAGGCACATACCTACTCTCCCTTCATCTCATTCTTTGCCTCTGAAAGTTGTAATACATACACGTCAAACCCTTCACATATAAATCAGAATCAGAAAGTGTTTTAAAACAGTCTGAGTCACCTCTCCTCATATTGTCTGTTATTCCACATCTATTACTTTGGCACAAACCTCACAGCATTCTTCAGGTACAATAAAATCTTCAAGCTCTCCCTTTCTTTATAATACATTCATAAACAGAGTTGTGAAGTTGAATGGGCACTCCCCTCAAGTTACCGTGTTTTGAAGATTTGAATTTCCAATTTCTTGATCTGTCTGCATAGTTTTAAAACACCAATAAATTTTCTTTGGAATAACTACAATTCAACACATTTCTTGGGACTAAACTGTTAGAAGAGGTCAATGTACTCTGTTTGATTTCTGTTATTTAATGAACACCTTCCTTTCTTTCAAAACAAGGAATAGATTTTGATAGTGGTACTACCTTTTTTCTCAGTTTAATTGAGACAGACTGCAGAAGCTGGGCAATGTCCAGCAGCACCAACGCTGCTGCTCAGAGTTTTGTGGCTGTATATGTTTAAGCTCTTCTCAAGTACTTCTTCAAACCATCTTTGGTGCTGATGGCTGCTTCTTTAGCATAATTTCTGTCTGCTTCCTGTACTTCAGCTTCAAACTTGTTCCATGTGAGATGGAGCACCTGACTTGGCAGACTCTCATGCTGCATTAGTGACATTTCAAATTCCTTCAGACTCTTTACAATACCTTAGCTACTTTTTACGTAAGTCAAGTTTTTCGTCTGCTTTCACCACACTCTGCAGTATTTAAAGCTGAACAGCACTTATCTGCTGGGTTTACCAGCAAATTCTTCTCAATCCAGCAGCGATTCTCCCTCCTATATTTTGAATATGCAAGAGAAATGTAATCAAGTGCATTCCCAGGGCATTATACTACCTGACTTTATTGATCATTATATATACTAGCATGGAAGCACATGCACACATATAGAGAGACCCTCTTGCTAGGCTTATTCTTATAAATCGCATTGGGTTGCTCCTACCTTCACCTTCTAAGGGAGCTCTAACCGACTGACTGGCAACGCTGGCCCTCCAAAGATGATTTGGCAACTGCTTTTTGGCTCTTGGGCAAATGACCGATTTCATTTGCCTAGTTGTTACTCAAAGATGACTGGATAGTTTTTGTGTAACAACCCACTCCCTGCAACCACAGATGGGAAAAAAAAAAACAAAAACAGAGTGGGTAAGAAAACAGTCAACTGTATTGTACATTTTGCATTCATTCCCCAGTCCATACCAGTTACTGCATTCTTCTGCTAGCAATCCTACCACCTATTTATGGTAAAATCTTGATTAAGACAAGTTAAGATGAAAGCAAATACATTTGTTTGTTTATGTACAGAAAGCTTACACAAGTGTTAGTAAAGTTTATGAAAAACACAGGTGATAGAAGGGCAGGAAAGCCATGCTTATTTCAAGATCAAATCCAAGAGGCCCTTCAGAAACTGACAAGCTGTAAATGCCTAATCCACATAGCAAGGGCCTGAGGAGGTTTACAGAAGAGCACTTCATATTAGAAAGCATGCTTGCTTTCATAATTCATCTTCACTTTGGGTCTTTCTGAGCGTTCAGTCGGCTTAAAGTTATTCTCTAGCTCTGCCCACAATTCTTCCTTAATTCACTCAAGAAGACGTTTCTATCTTTTCCCCACCAGACCGCTGGCTGCTCCCTTTTGATTTTAAAGCCCTCCCATCCCTTGGGCATCGCCCAGCTGCAATGCCTACCCAGATGGCACCAGATCCAGCCAGCAGCTGCCTCGCTGCCTGGCGAAACCCCAAACGTTTCATTAGTCCACTACCAAGAGCAGAAAGCCCTTTAGCAGCAAGCTGGGCAACATCCAAAGCCTGTAGCGATGCACATTGTGAAATACACATTCCCTAGGAACACGGGGTTTACTCATTAGGTTTTATTCATCACATACTTGGGATTCATGAGCTACTATTGACCGTTTTTTGAGGTCAGACGTAACTGATGTCAGTGTAGCAAAATACATGTGGGGGTATGGGAGGGATACTGCGGCTCGTTTGAAGCAGACCTAGCTGAGGGCCTGTATGTACATATAGGAAGGGCTGCCCAGGGAAGTGGCTGAGTCACCATCCCTGGAGGTCTTTAAGAGACGTTTAGATGTAGAGCTTAGTGATACGGTTTAGTGGAGGACTTGTTAGTGTTAGGTCAGAGGTTGGACTAGATGATCTTGGAGGTCTCTTCCAACCTAGATGATTCTGTGAAGGGCTGATGGACTGGGTCTGGCACCTTTGTGCCCCGGACCTGCAGTGCAGATGTACGGGTGAAGGTGTTTGTGTACACCCTACAACCGGGCCGAGCCGGGCGCCGGGCTCACCCCAACGCCGAGGCCGCGGCCGGAGCCGGGACTCGAACCCGGCTCCCCGCCGCCCGGCGGTTGAGCGGCCCCAGCGGCTGCGGCCCGCGCGCGTTCAGCCTCGGGGGCGGGCGGGGCCACCCGACGTCACCGAGCGGGCGAGGCGACGCCCGGCGATCTCCCGCGCTTTGCTACCCCTTTAACCCCCCTCCGGCTCCGCCACGGCCCCTCCCTGCCCGCACCGCCCGACCGCGCCTCTGACCAATCCCGAGCCGCCCACCGGAGGGACCGACCAATCAGAACGCCGTCCCGCCTCCTCCTCCCGCCCCCGGCCTGGAGACGAACCAATGACAGAAGAGGAGGCAGTATTAATAGCGGGGGGAGGCCATTCCCCCTCCTTCCACCGAGCCGCGGCCGGGACGTCACAAGGGAGGTGAGCCAATGGGAGGCGAGGCCCCGCGTTCCTCAGCCAGTAGGAGCGCGGCGGGGGCGGCTCCGCCTGCTGTGGCCGCGCCGGCTGCGGGGCCGGCGTCCCCCCGTGCCGTGCCGTCCCCGCCCCGCCCCCCTCCCTCTGCCTTTCGCAGCAATGGCGGCGGCGGAGCAGGAGCAGCAGCACTTCTACCTCCTGCTGGGCAACCTGCTCAGCCCGGACAATGCGGTCCGCAAGCAGGCCGAGGTAACGCCGCCGGGCGGGCGGGCGGGCGGGCAGCCGGGGGGAGGGAGGCAGGCAGGCAGGGAGGCGGTTGGTAGCGGGGAGGCGGCCGAGCCCCACGTGTGAGGGGACGGCAGCGGGCGGTTTGGGGGGGGGGGGGGGTTGGGGGGGCCGTTGTGGCCGTTGGGCGCCGCGCGCGCCGGCCGTTAGGGCCGTTGGGCTGGGGGCTGCGGCCGTTGGGCGCGTGCCCGGCCGCCTCACAGCGCGCCCCCCCCCCCCCTTCCTTCTCCCTCAGCCCCCACTCGCCCCCTTACCCCCGTCAGCGGGGAGGCTTTTAACCAAAATAAGGTTTTTTTTATGGCCAAAATAAGGCTGTGGTTTTTCTTTTCCTTTTTTTTCCTTTTTATTTTTCTTTCCCACCCCCCACCCGGCCGCGCTATCAGCAGAAACTTTGCCGGCGCGTCGCTTGAGCCCCGGCGCTTTGTGAGGGGCTAAGCCGCCTTAATTCCCTCCGCCCTGCCCTGCTCCCGGCTCCCATTGTGGGGCCCCGGGGGGGAGTCTCGCCCCCGCTGGATTAAAGGCCGGGCGCCCGGCTTTTAGGGCGCGTCCCCCCTCCCGCTGCACGGGGCTCTTATCGCGCTCATCGCTTGGGCGGCCAGCAGAGTTCAGCGCCTCGGCTGACAAAGGATGAAGCGGTTTGTTGGCTCTGGTGCTGCAGTCCGGGTTCCCAAAGTGTGGTTCGGGGAGGAGGATGAACCTCACGGGTTTCCTGAGAGGCACGTTATCGATTACTGCCACCACTTTCCACAGAAGTAGTGGCACTCCCTCGTTCCTAAACATGGAGTGGAGGCTGTTTTGTGGGACCCGAATTTCTTTCATTTTTCCAAGCGCTGGCATGTAACGTAACATTCCTCACAACTTTCTGAACTTTCTCATGACAACTGCTACATATGATACGTTAGCTTTCCAAGAAACTTGCTTTGGCTTGTGTATGTCATAAAGCCTGTGAAATGAAACATTCTTGGAAAATCAAGTCTGAAAGTTAGGTTTTTACCACTGGCTTACTAGAAGCTTGCTTGGAACCAATTTGGAATTTGTTAAATCTCCATAGATACACATGCACTATACTCAATCAGAGTAAGAGACCTTAACTGTCACAACAGATTACCAAGCCTTGTCAGGTTCATCAGTTTGTATACAAATACAAGCAAGCAGCACAATTTGTACTTATTTAACTGTGCTGTATCTGACACTGGGTTCCACATATTTCCAAGGTGTATTGAAAGTATTTTTATGGCTTAGGATCATTCAGATCAGAAAGGTCCTCAGGAGGTCTGCAGTGCAATCTCCTGTGCAAAGCAGCATCAACTATCAGGCCAGGCCAGGTCACTCAGGGCACATGAGGGCTCTTTAGACAATGGAAAAGTATTGCGTAGGCTTTAGAATATTTGCTTACTA
This sequence comes from Anser anser, assembly GCF_964211835.1. Classification (NCBI taxonomy): domain Eukaryota; kingdom Metazoa; phylum Chordata; class Aves; order Anseriformes; family Anatidae; genus Anser; species Anser anser. Next base: position 156,253,889 of record NC_139720.1, on the reverse strand, counting down.
AAATAATATAGGACTCTGGTCTTAAACAGAGATAATGCAGTCGCATTTTAAAAATCTGCTAACCAGAAAGCAATATTAAATACTGTAGGGATTCAAATAACTGAAGGTAAATGGAATAGCAGGTTTTTATTTGTGTCGAATGGAAAATGACAAGAATGAGAAATGGGTGGGTAGGCAACTGAATGAAACAGACTTGGGCTTTCATTGAATTTAGGACAAGGGGTGTGTTACACAGAAGATGAGTTGGAGATGTGGAGTCATTCCCTGTTTGTTGGGCTGGGGCATAGCAAAATCTGTTTAAAAAAAGGGCTGGGAGTGAGAAATCTTCATGTATATGCATATCTGTGTGTGCATGTACTCTCAACTGATTCTGACCAACTTGCTGAAACATGGTTCCTTCATTTTATCTCTCATTAAAAAATTACTGTAATTTTGTTCATTGACTTAAAAAACAACTATCTTTCTCTTATTTTTATCTCTATTTTCTGATAAAGATTTTTAATTTTCTTTACTTTGTCTTAGTGACTTTATGCTCTTTTGAATACATTTCTCATCTCTGGAAGAACAAGAGTACTACATGTAGATAAGAGATACTAGTTTGCACATGTTTTGAAAGTTAGTAATACTGTGTAAGAAACTTGTATCTCAGTCCAAAACTGCTGAGCAGCAGATACCTTGTCCAGTTTATTCCATCAGGAACGAAAAGAATATACTGAAGATGTTGCAGTGTCTGGAATACAAGTTAGGGTCTAGCTAAGGCTTGTGGTGTGTTGGGCAGAGCCAGGAGAGCGGTCCTTCAGCAGCACAGGGGGACAGTTCTGGTTTTGGTCTTGGGTTCTTCTCGCCTACCTTGCACTGGTGCTCTTGAGCATCCTCTGAATCCACATTGCTGACTGACAGAATTATTCCAGTGAACAGCCGTATGGGTTGCTGCCACTTCCAGTGAGGTAAAGTAACTCCAGAAAGAACTTCAGGATGATCTGAATTGGCGTGAGGGAAGCCAGCTTTTACAGTATCTATTTTTCAGGTATCTGTGAAACCACAACCTGAGGTCCACACTGGGCCTGGGTTTAGGGAACCTTCTTGTTTCTGTATTTCTCTTTAGTTTGTTTGTAAATAACAGTGCAATGTAAAACGTGTTCATGGAAATGGTTAATCTGAGGAGACTTTCTGTTTTGACCCTCAACCTCATTTAAATTTGCAGTCCCCATGAGATGATTAGATTAAATGCAGTTCTTAGGGGATTTGGCCTCATTGATTGCATCTAGAGAGTATGAAGTGCGAGTTGTCTCCGTGACTGAGGCCTGCTAGGAAACAGGTAGAGAAAGTGGAGGAAGATGATGTATGATATTAAACAGGTGATAAAGAAACAGCATCATTGAAAATAGCAGGTATAATATCAAGGGCATGCAAATTTGCTGGACTATTAGTAAGATCTTATACAATGGTGAGTATGGGGGTAAATAGGCAAGCAGGAAACTGAATGAAATGAACCTGGGTTGTGTGTAGGCTTGCTCACTGAGTTCAGACTAGGGCAGTGGATATTTGGAAAGTGCGGGGTAATTTATCTTAAAACTCATGTCCATGAAAAATAGCACTCTGAGTTAACATTCAGAAATAGTTCTGTACTTGCTTAGGTAGTTGCTTTTCAGCTTGTGGTTCCTTTGCACTTACCTTACATATATTTAGTATATCAGAAACAAGAATTTACAGTTCTATAATGCTCACATATGCTGTGCTTCTGGTATCAAAACTTATTTTATGCTCTCACTTAAGTAACAATCTACCAAAGCCACAGTGCATACAGACAGTGTGCCAGAAGAGTGTAAGACAAGGTAACTGAACGTCTCATTAAACTTCACCTTTTATTAGGGGCATTTCCCTTAAGGGGAGACTAAGTAGTTCCTCTCTCAGTTGTACTTTGAGAAGGATATTTTAAAAAGTATGACTTGGATATAGTACATCACTGAAATACAGGTAGGAGTTTTAAAATGAAGAGTACCTGTTCAGTATGCGTAGCCAAGTTGTGCCTTGGCTACCAGATGACATTGTAAAGGCCAAAGAAAAAGATTCATGAAAAGAACTGAACAAATCTATGGGCTATAGATCGGTCAGTGGTTGTTAACCTATTGTTCCTAGTTTAGTTTCACGCTTCTGAAGTTCTTAATCCTTTGATGTGATGAAAGCTAGGATGGATTCCCAGGAGGATATGTTCCCTTTATGTTGTGTTTCCTAACTCGTCTTGTAAGTGGCCAGTAATGCATTATTCCAACATGGCAGGCCTTCTCAGGTAATTAAGACTTCACTTGTGGCTTTAAAGCAGGCCAGAAATTTTCACTTTGATAGATTTAGTTTTTTTGCAAAATTATTTTCCTATTAACTGGGTGAGTACTGAAGTTGGGTTGCTGAAAAAGAAAAGTTGATTCATACTAAAGCTTTAAACACGTGTTCTAGTAACTGTTTACAATAAATTGCATCTCTTTCCATGCAGGAGACATATGAGAATATTCCAGGTCAATCTAAGATCACATTCCTCCTACAAGCAATCAGGAATACTGCTGCTGCTGAGGAGGTATGTCTCAACAATCTTTGGATTCTGCAGTTTTTCAAGGGAACGTGGAGAAGGACGAGGGAAGACATCAGCGATGGTCATTTTGGGATAAATTAACAAGTTGGGCATTGAATGAATCATTTTAATTTATTGCACATTTGTAAAGGGACCAAGTTCACTAGCTCAGACTTCTTGATGTAGGATATTCAGTTTCAGAAGGAGTCTTTCATAAGTGACTGATTAGATCTCCATTGTTTTCTGCTTTTGTATTTTGTTTAATGAATGGGTTCTTTCCTTAAAAAAAGTGTAACTAATGCATGAGTGTTACTGTGATGTTCCTTTGAGTTATAGTTGAGAAATGCCTTCTGTTTTGAGGTCCTATCCCTAAATGTGTTAAACATTGCTTACATATCATCTGAAACTTCTTGAGCTCCTTAAATTAGAAGGGAGAGATCAGGTAGCAGTTGTTGTATATTTTATTCAGATTACTTTTGCATTTTGCTTTATCTGTAGAAGATATGCTCATTAAATTACCTATCAGTGTTATAGTTTGAAGGAGTAGCAGGCTAAACACTATTCTTTTTTGTGGTAGTATGGTAACTCACATCTGGTTATTTGATTTTTGTGAAGGCTCACACTTCAGTGATCAGGTAGTTTTGCTATGAAACTATTATCCGCTTAAATATGCGGAGTGAAGCACTAAGCTTTCAAGATACTGCGAACTTCAGAGCTACTTAAAAGTAAATACTTTTGACTTTTTCCAGATCTAGAGTTTTACTGAACACCAGAAGGATGTACCGTGTAGAATTTCTGGACAATATTGGAAGGAGACTATAACAGCACTGTTCCTTTCTGGATAGCGATCTCTTCTGGTAGATAGTAATCAGTTTAAAGGTAGACGGTGTTTGTGCTTTTTGATGCTCGGAAGGTATCAGCTTACTAATACTGATGCTTGTCTACCTACAAAGCCATATTCTTCTGATAATCCTTCAATATTATACTTGAAACTGGTTGCATAAGAGCTGAGTAGTTTTCCATCATGTTGCTCTGAGATGTTTCTAATGATGAAGTTGTACAGAGGTCTCTCCTGTATTTAAATTCGCCATGGAAAATAAAACCTACTGCTGCTCCTTTTTCTTCAGAAGGTGGTGTTATGCCCTGAAGTCATGTCTGTATGCACAAGCTTCCATTTTGTATTGAACACATTTGATAACAGTCCGAGTTGACAACTGCAAAGTCATGCTTGTGTGAATATATACATGCTCCATATAGTTACTGATATAACTCCCTTATGTCAGCTAAGCAAATAGCTCAAGTCTAAAACTTATTTGGAATCTTGCTCATACCTTGCCTTCCAACTTGCTCAAGTGCAAAGTAACTTCTTTTGCCTCTAAAGGGTAAGCTCTGCCATCTTTGGTAAAAGGTAACATTTATAGAATAACTTTGACAATTTAACTCCATGAATGTACAAACCAAAGAAAGGGTTAGGGTGAGCTCATACCTGCGTTATACATTAGGTGCTAGACTCAAGAAATCCTGATTAATTAAATCTGCAAACAACTTTTCTGTGTAAACCCAAACACCTAATAGCCTAAGTGGAGTCATCACGTTTGATCTAAACATTGCAAATGGACATGCAGGGAAGCATTCTGCGTATGTTTACACAGCATTTCTGTGTATGTTTTCTGTGTATGCTATGAACAGCTAGGCACTTGTGTCTCTACATGTTTTATGTAGGTCCAGATGTTGGGCAGAACAGTGTGTGTGTCACCGGTGGTGAGGGCCTTGGGCCTAGTGCACCTGCTCTGAGTACACACAACATGCTGGCACCCCTGAACACAGGCTGCTGGAAGGAGTCTCAATCTTGCTTAGGCTACAGGAAGCCTATGTTCAGATCCCTGTGCATCCTAAAGCCTCTGTCTGTATCGCTTTTCCCTGTTCCATGAAAAGTGGGTTGAAGAAAATAGTGTTTCCCCATCCCATGAAAACTGGGCTGAAGAAAATACTCCATCCAGTTTGCTGGAACTGGGCTGTGCTGTTGCAGGGCAGCAGTTGAGGGTAATCCTGATGGCAACCTAGTCATTTTGGCATTTAGATGGAGCAACAGGGATTCAGGTCTTAAGGACAGCTTTTATCTGACATGGAAAGAAACATTAAACCGGCTCAGAAATAACTCTTACAAACTAGCTGTATAACAGGTTTATCTCCTTCTAACCAAATGCCTACACTGTGGAAACAATCACCTTTTTCCTTCTGTTCTCATCATGGTTTCCTGGTAGCAGGGTAACACTGTCCACAGAAGTGGAGTGAAGCACCCAGCATAGCAGTTAGAGTGCTTCCCTGCCAGATGATGAGCGAGGTGGTCCACCTCAGGCTAAGGCATGGCTTGAACCCAGGTCCCTGATGTCCTGGACCTGTAGTCTCACTGTTACAAAGTTAGGATTCTAGAGATGAACAGAAAGGTGCTATATATTCACAGCTTATTTGATGTTTTTTATTCTCAGGATGTGTCTCAAGTGTTAAAGGCTGTTCCTTTTGCAGTTTTGATTTATCACCTAACTCAGAGAGGAGCAGAAGCTCTGCATATTCTTCTGTATTTGTTTTCTTGCTGATTAACTCTAGACCGGCAGTCTTTAATTTTGTCCTAACTTGGAGTTGAGAATTTTCAAGCGCTGTGAAATACAGGAACAAACTCTGTGTAAAGCTGGCTTCTTGCTATACTCCCAGCCCTCTTAGAATTTCTCTGACCTTTCTCTTTTCCCTCTCCGTATTGTCACACACAGCTTGCATTTCTTAATCTGAAAACTGCTGTGGGCAGCTTCCTCTTCAGTGTTTGGAGAAGAAGGCAGGCAGCCTGTAGGCTGTTGATGCACCACAGTTCTCCCTTTGAGTTGTGTGGGAACTTTAGGCACTGTGCACTTTGATTCTACTTGGGGCTGACCCCTCAAATGAAATTGTGCAAGTCCATTGTCGGATCACATCCTAAATATTGATTGCTTCCATCCATGAGTATTTTCCTCTTTGAGGACGTAAAAGGAACAGTAAAGAAAAAGCAAATCACAGTGCCAGTAGATGCACAAGAGGGTCAGTCCCTTTTATAAAAAGGGCATGGTTACCCAAATACTTTGAATGCCAGTGTAGAACACAGTATCCCAAATCTATTTGTAGTTCTTCTGCCCTGCTTCAACAAGTTGTCTTGCTACTTGTGCCATGGTTCCACCATCTGTAAAGTCTTAGAACATCTCTTGTAAATCACCACAGAGTTTATTGATAAGAAGTAGCGCACTGAAATTTGAATATCAGGACTACATTTTTATGTTAATACCTCTGACATTTCCATTGTATGTGAGCATCTCAGTAATCCAGACATGCAGAAGAATCCAGTTCTAGGAGAGAATTTTCCTATTTGTGCTTCATTGGAAGACACATTCTTTGGGGATGTAGAGTTTACTGTTCCTCTTCTTATCAAAAGCAATAGTAGCTAAGTTACACTATTTTGAAATGCTTGTTGGGGTGTACATCTTTTAATACATAAATATAAAAGGGCCTTTGGTGTGCATTAAAAATACGTATCCTTGCTCCTTTAAAGCAAAAGAAACTGTCCCAGAGCTGCCATTGATCCAATCATGTTCATCATAATTAAATTCACAATAGTAGTTTGCATACATAGATGGATGTTTGCTGAGGAAAACTTGATATATATTTTTAGAAGTCACTTGCTTCTGTCACTCCTTCAAAAGTTTGAATTTGCTTTAGGGAATGTGGAGTATTTTTTCTAAGCTAGGAACAATAACCAGAAGCTAATTCCTTTAGCACGGATCTTGTGTTCTTCTGTATACCTGATTGCTTGTCTTTTACCTTGCAATCAGTCTGTGTTTGTCTGTCTCCCAATATTTTAAATTAAATTCTTCAGAGGCAGAAACTATTATCTTTGAGACTACATGTTTTAAGAAAATGAGCTTTATTCCCTGTCTGGCTACATATGAATTGCTTCAGTAAAGGACTGAATGTAATGTAAGTTCAGTCATTATAAGATGTCAGAATATGCACAGAAACACAATGCTCTGAGTATGGGAAGATGAAGATGTTGAATCAGAGTTTTTGTGGCCTTGCTTAGTCCCAGCACATTTGCTTCTCAGTCAAGGCTTCTTATATGTAAGTTCATACTACTAATGAGTTGAAGTTACAATCTTTCACAATATTGTTTTTTCTAGGGATGGGAAAAGGGAAGACACTGTTACATTGTAGTACTACTAAAATCGTTGGGCAAGTTGTTAGTGGGATTCACAGTGGCAGTGGGGAAAATCTTTTCCATTACTACCTCATGTCCCTCTGTGTGATTAAATATTAGAGGACCTTGGCTTATGATGGGAGCTACAGCACAGGTAGACACTGTGACCCTCTTTGTTCACCTTCTGTCTTAGATCTACTAAGGAAGATCTACTAATCCTACATATGTGGTGGCTTTGGTCCTTGCTGATGCTAATGTGGAGGAGATGAGGAAGGATGTGTAGAGCAAGGTCCAGTTCTGGTCCTTCCCTTCTGCTGGCATAGAGGCATTTTGGGTGAAATATACATTGTCTGCAGACTGCAAAGCACAGCATGAACAGTATCTTCAGTGATTTTTTTCCAGCAATACCAACTTTTACATGATACGTTAGAAGTTGAGACTTTGCTCAGTTGAGAGATCTGTTAGAAATCTAACTTCATTAGTTCTGCTACTCAATGTTTTGGAATTCCAAAGGCTGTCACAAGGGAAAATATTTTTCATTCAAGTACACATTAAATTAAGAATATTTTAGGAAAAAAAAATAGCATGTGTTGCATTAGAGTTCAGTAAATACGAATTTTGTATTTGAAATTTGAAACTATGGTATTTTTTGTGAGGATTTAACACGTAACACTTTGTTACATGAGTTAAACTTCAGAGGCTTGGGGGGTGTTTTTAATTACCTCTTGTCCTTTTAATTACTGCTTGTCTTTCTAGACACGCTGGTTAGTGAACAACACATTTAAGTTATTCAGGGTGCTTCATGTATCTTTTGCCTTTACTGCATGTTTTGTTCTATTCATTTGGAATTACTCACCCATACTTCTTGCTTCCAGTTCTTTTATAATTGTAAATAAATATGTAAACAACACTCTTGTGAAATTGCTGTGTACAAGCAGGAAGCATAGAGGATTGTAATATGTAGTATTTGAGGTTCCTATGCTCAAATTCAATTTTAAAGAAAAAGTTTATTATAGATGTGTGAAAGGCTGAAAGCTCTGTCTCTTTTCGGCAAAGTAATCCTGTGCTTTGAACAAAATCTCACTCTAGGTTCTTGAATCTTTAGGGTGAAATTTCCTTGTTTGAGAAGGGGCTTACAGATTAATTTTCTGACAAAACTCTCCCATTAAGTCATCTGTTAATCCAAAAAAACCCTTTTGGATTATAATTATCCCAGTGGGACATTTAAAATAGCAGGAAGATGTGATTTAAACATCTTTCTATAATGCAGCTAAGTTTTTTTAACTTGTCACAAAATATGTCCAAGGTTTAGCTCCAGAAAAAGCTTAATACCTTAGAGGATTTCATGATTATTTCTTTGAATATTTGAATAGCTGTGATAGCTCAGAAACATCAGCTTATAGTAATGTCTCTGACAGTGTTTTTACCTACTATCGTAACCGTCATCTCTTGCTTGAGAGGTATTCCATTCACCAGACAAGTCTATACCGTGAAAACTGATCATTGAAAGCATGATGTCAGTCATCATTCATAAGAAGAGCATGATTGTTCTTTTTCATTTCAGTTTGGGGACAGGTGTTACAGAATACAGAAAAAGATTTGAAGCTGTTTGTATGTAGGAACCCTCTAAACAAAATAGGTGCTAAATTTCTGGTGCTTTTAGTAGATTTGGTCAGTGAAATGGTTGCTAGTACTATCTAAATGACACTATAAATCACTTGATTTTAGAAAAGGAACAGAGTGCCACAGTTACTCATGGAAATAGGAGTTTTCTCTTCTTTCTTGAGTTTTGTATCAAAACACTAATGTATGTGCTGTGTCATTCAATAGGCTAGACAAATGGCAGCTGTCCTTCTACGACGTCTTTTGTCTTCTGCCTTTGAAGAAGTTTATCCAGCTCTTTCACCTGATGATCAGACCTCTATCAAAAGTGGGCTGCTGTTGATCATTCAGTTGGAAACACAGTCCAGTATGAGGAAGAAGATCTGTGACATTGTCGCTGAGTTGGCCAGGAACTTGATAGGTACTTTATATAAGCTGATATTGTGGCAAAATATTTATGTATTGATAGCAGTTTTATCTCTTGTTCTCTAGTGTTGTGTAGACCTCTGTGCATTATTGTACTAATTGATTTCAGGGTTTAAAATAAAATATAATGTTTGCTTACGTTATCCTTGACCAGATAAAAATGAGATTCGTTAACTCTGCTTTTTAAATTGCTTGAGTTCAGGTGAGATTGTATGAAGTTCTAGAAATCTAGTTACATTTAAATTCTGATATACGTTACACTGAACATCTGCACCATGTACTCTTTCTAATACTGGTATATAGCAGTAAATAGAGATCACTGTGTTTCTGAGATGCTGCATCTTATGCTGTGACTTGGATGCATCTTCAGATTAGTTGCTCTGAAATTATAGTGTGGAACGGTTGCCTTGCGTAACTCTTAGTTTGCTTATCCTAAAAACCTTGCGTTTAATCTAGATGAAGATGGAAACAATCAGTGGCCAGAAGTTCTGAAATTCTTATTTGACTCTGTCAGCTCGCAGAATGTTGGACTGCGTGAGGCTGCTCTGCATATCTTCTGGTAAGCTTTCAGACTTTGCCACTTTTTCACAAGTTATCTAAGTAGTAGCCGTAAACGTGTAACCACACTGTCACTACTTAATTAACAAATGGTCACATATCATAGCTATTTTATTGTATTGTGATTTACTGAATTCTTACATGTACAGTTACAATCTATAGCTAAAACGACGAATAAGGTTAAGACAATGGTTAAGGTTGAACTGTGGATTTTTGCTAACGTTCTGGTCTTATCTTTTTAGGAATTTTCCTGGGATTTTTGGGAATCAGCAGCAGCACTATCTGGAGGTCATTAAGAGGATGCTGGTTCAGTGTATGCAAGATCAAGAGCATCCATCAGTAAGATCTTTATATTTTTGCTTGTTAACGTTTTTCCCATCCTGAGTATCAAAACTTTGCAGTAGCAGCTTCAGACATTAAGGTTAAAACATTAAATTCCAACCCGAGAATTGTTTTACCCGAGAATGATGTATATCTGCAGGAGGTTTAACTATGTCTACAGCAAAACAAAAGAGCCAAACCTTTTCATGGTCCTCAGGCTGGCTGACTGGCTTATACAACACTGCTTTGACCAAGACTCTTCCCTAGAAGTTATGGTTGGAGAAACCTGTACCTGGGGTTGTGGTGATGTAAAGTAGAGCCAGGGGTTTTAGCCAGCAGCGTGGGTGATCAGAAACACCTTGTTCAGCTCAGTTTCTGGCCCTCCTGTTTAACAGAATAGACATGTTCTGTACTGGTCATGGATACTTGGCTCTGTGGGCATGTGGCAAGCCTCGCTTTTCTGAAAGGCTTCAGATTTACTGATTTGTTCAGGGAATTGTACTTTGAGAGTGTTTCTGTTGTTTGGGAGAATACTGGGCAACGATAAGAAACCCTGCTGAGGTATATGGGTTCAGTTTACTGCTCCTCCATGGATTACTTTTTCTGACCTTTGAAACTCAACTGAGTAACATTTTGAAAAGTACCACAAATCATGCCTTTACAGAAGAATGTTTTAAACACTTAAATTACACTTTTTGAAAAATGGGACTTCGACACTTGCATACATATTTGAAATTGGTAGGGAAATTGAGGACAATAGCTTTTTCTAAAAAAAAAAAAAATCTGAATAAACTGGAATATTTACCACATCAGAAGAATAATATGATAAACTTTTTGGTATCACAGAGGACATAGGTGCTGAGAATCACTCACTTTGCCTGAATTTGAAGCAAGATAAAAAACTCAATGTTAAAAACTAATTCCTGTGTCTATTAGGAAAACGTGAAAGGGAAATGATAATCCCATGTTAAGTCTCATAATGGGCCTAGTGTTAAAAGAAAACAGACGTTTCATTACCAGTTCTTCATATGTCTCTCTCCAATCTTGCCTTCTAGATCAAGACTCTGTCTGCTAGAGCTGCAGCTGCGTTTGTGCTTGCTAATGAGCACAATCTTCCCCTTCTTAAACATTTTGCAGATTTGCTACCTGGAATCTTGCAGGTAAGAAACCACACAAGTAACCCTTGGCCATTAGTGTGTCAGTATTGACTGGATCCAAACAAATTACTGGTCTGCAAATTTTTGTAATGTATGAATTTTTGAGAAGACCTAGATTGATTATACGTTAGTTAACCTGACATCAGTCACCAGCAAGATGGAAAACAATAAGGAATTTTGTAAACACAAGCTAATTGACAGAGTTTTAAGGAAAATAGTTCAATGCTGATTAACTTAGTGTTACCTAAATAAGAGTTAAATTTCTTTGTAAGATACTTAACTAAAACTAACTTCTTAATTAACCCTAATACTGAGAAATACCTGAAATCTCGGGGTAGTCCATATTTAAAGTAGTCATTTAGGAAAATCATTTACGCACGATATGCCATACCGCTTCAGTTTAGAGGAAAACATAGAACTATTCTGCAAAAGATTCTTGAACTAGGAACAGCAGTCTGAATAATGCTGTTTGATAAATTGAACTAGCAAACAATGACTTTCTATGCTTCATATTGTGTCTGAGGCTGGATTAGGTCCCTTTTAGGAGGGATACAGTTCAGCAGAAGTCGGTATTGTAATATAAGGTTGTTTACTTTTGGGGAGAACCCTATTGTAAACCAAACCAGAGACAGAAATGATTCAAGCTCTGGAGGAATGCTATTTCACAGTCCTGTTCCCTTTCTGTATTAATAAAAAAGATGGAAATAACTGCGTGCCTATGATAAAAGGTGTAGTGAACTTCTTGTGTTTTTTGAATTAGGCTAAGTTTAGGTTAAAGACAGATTTCTTGCTGCAGTTAGTATAGCAGGTTCTTGTTGATAGTGTGAGCTATAAACATTGTCGATGCGGGTATTGTGGCAGCTGAAGAAAAGTTGTGCCAAGTTTACTGTCTTCTGTAAGTATTGGCATTCTGCTTGATCTTAAATGGAAACTAAGAGGAATTCATTAACATGATCTGAACGCTACACCGTGTACTAGTCTGTACAAGATACGTATTTTGATATTGAGGTCACTATTTGGTGGTTAGTCTTTGTCTCACTTTGGCAATGGCAATTGTATTGTTTAAACATTGTAACTGGCTGAGAGGACCTAGGCTACTGTGTACTGTGTATGAGTGGGAGCTAGGCAGGATTTGGGGTGGGCATGCCATTTGTCCTGATGTTCAGCAATTAAATAGTATGCTGTTTTTAGACTACAGACTAATAGCCCACTCTGTGATATAACTCTCAAAGCTACTATTTTAGGCTGTAAAAGCACATGCTAAACACTGTGTTACAGCACTTGGCTTGTATTTTCAAGCTGTTTTGCAACTGTAGAGCACAGAATTATGTTACAAAATCTGTCTTTTAAAATACTTATTGTGAGAAGGACTAGATTCTCTGGCTGCGGTAACACAAGATGGATATGAAAATCCAAGTTTATAAATAGGAGATGGGATGTGTTAGAATAGTGGTGAGTGACCTTTGGAGACAGTTGGATGCTTTTTTTGTTGCTGTTGAAGTTCATTTTGCTCAAGTATTGCAGTGGTTTAAAAAAATAAATGAATAAGCTAAAGTTAAAAATCTGACTTTGCAATTCAGTCCTTCTGGTCAAATTCTGTAGCAGTTAAACTCTCAGAACTAATTGTTGAAACTTGTATCCAAGGCACTTAACTCAGTGGTAGTTTAAAAAAAATCAGGAAAAAGGCAAAATAAAACACAAAACCCACACCTGGAACTTCAGCTGACTGTAGTTGTTCGTGTTCAACACTACTGACAAGTGCATCTGCATTTTAGGTCTCAACTTGATATGTTTCTAACAAGTTTATACCACAAGTTGAGAAATGGTAGCCTTGTTTTAATATAATGTCAAAGTTGTATTGAGTCCAGAGTTTTAAAGAAACTTCCAGTAAATATGGAATGTTTATAAATAAACTTCCAGAGGACAAGTAATATCTACAAGAAAAGAAGATGCAAAGAGATTTTTCAGAACAGTTTTGATGTTAAAAGATGTTGCTTCTGTGTTGAAAGTGAAGTTGTGGGTTGCTTGAGTGGCTTTATCAAAAGTATCGGATTCTAGATTAAAGTATTAAAAAATGCATCTAGCTATTCACTTAGAAAAAAGTTTCTACGCTAGTAAGACATCTAGTACTTTCTTAATGAAAATTTCTTTCAAAACCCAGAAGTGTGCTTAAAGACTGCTTTTTCTATAGAGGTCTGGGTTTTTGTGTCCTACTTCTAGAAGAGTTTTAAGCACCATCAAATAACTGTGATGTTTTGGTACTAGAGTATCAATTTGGTCCGTTAAAAGTAAGCTTTAAATTACTTTACAGGATGTGGCTAGGGGATAAGAAAGATCCTTACAAAAACCTTGATTTCTTTTTTTCCTTTCCTGTAGCTGAAGGCTGAAAGGTCTGCTTTAATTCAGTGGCTCTTCAGAGTTGTCCAGAAAAAATTGAGAAATTATTAAAACTTGAGATTCCTGGTGTTTAAGTTTAAGCTGTTCAAAGCTGTTCTCACATAACAGTTTAAAAAAAAAGGCTGAATTTATTTCTCCTTCTGGGCAGAGTTCCTCTGAGGACTCGTTCTTTATATAAAATGCTTTTTTGAACATGTGCATGTCAAAGAAGAGTGTGGGTTTTTTGCATGTTGGCACCCCTGATTTGTGACCTAAATGTTGCCTGAGCGTCTGTTATGTTAGATTTAAACTAATAACGGCAACAATTAATGGTACGTAACATTGTGAACTGTAAATTCCTTACAGAAAGCTTGTTAGGTTTTGGACCCTGTATATGCTTTCTTTGTAATCTGTTATACATTGTTTGCTTTTTATTTAATCCTGTCTTCATTTTATCTCTTTGTAGGCTGTAAATGATTCCTGCTACCAAAATGATGACTCTGTTCTGAAGTCTCTTGTAGAAATTGCAGATTCTGTTCCCAAGTATTTACGACCACATTTAGAACCTACGTTGCAACTAAGTCTGAGGGTAAAGCTAAGAATTCTTCAGTCACTTTTCTTTTTCTCCCCTTGAAACCTGTGTTCTAACCATTTGCTCTAATCTTCTGGATTGTAGTTGTGTGCAGATGCCAGTCTCAGTAACATGCAGCGTCAATTGGCACTTGAAGTAATTGTGACCTTGTCAGAAACTGCTGCTGCTATGCTGAGGAGGCATACAAACATTGTTGCACAAGCCAGTAAGTATTTTACTCATTTTCTTTGAAATAATTTGTCTTCCTTTACGGTATTAAACTGACTTTGCAGGTGTTTAAGTGGCAAAACCATATCTTAACTTTTTTTTTTGCTGGTGATGAGAACTTTAAGTGACACTGAGTTGGGTTTTACTGAGGAGGAAATGCTTTTTTTTTTTTCCTCTTACAACTCTTCATGAATTAATCTGTCCTTATGCCGCCCCCAGCAATTTGTATAAAATTACAGTGGACTCTTCATAAGGTGTTTCCAAAGAAAATACTACTCTCACGCTGCTGGCTTTGGAAATTTGTGCTGTGTTTAAAAAAAAAAAAAGTTGATGCATTTAGTTCTGAAGTCCTACGTTTGAAGTTTGGTATGTAGGCCAGATATTCTGTGGTGCTGGCAACTGAAGACAGAAGGAATTCAGCATGCATGTTAAGCTTCAGTGTTGAGTTAAAGCTGTGAGTTTGAAAATCAAATGCTTGTATAAGTACTTGGACTAATTAGTCCATTACGCATACAGGTTGTAAATTCTTTGGTGATGCACTTTTTTAATCATGGATTATTATTTGAGATACTAAAAATAACTGTGTTCTGGACAGGCCCAGCAGCAATGCTTTTAAATGGATGTACACGCTGGTATTTCTCTGCCTTTTAAACCCTTCTTTGTGAGCAGAACAGGGCAGTGACACACCAGTGTGGCCTTTTGTTCAGGAGGAAGTTTCTCACCTGCACTGCCACACTTGTATGTGTCTAGATTCTTGCTTGGTTTCTGAAACTTCTGCCAAAAGGAAACTCTTTTTTTTTTTTTCCTCCACTCATATGCTTGGGCTGGGACAAGTTGTAGATGTCCAGATCTCTAAAGCAATCATAAAACTTCTGAAAAAAAAAAAGTAAACTGGATGTGCTATGTGTATAGTTATAGAAAAGCTTTTTAAAGAACAGATTTTTTTAGGATATATTCTAAATTTGATAATGTTTAGAATGCTGTATGTTCACTCCATTCTGTAGCTTGTTGAGAATATTAACTACTAATTAAGAAATTAATACTATATCAATATTGTGCTTGCTGAACGTCCCCCAAATCACTGTAAGTTTCTTATCTGGTCAGGCAGCATAGCAAAGAAGTTGCATCCTGTTAGAGCATATTACTTTTATATTGGGGAGGTAATTGCTGCTTAGGAATGAAACATTTGCATTAAGATACTTTATTAGGATAAGGCACCATGTGGGAATGAAGTACCTTTGGTTTGCAACCCACTGTAAAATCACTGTAGTATTAAATAAATCACTAAGATAAGAAAAAAAACATTTGGCAGAGCTCATAAAGCAGTTATGTTCAGAGAATGATAGAGGTAGCCAAAAATGATAGCTTTTGTCTTGGTTTTGTCCTTTAGTTTAAAAGGCTTTTTTTCATTCTACTAAAAAGTTGATAAATTGTTTTTTCACAACTAGAATCAGGTAGGTCTTAGGCAAAACCATCACCTTATGTTGTTTTTGCTGTATGTGATGCTGACTTAGGAGCAAGTTTTTCACCAATTCTCTGCTCAGAAATTCAACCTGGGTTCAGATATCCCTCTTTGAGCTCAGTATTTAAGATAACAGCTTTTTATTGTTGCAGCTTTAATTTCTAGAGAAAGTGCCTAGCTTTGGCCATAGTTTTTCCTCAGTCTCCAGGAAATGGAAAGTCGTGACATGCTCTGGCAGTAAACCAAGCTCAGTTGTCTAATCCTTAACTTCATTATAAACAAATAATCTATATACTGGCAGTAGTTAAATTTTGAGGACCTGCTGGGTCAGTGTTGAAACTTTAATGTAGGGTTGTGCATTCTAAAAATAAAGTCTATGTAAAGCTATATTTACCAGCAACCATATTCGTATTAAACATCAAGACTAAACAACTAGCAAGCTTTTGCAGTGTCTAGATATGATAGCCAAACAACTTTGGGTGACAGTGTGTTCTCAGCCTTACTTGTAAGCAGTAATTAACACTGTGATGCAAATTTTTGAAACTTCGTAGCAATGGTGGCAGATTATGGTTGACTTCCATCCTTCAGACATGTGACAGTACATCATTTTCACGTGCACCTGATGAGCATCTGTCTGCAACTTCTGGGCTATAATACATTTTTCTTGAGGGAATTACATTCAGTGACTAGTACCTATATATAATTCTGACACATGGGTGTCATACTAGAGACTTGATAGAGTTCATTAAATAATTTTTTAAAAGATTGAAAACTTCCTTTTAATTCTTCTGGATTTGAATGTTCTGAAAACTTATTATGAACTTTCTGCTGATGCAATTTGATGTGTAGACTAGTCTATCTGCTACTAGAAGAGGAGGTCTTTTTCTGTAATGATTTCTGAAAGGAGAGGACTTAGAATTTAGGCTTTTTTGAGAACATATTTTAAGAAAATAACCTGAGTTTAAACTTATTTTTTCAGTTCCTCAAATGTTAGCAATGATGGTTGACTTAGAAGAAGATGAAGATTGGGCAAATGCAGATGAGCTTGAAGATGATGATTTTGACAGGTAATTGTGAAACTAGTTGTTTCAATGTGCTGTCAAAGTTGCATAGCTTTTAAGTACAGGTTGCAAATGACTGCAGTGCATTGCTTTTTCTTAATCAACTCTTCTAATTGTGTTCCCCGAGTCATGAGCAGAATGTAAGACTGTTCAGACACTGGGGGGAGTAAAAGTTTAAAGTAATACGAACTGATAACTTGAACAGAAAATGAATGTAACAGATTTGGAATAACCGCACCTGGTTTCAAGAACAGTTTGTGTAGATTATTTAGGTACTGTTTAGCAAGTAAATAAATTATTTCAATATTTTCTTATTGCCATGATTTACATCTACAAGTTGCATGTTGTCTTGCTTCCTGTTTTGCAGTGCTTTAACTTTTCAGATTTCTGTTGTTTCTGTCATTGATGTTAGTTACTCAGTTCGGAATTCACTGCTCTGAACCCTTTAAATTGGGGCTTATCCTGAAATGTGCTGGAACCAAAGCTGAAGGATACCAGCCTTTTTAATCACCCACAACCAATCTGTACATAATTTTCTAGATCTTGAAACGGTAGTGATAAAAAGGTGCCTTAGTTTGAAAGGACACTAGATTGCTTAGTGGAATTCCATCCTGGATTCTGTCTAGCTCAAAAAATGGTTTTTGCTGTTTTAAATCTTGTCATGGCTAACAGTAGCTTATCTCTTGTCTTAGGTAAGAAAGATCTGCTAAAAATGTCCCCTATTTCTAACTTGTTCATTCCTGCATGCTTTGTAGCTTGCTCCAACTTTTCCCTAGAATGACAGTGGTATGTCTACAGCATCCTCTTACATCTGCCCTTGTCCAAATACAGGAAGAATGAAGCAGGAGAAAGCAGAAATATGTACAGTGAGATAGTTATCTCCATGCCTTTGTAATGACACTGATGTTCCTTTATCAGGCTAGATGCTTTTTGCAACATCTGATGTTTCCTTCAAAGCTCAAATGTAATTAGTGTTTCTAAACAGTTTGTGACAGAGAACACTAAAATTTTATCATGTGCACAAATGAGGAGAAAACCCTAAAGGAGGAGTAGTGAGGGGAAAATAACTTTTATTGACATGTTCTTACTAGAGCCTCAATTTTATCAATTATACAACTTGTCCTTCTCTGAAACGGCTTTCCAAACTGGGACGGTTTATGTATAGTAATTTTATATCTTATTCTGGAAATACCTACTGCTGTCATCCAGATCTTTACTCTCTCTCATAAATAAACAATCTAATTGGAAATCTTCATAAGAAGATGGGCACTAGAAAAGATGTTGATTTACTACTGAACTGAATAGCAACTTCTACAAGATTCCAGGCATGTCAAGATGCTTGCAAAACCAATACAAAGGAATTTATAGGAAAGCTTTTCTAATCTTATGCTTAACTTGAATTTTTTTTTTCTTTCCTCTGGGCTATGGAACTGAAAGTAAACTGCCCTCCCCCACCTCCTCCCCTATGACCCTTTTAATTTGTTTCATTTCTTCAACTTTGCAAGTTTTGCCATACAGGTAGAACTGTCAGATCACTGCATTTGGGTTTGTCAAGTATTCGAATCTTTATTCCATTCAATTTTAAGGGGAAATAGAATACTAGAAAATAAAGCTCAAAACCTTGTCAAATCTCTTAGGGTGTGGAAGTTTATTCAGATGGCCTGCCTTAGGCAGTTTAAGTGCTCTGAATCATCCCCTTGAGGCATGCCAATTTCTTTTTACTGTCAGCAGAGTAACTTAGGTCTTCTCAACACAAGCTATGGATTCCAGTGTGAAATTCCTTCTCTTAACAAGTAGTGAGCAAAGATCCGGAAAACAAGTTGGGCTCAACAAATTTAGCCTGAAGGAGAAACTTAGCTCCTCTAGCCCTCAAAGTAATGGGAGAATTCAAGGCTTTGGTGCAAAACACTGGAAATCAGCTCTGTGGTGGTGATCGTGTTCTTAGTTTATTTTTTCAACATGTTCACTCATGTTACTATGCATTTCCCACCACTCAAGTTCATCTTTGTAGAGAGCTGTCAATGAGCATGATGTACATGCTAACCTCTTCTTGTGCTCGAGTCTTTCTAGCTATGTAAGACGGCTGGAATTCCTGTGCCGTCCAAGAAACTGGCTGATGATCACCAGGCCGTAGCCTACTTAGGGTGTGTTCAGATCTGACTAAGGGGGATGTGAGTCAGCCTACGCCAAAGCATCAGGGAATATTTTAG
The DNA here is from genome assembly GCF_964211835.1 of Anser anser. NCBI lineage: Eukaryota > Metazoa > Chordata > Aves > Anseriformes > Anatidae > Anser > Anser anser. Next base: position 156,235,135 of record NC_139720.1, on the reverse strand, counting down.
CATTTCCAGGTTTTTTTGTTGCTCTGACTTCATAGAGCAGTGAAATTCTAAAGAAGGAAGACGCAAATCCAACTTCCTCGTTCCCTGGCAAAAGCTTTGCAAATTTTGCAGGGAAGTGTGTGGTCATTTTTATAAGATAACACTATTTCCTCATATTGAATATTATAAATTAATGGTTAAATGAAAGAACTTGACATCATTTCAGATGAACGTAGCCAATAACTTCGGTGAGTTTGCTCCAATCTAAAACTGTATGCCCATGCTCTGTTGTCTGGCTGGTGATGCTTCTGTTTGAACACGACTAATCTGAATAAAAACATACAGTTTTGTCAGTATCTTTGTGCAAACAGCTTTGTTCACAGCATGTGAATTTCTAGACTGCTTATGGTTTGTAATGAGACTTGGGGATTCAAGCATAACAGTTTAAAGACCTCTGTGTTTCTGACCCTGATGGATGATATTTGAAAGAAGAGGGAGATTCATCCTTTTTTGAACCATTGTTCAGTTTTTCCATCAGCAGGGGTGTCCAGAAGGTATTGTAATAACCTGGAGTTATTACAGTGCTAGTCATACCCAGACTGTAACAGTAGTTAGCTGTGTCCTGGAAGCTTTATTCGCTTTTCCATAGGGATTAATTCAACTGGGTGGAACAAGTCACTTTACATGGGTAATGTTTGGCTGTTCTCAGTTCTGGAACTTGCTGCAAGTCAGAAATTCCTCACCTGGACTGGATGTTTTCTGCCTGAGTCATTGGCCAGGGGATGTGGTGCTATAGTACTGATACTGCAGCCTTGCTGGGAAGTTCTTTTGCATGCTAAAGCTTGAATTCTGCTCGTTCGCTTGATTTGTAGCAAGTCTGAACTGGTTTGTGTTTGTTCTGATGATTTACACAAAAAGATACCGGCCAGTATTTTTTAATTCATTGTAAATATAAGCTATAGATTCTTAGGTATGTGCAATATTGCAAAATTCAGCGCTAGTAAAGTCCACATTTCTCTGGTAATAGACTTGTTCAGTGGGCTAAAAATAGTAAATGTTAAGTGGAGGATAAATATTTTGTGACTGAGGCATCCGTTATATGTGCCTTTAGATTTGGGTATGCTTTATTTACTTATGGAGGCTCATGGATAATCAGATGGCAAAAGTTTGAGAGTAGAACTGCAAGAAAATGCACTTCTCTGCCTTGTTGTACTGTTCATCTTGCTGTAGGTGTCAAACCTTTTGATGTTTTTGTAACTGTTATTTAGCAATGCAGTTGCTGGTGAGAGTGCACTGGACAGGATGGCATGTGGCCTTGGAGGAAAGCTCGTTTTACCTATGATTAAAGAACATATTATGCAGATGCTTCAGAATCGTAAGTAACTGCAAGTTTTTACAATCCTAGCCTTTTCAGGAACTTCGATACCTCTCAAATGTTCCTGTTTATTTAAGCAATATATTTTATACACTTCTAATTTCAGCAGCAGAAGCTATAAATGCTGTGAACTTGGAATTTTTTTTTACTTTTCATTAGACTGGGATTTGTTAAACTTACGTTCAGTGCATTAAAACTTTTTTCTGGATCCTGAACAGATGTCAAAACCAAAACAATACAGATTCTTAACCTCAGTCTGTAAATTCTTTTCTTATTTTAGGGTATTCTCTCTCAATCAGTGTACAGTGCCCCACAATACCTTAAGTGTGCCTAAACTGCCACCTGTTGTTCTGTAGCTCAAAATTTTTGTTTCTCAGAAGTGTTGCATTTTAGTGAACTTCGAATACATTACAGTCTGTAGATAAGAATGTGTTTCTGCGCCCTACTCCCTGGAATTTCATGCATCAAAATACAAAAGTCTGCGATAGACAAGCTCTGTTTACTTATACCAATTTTCATATTTGTTTCATGAGGTGGTTAAACAGTGTTCTTATCAATTTCTTTGCATGCTTCTTTTTCTCTTACAAAGACCTGTAATGCTTGCTGAGGCAGTTGTTCAAAATAAATGTGTTTATTGCATGCACTTTCAATTGACCTATGATTTGAGCCTGTAAAATAGAAGATAATGCAAAGATGATGATCATTCTGGGTACTTCTGTAATTTAATGTAAAACCCAGCCTGAAAAGGACTTGTCCTGTAGGAAACAGACTATAGGACTATTCAAGGTATCACCTGCAGAGTGTAGAAATTTATCAAATCTGTTCAGAATGGTTTTTCAGCAAGGGAAGTTTTATTCTGTGACCAGATTAGTGTGACTCTTCTAATGTTAATAGGCTGTTCTGACACGGGGGGAAAAAAAAGCTTCCCTGATTAGCTCATTTAATTAAAACTCAGTTCCCAGTTATTAGTACTATGTACACACTTCTATCTCCAGTTTAGAATTCCTTTTTTGGTATAGATTTGGCCTGGATTAGATACACAGATTTTTGTGCATCACTGAAAGTATGGATAAGGAAAAGCAAAAAGTATTTAACAAATAAATTTGATGCATTAATTTCCCTTCTCTCACCTATTCTTCCCCACATCACTTTTTTAATTAGTCTTTGAGGTGTTCTGTAGTTTCCAAAATGAATAATAAATATTTTTTCAATCTTCTGTAGCTGACTGGAAATACAGGCACGCTGGCTTGATGGCGCTCTCGGCCATTGGAGAAGGTTGCCACCAACAGATGGAGGGAATTTTAAATGAGATAGTTAATTTCGTTTTGCTGTTCCTTCAGGATCCTGTGAGTCTAATACTTATTTATTTCAAAACATTTTCATTTCTGCTCTTATGACTACTACTTAACCATTTGAGGGTATTACTTTTTCAGCATCCAAGAGTGAGATACGCTGCTTGCAATGCTATTGGACAAATGGCAACTGACTTTGCACCTGGCTTTCAAAAGAAATTTCATGAGAAGGCAAGTAGTAGAACACTACCAAAAAAAAAAAGAAAAATTTTGTCCCATCCAGAAACTTGTTTTCCTGAAAATAAACATTTCTGTTTCAGGTGATAGCAGCTCTTCTGCAAACCATGGAGGATCAAGGCAACCAGCGTGTTCAAGCCCATGCAGCTGCAGCACTCATAAACTTCACTGAAGACTGTCCCAAGTCACTGCTTATTCCGTATTTGGATAATCTAGTGAAACATCTTCATTCCACTATGGTGATAAAATTACAAGAGGTATAATACACTGAACAAACGTAATTGGTAGCATATGTAGAATAGCTGAACTATGACATCTGATGTAAACCAGTAGTTAGATCTGCTGGTGTTATAAGCTAACAAGAATGAGATGTATAAGAGCATGTTTTTAGGTTCTGCATGCTTTTTAAAGCACATATTTTAATGAAATATAACACTTTATTCTTCTCTTCAAGTTGATACAGAAAGGCACTAAGCTAGTTTTGGAGCAAGTTGTGACTTCAATTGCATCAGTTGCAGATACAGCAGAGGAGAAGTTTGTTCCCTACTATGACTTATTTATGACTTCTTTAAAACACATTGTTGAGAATGCTGTTCAGAAGGAGCTAAGACTTTTACGAGGAAAAACCATTGAATGCATCAGCCTAATTGGTCTTGCTGTTGGTAAAGAAAAGGTAAGATCTTATCTATTGTCTAAACGTATTTTAAAACAGCCAAGTTTTTTGTGATGTTCACTTTAAATTGACATGATTACTTGTTAAACGTAGTTATGTTGTTGCTGATTTCCATGTTTGCATTCCTGTTCTATTCTCTGGTAACTGTCTTTCTGTTCAGATTCACAAATTCAGAAGTGAATCTTACAAAATACATCAACTTAAGTTATTCTTGTTTTATTGGACAATGTTGAAAATGTGTGTTTTCTTTTTGTTTTAAGAGGCATACTGGTGCATCTCATTTAAGCGGGGTCATAATAGTGGCTAAAATCTATATAGTTAAAAGGAAGCTTAGCATAAGGATTTTTTATTTGTATTTACAGGCAGAGTCCTGGAAAAGTTTGAATGTGCTTGTTATAGAACCGGTAGTAGTAATTTGTCATGATGCTTTATGTATTTGGCAGGGTTTTTTTCTTGTTGATATACTGGTGAAAATGCGTGTCTGTAAAAGTGCCAATACAGCGAAGCTTAAGACTAGAATCACTTGGTGATGCTTCCAGAAAAAGTGTTTTTACTTGTATCTTCATTTCAGTCTATTTCAAGATTTGGCTTGTCTTGATAGCGTGTTGGACATAAACAGTCAAATTGTTTGGTGTTAAGATTCAGACAAGTGCCCTTTTAATTTGCCTTCAACACTGCTTTTTCCCACATCTAGTTTATGCAAGATGCATCGGATGTAATGCAGTTGTTGCTGAAGACACAGACAGACTTCAGTGATCTGGAAGATGATGATCCACAGGTATGTTAAAATTGCCTTTTTTATAGTGCATATCTTGTGGTTAATATTTAAAGTGTTCTTTGTAATGTGATATTCCTTAAAGGGGGGAAAAAAGTAGTTACAGCTTCAGGCTAACTGGTCAGCACATCTCTTAGGAAACTTAAGAGTCACTGCCCTGAGAGGTCCTTAGAATCTTTCACAGAAGTGTGTATAGGAGGTCAGACTTCCAGGAACTGTATTTCATGAAGAGACTTCATCGTGTGAGCAATCATTCCTTGTCTGTTAGTTACTACTTTGTTTGGCATGAGCGAAGAACTATTTTGGCTTGTGCAACTGCTAAAAAGAAATCCACTTAAACCACAGTGTTACAGTCCTGTGCTCTGTTTGCTATTTTCAGGAATGAGGTTCAGCAGTATCATTTAAATTCAGGAAATTATTCATTTCAGAGAGAAATTCTTTTGATGACAGTCATGATTGCCTTACAAGTACATTTTACACTGCCATATTTTAACATGTATAGCATCTTTGATAAGAGATACTGTCAATGCGTTGTTATGAATATAGTCTTGGGGGAGAGTTCTTTTGAAGTTTAATTTTTACATGGCTTGCATATTGAATTTGTTTTTCTTAGTCTTCTCTTTGAAACGCATTTTATGCACTGCCAACTTTCTCAAAAAAAAAATCCTGTTGTATAATGTTCTTCTTTTATGATATCCTTTTAAATATGCGTTAAAATAAAAAGTGGGACATGAAAATTCTGACTGTATTCTTTCTTACAGATTTCTTACATGATCTCAGCATGGGCCAGGATGTGTAAAATCCTTGGAAAGGAATTTCAGCAGTACCTTCCTGTTGTCATGGGACCTTTAATGAAGACTGCATCCATTAAACCTGAAGTAGCTCTCTTAGACAGTAAGTTTTAAGCTAATGTTTTACTTGAAAAACACTGAATGTAATGTCATATCATTTTAAGATTTTAATTGCTTTTTTTAATAACAGCACAAGATATGGAGAATATGAGTGATGATGATGGTTGGGAATTTGTAAACCTAGGAGATCAGCAGAGTTTTGGAATTAAAACTGCAGGCCTTGAAGAAAAAGCAACTGCATGCCAGATGCTGGTGAGTAATACGGGGCGATCTTGGTGATCTGTGTATTCCTGGACAATCAAGTCTTGAAAACAAAATCTATAACAAATTTTCTTTATGGTATCGAATTAAAGTTTTTTTCTTTTGGTGATAGTGTTGAGTTTGGATTTCAGGCGTTAATTATCCTGTTTACTTGATTAAAGATATTTTTAGAGCTTAAGTTTTTAAGATGAATATCAAGTGTTAGCAAAACTTTGACAGAATTGAAGATGTTAAAGAATTGTACTTTTTTTGCAAATACTGATGTTTCTGAATTGTTTTTATTAAAAAAGCATGCTTTAAGAGTGAGAAATGATGTTGCTATCAGGGTTTCTTAAACTGCCACAGTTGAGGGGGTAAGTAAATTGCTGCATGTTAAAAAATTCCAATCGTTTAACTATCTTTCTCCCCATTCTGTAATTTAAAAATGTTAGTAAAGGTATTTTCCATTAACGGTGACGCCTCAATATTTTGTTTCAGGTTTGCTATGCAAAAGAGCTAAAGGAAGGGTTTGTGGAGTACACAGAACAAGTTGTAAAGCTGATGGTTCCCTTACTGAAGTTCTATTTCCACGATGATATCCTATTAATAAATTCGACTGTGAAAATGGAAACATAGTTTGGAAGAATCAGTCTTGGTTGATATTTCCTAAATTAATTGAACGTGTTAGTGTTAGAATATTCTGTTGCTTTATAGCAGATTTGGGGGAGGGAATGTTGGTTTACATATGCCTTTAGGAAACAAATCCTAGCTTTCCCCCCTAGTTTCTTTTAAGTAAGCTTATCTGTAACATTAAAAGCAAACAGTACAGAAAGTGTTCTTTGTGTCAACAAACTGAGGCAACTTGAATAGCTTTCCTGTTTGAAATGGGCTTGAAACAACGTCTAAATAGCAAATAGTTTAATTTTTTTCTAATCTTAATATGTATGTAATTAAGAAATTAAATGCATTAGAGTGTAATAAAAAATCAATTTCAAGTAGGAAATTAATGTCATTATAGTGAGTGGTGCTTGCATTCTAAGGCTTTATGTTGGCCTTGATTGTTTTATTTCCTTAATGATAAAACGTGTTCGAGTGGCAGCAGCAGAGTCGATGCCCCTCCTCCTTGAATGTGCTAGAGTTCGCGGGCCAGAGTACCTCACACAGATGTGGCACTTCATGTGTGATGCACTCATCAAAGCGATTGGGACAGAACCAGATTCAGATGTTCTCTCAGAAATAATGCATTCTTTTGCAAAGGTAACTTTCTTTTTCTTACAAATTATGTGGCAGTACTGTTGATAGCTTTTTAAGGTAAGAAAGTGTGTGTTTCTGCCTGGAAGAAATGCAAGGCTGCGTCTACATTTTTGCTCTGATTTTTCTAGCTCTACATTGGTATTTTGAATGTTTGGGCAGGGAGGAAAGAGGGGGGATAAATAAGTATTAACCTAAAATAAATACCAGAAATACCAGGCTTGTTTATTTTAATCACAAACCACTTGAACAATGTAGGTGAAATGTGCAGTGATACTGTGTCTTATTTGATTAATTTGAGAATTGATCACAGCATGACAGCTCTATTAGTGTTATTTCTGCTAATAATCACTTAGTGTGCATTAATATTCTCTGCATGTTTTAGATTTCATTGAGACTGCTCAGGTACCTTAAATCTGAAAAACTGATCATTTTCTTTCACTAGTGCATTGAGGTAATGGGAGATGGATGCCTTAACAACGAACACTTTGAAGAACTTGGAGGAATATTAAAAGGAAAACTAGAAGAGCACTTTAAAAATCAAGAATTAAGACAGGGTAGGTCAGCATAAATTTCTGTTAATGTAGAATCATAGTAGGTGTTCTTTAAACTAGAACTTCCAATCATTTCTGAACACAAAAATGCTTAGTTGGGATTTCTTTAACTTGCGTATTTATACAAGTCAGTTGGACTTTGAAACAGCAAAATCCACTGAATTACATTTGTAAGCTCTGGGAGGATGAAGATAGTGTAATTTGAAGTAATACTGTAGTAGATTAATCAAAACTTGATGGACAGATTACCTGAAGATGGCACTTGTGTCTGTGGAGTTGTCACTTCTGTCTTTTCATCTGAAGACTTTGCAATTTTAAAGCAACAGTGGAGTCTTATTTCTATACTTTTTTGTCCTTGTGACCATGTTTCATGTTCTTCTACATGTTACTGGTCTGAGGTGTGTCACTGTATTTGTTTTTCTGTGAAAGCTCTTTGAAGTTTCATAAAGACAGAAAATTCCTGTGGCATCTTCAGATAGTGTTTCCCATTTTCTAAATTTGTTTCTGAATCTGTTTTTCCTTTCACAAGCTTCTTAAGCATATGTAGCAATCTAATTGTTTAACTTTTCTTTTTAATTTAGTGAAAAGACAAGATGAAGACTACGATGAACAAGTTGAAGAGTCATTACAAGATGAAGTAAGTTGTTTTGGGTAGTTTTTCCCCTCATAAAGTACCAGGATGGAAATGCATTACACAGATATGACATGCAACTCAGTTAAAGTATAGTGCATCCTCTCAGAATTATTTCTTCCTGGGAGAATGCACTGTTGTCATATTCCTTCCAGAAATGGGTCATGCTGTGCATGTGAGTTGGAAAACACCAAAGGTTTCCTTGTCCAGTATACTGAAAGAAGAATTTCAGGATCTAGCTTTTCACTTCATCCTCTCAAGCAATTCTTCTCATAACTTTTTCTTAAGTAGTCTGTCAGATGCTTTTGTGATAATCCAAGGCCCACCCTTGCTGACTTACTTTCCTTTGTGCCTTATTACCTAGGTGGCTCTTAATCTTTGAGCCATACCTCTGATACGTAGACCTCTGACACATGAGATCAGGAGCCTGTCTGAAAAAGGGATAGCCTTAAAATAGTATCACAGAAGGACAACAGAATGAACAGCTGGCGTATTGTTTTCTTAGGAGAAAATACCAAAATAACTACTTATCCTCTAAGATACCGAGCCGCCTTTAGTTTGAAGTAGAAGTGACTCTAGAAAAGATACAATAATTCTGTTAATCTCTCCATACTAATGATGATTAAATAAAGAATAAGTTACTGCTGTGTATAATGAGACATAGAGGATACTCAGTAAATTTAAGAAAGATTTTTGCCACATGATGCATAATTAGATTGTGCAGCTTGACTACCTGAATTTACACTGTTTGCAGACTCCAGAATATATCCTAACAAATCAGGTACCTGTGTGTAAATACGTTCTTAAATAATGCATTTCTTGTGCCGTTTTCCTTTGGGAACTTTAGGCTTGCATTTAAAAGGATAGAATTCTGGCAACTGCATACTGCTTGGGATCAAAAACAACAAAAAGCCCACAGTTCAAGTCTTGAATCAAAAGCCTTTCCTGATTTTTTTTCTCCCTTTCTTATTTGTAGTGTTTAGTCTTTCTTCTTAACTGTCACTCTATAGTGATAAGGAGAGAAAATGCTAGCAAACAGAACCATTTCAAGAGAAGCTGTATCCATACTCTGCAACAGAGTTGCAAGGCATTTTTAAAAATGTTTTAATTCGTATTTGCTGTTGTTTTTTGAAGACTGCAAGGAGGACTTGTCTGTGTTGCTTTGTGAAAGGAGGCGTAGGACCAGAATGTCACTTGCCATATGGACAGAATTAACACGTAGTAATGAGCAACATTTGGTTATACATCTTCAGTCCCAGAATATGTGTATGTAAGCACTTACCTCAAGGCAGCAGAAATATTAAGGGGTACATAAAGGCAATGACAGAAGTCAAGAAAGAAAGATACTGAAACAGTAATGTCAATCAAATATCCAGATACAGCCCTGGCTTAGGCAGTAGCTATTTTTTTGATTTGATGTGGGGTAGGAGGAGGCATACATTATGCAAACATAACTCTATCCATACGCATCTATTATTGGCTATTAGTAAAATAAATAAGTAAATAATTTGTTTTAAATCCATACCAGGCCAGATGGACCTTGTGATGTGCTGAGCTGCAGCAGTTCTTTCTCTCTATTTTCATTTGTGCATGTGTTCCAGAGTTACTGCTTAAATTATGCCTTGGCAATGCAGAAGTTGACTAAACAGTGAGGGTTTAAATATCATGTTGTGGCAGGCTGCCTGTTGCATGAGAAATAGTTATTAGTTTCTCACTAGGGACCAGAAACTACCTGTGTTCTGTTTTCCCTGCCTGTGAAAGGATAAACTGATTAAGGGAACCATGCAGAGTACAGCAGAACAAAGTCAAATGGTTTTCCCAGCACAAGCATGTCTAAGGTTGTAGTCCTCACTTGCAGATATGACGTGAGTTAATAGCTGAATCTGTGCAACGAATGTTTACTTCACTGGTTTGATTTGTTAATTAGGCAAGGTGAAAAATGAAGTTAAAGGATAAGAGGAGAAGATTAATACTCTTCGTATTTTTGCCACGTTCTAGCACAAAGGCAGTTATCTGTTTACTTTTCAATAAAAGCTTTTACAGTATATGTAAGCTCCAGAAGAGGAAAAGGGCCTTCTGTTTTCTGTAAAGGGAATCCACTGAAGCATTTGTCTTAAAACTTTTCCATCCCTAAGACAAACCTACGAGTCCTAGATGATGGGACGCTCTTAAGTTAAATAGCAGCAGACTTTAACCTTGAAGCAAGAGTTCAAAATATTGGACTCAAAAAGACTCTTTACAAAACCAAATCATTAAACAGCTTTCTTCTATTAGTTTAGAGACCTTAGGGTTTCATGTGATTTTCTGGTATTTTAAAGATTACTGGTCTCAATCTGAGTTGTATCCTTTTCCTATCAGGATGACAGTGACGTTTATATTTTGACTAAAGTATCCGACATTTTGCACTCAATATTCAGCAGTTATAAAGAGAAGGTGCTGCCGTGGTTTGAAAGGCTACTTCCACTAATTGTCAACTTAATTGTAAGTACCTAATTTTCCTTTTTACTGTCTTTTTTTTGTTGTTTGTTTTTCTCCTGAATGCGCAGTAGGTATTCCGTGCTGACATCTCAGAGAACTTGGTAGATAGAATGTAGCAGTTGTTTTACAAAATAGAGGCATTTCAAGGTTTAGTCCAGGTCTAATATGAAGTCACACCATGCTTTTTTTAAAAAAATGCCCTGCTATGATAATTATAATTTCTGTGTTGCAAGATCTAGGATCTCTGACATGACTATTTTTAGAAATTTAATTTTCCTGGGAGTGTCTACTAGAGAGTGTATACTCGCTAAAAGGGATTTTAAGAAGGCAGCCAAAAAAAAAGCATGGCAGACTATTGGGAAAAATTGAGAATGGAATAGGTAATGGAGCATGAAATACAGGTAAAGGATTTAGCCAAAACCATTATTCTTTTAATTAGCTCAGATATTCACCTGGATTTTATTAGGTTAACGATACTGCTGCAACTATCACTATAGAAATTGATGTGCTTGTAGAATTAATTTTAATCCAGGAAGAATTTAACAAAAATGCTAGACCACTGTTACTATAACACTGTGATTGTTTTGTTGATACAATCATTGACTGTACAAAACTACCTGTTTTAAGGTGGCTTCAATATTACCTGTTTTTGCTGCAGTGTCCGCAGAGGCCATGGCCGGATAGGCAGTGGGGGCTGTGCATTTTTGACGACATCGTGGAGCACTGCAGCCCCTCTTCGTTCAAGTACGCTGAATACTTCCTGAGGCCGATGTTACAGTCAATATGTGATAACAGCCCGGAGGTTAGGCAAGCAGCTGCCTACGGTGTTGGAGTTATGGCACAATTTGGTGGGGACAGCTATCGTCCTTTTTGCACAGGTATGTGTGTTCACTTGATAAAATGATTCGAATGTGTGATCCTGGGCGCAACACTCTCCCCACAACCCTACACATACCACCACCCCAAAATAAAGTACTGCTCACCTTTGGTTAATGAGGTCTTAGCTCTTTGGCAATGAAAACCTGCCAGTATGAGCTCTGTGGTAGACTGATTATTATTGAAGTACCTGAATTCTGTCGGTTGATGATGCACTTAATAGCATTTCTGTTTTCTGCTTAGCACATTTGATTTACATAGATTTTTAAAAATATAGTCTGTGCAGATGCTCATTTCTTAAGAAATACCTTTCTTGTACATGTCTTTTTAAATTGTCCGCAGAAATGCTTCCTAAAAGACTTTTTTGAAAACTCTTCCATAAACTTTTTGTCTTGTCCCAGTACTAGAGGAGTATAAACTGAGGTCAGGACTGTTCTGATTTTGGAGTTTTGGTGGTGTTTTTTTGGTGGTGTTTTTTCAGCTGTTGAAGTCTCATTTTGTCATTCATTAGACTTTACCTTGGCCAACTTTAAATCTTCTTCATATTTGGGCAAACAATCCTTGACTAAGCCCAGACACCTGCTGTCGCCTTTAGTTGGATATTTAGATAAAATAACCTTTTTATTTTACAGCATACAGCTTATTAGCAGGCATCTCAAAAGCATTTTAGATACAACTATACATAAAAGAACTTTGTGATTTATTTTAATAGATGAAGATCAGCTGTGATTAGAAACAAACTAAATCCATGGCATGAGAAGCTGTCTACCCCATAGGTTTTACTGTCTTCTCTGAAAACATCGTGTTTGTGAGCTCTTATTTATAACTTAATTTCTTTACTGATTAATATATGGTGCTAGCATATTGCTTTGTTGCAACTTTGTAGCAGTGTGTTAAAAAGTTGAGACCGTTCAGGAAAAGCAGATTTCAATTTGGATATTTCTGGCACTCAGATGAAAAAGATAGGAATCTCTAGAACTTGTAAATGGCACGGGAGCTACTTCATGGTGAAACTACGAATTAAAAATAGAGTTAGTAAAGAATAAAAAAGTAAGATTAAAGGGGGAAAAACTACAACAAATCAAGTAGCTAAGGGGGAAAATAAGTTTACAAGGTTACAATTTATGGGACTGTCAACACTGCTCCTATTTCTTGCTTCTAACCTCATGAAGTTCAACAAGGGCGAGTGCAGGGTCCTGCACCTCGGGAGGAATAACCCCAAGCACCAGTACAGGCTGGGGGCTGACCTGCTGGAGGGCAGCTCTGCAGAGAGGGACCTGGGAGTCCTGGTGGACAGCAGGCTGACCACGAGTCAGCAATGTGCCCTTGTGGCCAAGAAGGCCAACGGTATCCTGGGCTGCAATTGGAAGAGTGTTGGCAGCAGGTCAAGGGAGGTGATCCTCCCCCTCTACTCAGCCCTGGTGAGGCCGCACCTGGAGTACTGTGTCCTGTTCTGGGCTCCCCAGTACAAGGGGGACATGGAGCTACTGGAGCGAGTCCAGAGGAGGGCTGCGAAGATGATGAAAGGATTAAGGTACCTGTTGTAGGAGGACAGACTGAGAGACCTGGGCCTGTTTAGCCTGGAAAAGAGAAGGCTGGGGGGAAACCTCATTAATGTGTATAAATATCTGGGGTGGGGAGGGGTTGTTGAGAGGATGGGGCTGGTCTCTTTTCAGTTGTGCCCAGTGGCAGGATGAGAGGCAACGGGCACAAACTGAAGCACGGGAAGTTCCAACTGAATATGAGAGGGCGCTTCTTTACTGTGAGGGTGACAGAGCACTGGCACAGGTTGCCCAGAGAGGTTCTGGAGTCTCCTTCTCTGGAGATACTCAAAACACCCTGGATGCCACCCTGTGCAATGTGCTCGAGGTGATCCTGCTTGGCAGGGGGCTTGGAATAGATGATCTTCAGAGGTCCCTTCCAACCCTGGCCATTCTGTGATTCTTATGTTGGTAGAAGGATATAATCAGCTACTTTGTGTGAATACCATATTAATCAAACGTGTGTTTCTTCCTAAATCATATTAGTGGCCTCAAGTCTTTTGGTGGAGTAAGATGACAGTCGTTACAAAAATTATTATAGAAGATGTTCTTTTATAGTTAAAAGATGGTGGGATATTTTGGGGGATCGTTTGGTTCGACTTGTTTTTTTTGAATTATCTACTGCAAAGTCTGTGTGAGAGAATAGATCTGTTTTGTAGACAGGAAAAAAACGTCTCCTAAATTGTAGGGAGAAGATAACGCTGATTTGGGTGCCTTACTAATCCTATGGCTGCAAGGACGCATATGGATGACACAGTCATCCATTGCTACTAAGGAGTATGAGGAAACAGATGAGATTTAGCTCCGGTAGTCGTGATAGCCTGAGGCGTAAAATGCAGACTTAGTTTGTCTGGACATTGCAGACTTCTGTGAAACAAGCTCTGCTTTACAGAGAAGTCTCATTATCCTGCATTCAATACACAGGCTCGTGGTTCTACTGACCAATGTTCCTGTGGTTCTGTAATAACCAACCCTGTAAAAGTATCCTCTTGTAGCTTAGAGTTTTTTTTTTTCAGAGCTGCTGAATTCTTCAAAAATCAAATTCAGTAAGGGCAGTATACCCAAGTGTCACAGTGTATTACTTGACTGCAAAGCTTACTGATGAAAATCAAGTAGTGTGAGATCTCACTCTTCAGTAATTGGAGTTATTTTGAAGTGTGCCTTCTGCACAATTCCACAACCTGTTTTCTGTGCTGGTATAGAATTTTACAGGTTTAGGATTGTATTTTTAGCAGAACATCACAGGGACAGTTCTTCCTGCTTTTAGGGTGCTTCTGAAGGCTGTATGGACAGAAGTAACCAAAAATGTGACATGAATGCTCATTAGAAGTATGTATGTGGTTACCCACATGACTATTTTAAGTAAAATAATTTTTAACCTTGCAATAAAATGGGTATTTTTCCATGAAGTTTGATTTTTGTGATTTAAACCATGCCAGGTGGATTCACCAGATGAGATTAGTTTTGGGTTTTTCCTAGCGCACCTTTTTTTGGGGTGATGGGGGGACACCATCATCAGGGGCGTGATATACGTATGTCCATACATATATTTGTGTGTGTATGCACATGCGATAGGTGCACAGCAGGCAGGCACTTTGGACATGTACTGCAGTCGAAATTAAAGTGAATGTCACTGTTCTAGTGCTTTTCATCATCTGTGTTTATAAAAGCTGTTAGATAACAAACGTCTGTTTAATCTATTTTTTAACTATAAATTACAATGTCTTGTAGGTTGTGTGAGTACAACCGAGAGACTGAAGTTTTTTTGTAAAGCAAACCCAAACTTTTGCAGTAGCTGTTCCCTTGTGTTTCTTTGCATAGCTCTATCTATGTCTTTTACGCAGTATTGAGCAGGGAAGAACCTAAAAGCAGTGGGACATTGGCATGACTGGAGTAACAGGGTGGTAGTGGAGCATTGGGATGGCTGGATTTTTCTGCTTGGGTGACAAGAGAAAACACCACAACCTAGTTCATAGACCTTGTGTAATATACGCAGTTATCTCATGTAGACTTTGTTGGTGAAATATAACTTGATGGTGCATTTGTGCATTAAATTTTATTCTTTTGTTTAACAATTAGAAGCGCTTCCTTTGCTGGTGAGAGTCATTCAGTCACCAGATGCCAAAACCAAAGAGAATGTCAATGCAACAGAGAACTGCATTTCAGCTGTAGGAAAGATAATGAAATTCAAGCCAGACTGTGTAAATGTTGAAGAAGTTCTGCCACACTGGTTATCATGGCTTCCACTTCATGAAGATAAAGAAGAAGCTGTTCATACTTTCAATTATCTGTGTGACTTAATTGAGAGGTAAGGTGAACTCCTGATGTTAAGCACAAAACAAGCTTGTTTGCAGGTTGTTTGCATTCATTTTCTAAAACTGAGAAGCTGTCAGATTAACCTACGAATGCTTTAGAGAAGATAATTTACAAAGTTGTAACTGAGCCTTCCAGTGTGTTATTACTGTTCTATAAACAGTCACTGTTCTCATCCTAACATGTCTTGAAAAAAATCCTGGCAGCTTTTTATATGTACATGATGGATATCAGCTGGGAACTTCTGAAGGAAGTTTCAGGCAAACTTTTGATACTCTGCTTCTATCTCAGCACTGCCCAGGTGTTTTTACTTAGGAACAGCATGTATGCACTTGCAGTCTTGTTTTCATAACCTTTTAAAATAGCTTTGCACCTTTTTGATGTTGAATATTGACAAAACAAGAGTGTGAACTAGAGAAATAATAATTTCATGTCAGAGTGTGTCTCCCTGAAGTTTGTAGTAATTTCAGTTACTGTTGAAAGCATCTTGTCCCGAAGCTTGTTCTTTAGATTTGTGCTTCCTCCCATAGGTCAGGGCTGGGGGGCAGGGACTTCTGATGCAGGTGGAAGTCGCACTTGGTAATTGTGTACAGGAATTTCAGCTTCTGAATCATTGTATAGTAGTCATGTGAATCATTATATAGTAGTCATGTTCTAGTTATTGGCTGATGCTAAGTATTATATCTCACTGGGAAAGTAGAAAGTAAGTCTCTAAATAGGAAAGACTGTAGGAAAGCTATGTTAATACCACGTATCTGTGTAAAAATGGGTGGTGGTAACTGAAGGCTCTATACTGATAATAGCACAGTTGTATTGAGAAACCATAATAATACGTGGGCGTGTGTGCACGTCAGTACAGAAATTGAGATTTCTAGTACTAGCACACTTCTCTTGTCCCCAGCTCTGTGCAGATGGCTCAGCCTTGTTACGTACTTCTGCATTCACAGCCCCTGTGTTCTAGCAGCGGTAGGTGGCAGGGCTGGAAGTGGAACATGTTTTCCACCCAGATCCCTGGTTGCCAGCACTCCTCTACTCCAGCACTTGGCTGGGAAAGATGGTGCAGAACTGTTTACTTGTGCTGTCAGTGAGAGTGCTGGCAGAGAGCTGAAGTCACTGGTGCTCTCTGACACCAGTAATACAACCTCTTCCCACTTCTAGCACTGAGAGGGAAAGAAAGAGGCCCTTTTAGGCAGGGTATTTGTCGCATTATTTACAGTTCCATCTGCATGGAACTCAACAGTTCCATAAAGTACAGAACTTCTTTCTGATAGCGTAGGCTGATTAAAGAATCAGCTGGTTAAATATTAACAGGAGAGGGAACATTCTGTCTGCAGGCAACAAAGCCATGCGTACTTACTAAGCTGAATGAAACTTAAATGTAAACAAGCAGCTTAAGAATAAGATATTTCAAAATGACTCAACCTACATTTGAAATGTTTACCAAACTTTTTTAGTTAAGCACTGATTTATTTGTAATATCTATTTTGATCATAACAGCAACAACCCGGTTGTCCTCGGTCCCAACAACTCTAACCTTCCCAGAATATTCAGTATAATTGCGGATGGTGAAATTCATGAAGCTATTAAACACGAAGATCCATGTACCAAGCGGTTGGCTAATGTTGTTCGCCAAGTGCAGGTAAACACTTTTTTTCTTAGGTGTAAAAGGAACATTTAGGATCTGCTTTTGGATGTAAGCAAACCATTAGACCAGTTTTGAGAGCCTTGTCTCCTTAGAGAATGATGCTTCAACCAGTGATCATGGAGATCCTTGGACAGTCCTAGAACTGTTACTGATAAAACTTGTAACATTTGCACTTGGAAAAGGAATAAAGCCTGTCTTTTAATCTAAATTTCTCAGGTCCCTGTTAAATGGAAAAAAAAATAGTTTTAAGATACATGCAGCTAGATGGTTAACATGCTAGCCAGTATTAGGTTTTGGGTTTTTGTTTGTTTTTTTTTTTTTAATTATTTCCTTCTATGAGTCAGAAATTGAAGTCTGGAGAGGATCTGCCTATCTGTGTATCAGTGAACTCTACTGCAGAATTTGATCCACCCCATGGTTCCTGTAAGGGTCCCCAGCATCCTGTGGTGATTCACTAATAGAGCAGAGGCTTAGTATCTTTGCTAGACGATGAGTGCAAACTACAAGTAATTTTACTGCTGGCCTCTTTAATCCAGAGTAACTATGGGCTTGTGTTCCACACTTCCCTGCCTTTGGGGAACCACCTCAAAGTTCACTTCGTTTGTGCTGTACTGAGTACTTATGGTGCTGGGTGATAAGGATGTCGTCATTCTCAGTATTCACACGGCACCTCTCTGCAGTGTCATGGGTGAGAGGGCGAATCAGGTCTCATCCAGAGCCAGGTGCTGTCAGGTGGGCTGACTTGACAGTTGCAGCACCTAATGACGGAAAGTAGTGAGCCTGACAAGCACATGGCCTGTCAAATGCGTGTGGGATTTGGAGCAGTGGCTATTCAGTCGTTGTCCATTGTACCTGGCATGCTGTGGCATGAACTCAGGTTCAAGAGTTCTAGAAACAGACTCATCCAAGTGAATCCTTCCCAAAATCCTGTATCAGCCTGTGAGATACAGTATGTTTGGTACAAAGTGACCTATTTTATTGAAACTCTGAGTTGAGGGCATGAAAATACAATGAAATGAAGCAAAAATTCCAAGTGAAACTGATCCAAGTGGTTGCCATAGATTCTCACTTCCAGATACAAATCCTTTGCTGTTAGTATTTAAAGTCAGGGTATAGAACTTGGGCTATGCCAATACATTTGCTAAGTTTAACTTAAACGGTCAAAAGCAGCTTATTTTTCCACAATACAGTGGTATGTATGTGTATAGTTTAATTGTGTATTGTTTTTTTTGTGTTGCTTTTGTAAAGTTGTTTTTGCCACATTTGATAGGAATGTCTAGGATGGAAATGAGTTCTGACTCGATCAATTTACCTTCAGCCTGGGGTGGGGGGAAATCTTAAAGCTCATGGTATGGGTCGTTTTGTCGGTGATAGTTTTTTGTTTGTTTTTAAGAATTGTAGTTTACTGTTACCTATCTTGTATCTCTCCACACATAATAACTTGATTTCAGCAGAGCACTGTAAATGTTTGTACCATGGTAGGGATTTTGAAGGGTGTGTAGTTGCTAACAGTCTCCTAGAATCTGTGAAGCAGCAGCAGGCAGAAAGACTTTCTTCTGCAGTCATCTGAGTAAGCTGTTCCGTTGCCAGCCCCTGACATGAGTAACATTACAGTCATAGCTGGAATTAAATGCGAACGTCTTCCCTCGTGCTTAGGTGTTCTCATGCCAGGAATATTTCAGTGTAATATCAATTTAAAATTCAGAAGTGCTGGAAGAGCACACTTAATTCTGCAGTACTCCACAGTACACTGAGAGTATAAAATGCCTAATCTTATTTAAAACAAACTAAACCTAAAAATAAAAAAATTCTTGAGGACTTTGTCTTCACAGAATTCAGAAGAATTAGAATCCATTTTTATTTTTTTAAATGTGTGAGAACAGGGCGCTTATAATAGCTGAAAATATATCAAACTTGCATTAAAACAATCTTTTAAAATGTACTTAAAGATCACTGCTATTACAAAGGACAATCTAATGACCTAAAGCCAATCACATGCAATATTTTCTTTCCTGTCACTGTCATTCTAAGCCAAGGGCCAAGTAGTTTCAGCTTCTTTTGATAATCCAAAAAGTACTGTTTTGCAAACATCTTTCAATTTTCAGGATTTTCTGGTACCCTTAGCACCAGTTCCTACTGCTGGTGACTTTAAAAGCTAGCCTGTCGGCGGAGGACTCTGGTAGCGCATACGAGGTATTCTGAGGCAAAGGAGAGTGTGGGTTTAGGTTTACCTGGATAAATGGTGTATACATTCTCTGTGGGAGGCAATTTGCTGTTCTTCTCTCTAAACAGTAATCCAGTGCGTCTGCAGCGGAATTTTACACACATACACACACAGTCACGCTGTAATCACAGTGCTCAGTTTTTCTGAAGGCGTTATTGATGCACCAGTACCTAAAAGATAATCTCGTATTTAAGAATGATTCAGTATTGCCTGAACGTTGATCTTCTAACTTGAGTGCAAGGCAGAGCAAATGGCTAGAATGAGGAGTCAATTTGTAAATTGACCCATGTAGTTGCAGGGAGTTCCTAGGAGTTTCAAATCAATTACTCTTGGCGCTGCTTAACCACAACTTGCCTCCATTGAGCATGTCACAGCATCTCTAATGAACCTATGCAGAACTGTGTAATAACTGAAGATTTCGGTCTGTCCTTTGGCATATATATAACAGGGATAAGCCCAGTGAACGTTGAGCTCTCTAAGCATGTGAAAGCTCAGTGTGTGCTTTAGAAGCTTGTCAGCCTTCATAAACACAACTTCTTTCTTTTTTCCCTAGACATCTGGAGGACTGTGGACAGAATGCATATCACAGCTCAATGCAGATCAACAGGCAGCCATACAGGAGCTCCTGAACTCTGCTTGAAGGGCCTTAATTATCATCTGCAAGAAAACTAACTCCAAATAAATGTTTACCCTATTGTTTAGGTTTCTTTTGTTTCTTTTTTGAGTAAAACAGAACTGTAGTGCGTGTAGGCCATACTTCTGCAACCTACAGGCAGTGGCAGCAGGAAGAAGCATTCTTTCAGAACGGTGTTTAAATCGGTTTCTATCCCACAACACTGAAGAAGTTTCCTGTAAACCCTACAATAGCACTGAAGAGTATTTTTCTAACGGTATTAGCCATCCATATGATGGTGAAAGGGAAACAAGTTGAATTTCCTCATTAGACATAATGAATTAAGAAACAGCTTTAAGACCTTGTATTCAGCAGTAGATGTACGTTATAACAGATAAACATTTCTCTACATCTAGTGTTAATTGTATTAATTGGAGTGTGAGTCTTTGTAGGGTAGAAAGCGCCCTTCTGCCCAACAAGTTAGTAGATCAAAAGATGAAAAACCGAAGACAAAAACATCGAGCATGAAGACCTCATTGATCGCACTTTCAGATGCCCAAAAACAACTTGTACAGTGACTCAATGAGGAAAGCTGTTCAGCTTCCAGCCCTTGAATGTGAAGTCTCTTTGGCATGTCTGACAGTATCTCATTCACTCCTCAATAAATGACATTGAAACACAAGAAGCTTGTGTAGAAGTCCAGTGATGTGTGGTTCTTTTAATTTCCTCTTGTGAAAAGATGCAAGTGACAAGCTATACAAGTCATGATTTTATATTTGAAACTTTGTATATTGTTGCCTATTGCAGATTTTATGCATTTTTTGTTTCTTGACTTTTTAACAAATTTTTCACCCACGTGTGTAGAATGGAAACTTAACTGCATTCCTTTTATGACAGTAAACTTACATATCTTGACTTAAAAATGTTTATCATGTTCAGATGCAATTGCATTTCATAACTTATAAAATGTAGCGTTGTTCCAGCTGCAAATGTGCAACCCAGTGATAATATAGTAGTATGTATTTTATTTAAAGCAATCAGATATAATTGGTAGCCTGACCTGAAAGAATCAAAAACTGTTTCAGGGGTTTTTTAGTACTCCAAGAGCAATACACCATTTACCAGCTAACATGAAGCTAAAATAAACATAGAGTATCTGATTTCTAACAAAAGTCAGTGTGAAGTTTTTGTGCTTATATTAGTTCAAGATGTTAGTATTTGTGTTGATCTTTATAAGCTTCAGTTCTTTACTAGAGCGTTTTTCAAGTCAATCTCGACGGTCGCTTAAAACATACACATATTTTAAAAGAAGGTACAAGTTTCCCTCCTTTATAACAAGAAAATGCAGAAAGCTACACGTAATAAATTTGTAAGAGTTAGCTTAGTTTTGCCTCTGAAAGTTGTTTGAATGAAGTGACACAGAATGAGGTGTATCAAAAGCCATCCTAGATCATTATATCCAAATACTTCTGTAAAAACTGCCTTAACCATGTGGATTGACACTGTAGTTTGTTTAGAGGTAGCTGAAATAACACAACAAAGTACCTACAGCTCCAGTTCCCACTTTGTTAAATATTTTTAATCTTGTATTTGCAAAGTTCAAGTATTCATACATCTGCAAAATGAATTCGAAACAGATACAGTGAGAGAACTACTAAGTCAGGTTATTTATCTCAAGCACTGATACTACAAAAATCAGCCTATTTCATACCCTTGATTTTTCCTGTATAAAGTATTCTTTGTTTGAATTTCCCCTAAAACATCTATTTTTTTTCCTGCAGCTTTCTTGTGCTGTTTCCTCAAAGCTTCAGGCGAATTTCTCTCTTTTCCTTTCTTTAGACTAACAGTAGGTGGAGAAATAGCAGTATGTGTGCTTTTATCCCTGAAACAGCATTGTCTGTCTCTTTCTGTGGAAACATTAGAGCCGCTCTCCTGATGGAACAATTCCTATCTTCCTTGCAGCCCAGATAAAGGGGAAACAGAGAGAAGCAGGAGCTGGGGTTGCTCTGCGTGCCAGAGGTGGTGTAGAGCGGCTTTGTGCAGATGCTTCTGCCTTGTTAATAATAATGTTATCAAAGAGAAGAGCGCTGATTCAGTTCCTTGAAGTGCACAGAGGTCTCATCTTGCCTGTCCCCAATGAACTTGTTAGGGGTACTCCAAACCTTCTGTAGCGTTTTCTTAACTCATTGAGCCTTAAAAACGAAATTCACTTTTCACTAATTTAAAATCTCCGGATCTCTAACTAGTTTCTCAAGTCCCTTAGTTGATGCTTACAGGAATTCAGAACTTTCTAAGCTACCAACCATTCTTTATCTTCCACAAGCAGTGAAGTGCTGTTGGCCAAACAATACGTAGTACAACAGAAGCTCTATCTGCAAGCATTAAAAAATAAAAAGTCATTCTTAGGAAGGGCTCAAAGGAATCTGACTGTGGTTATTGATAGGGGAAGGGGCATAATTTTATATCACCCATCTTTCTCGTGTAGAACTCCAGATCGAGCTTCATTAAAATACTCAGCCACTGCATTTGGTAAGAGAAAGCACAGCGAGCACTGTGCAACAGCAGCAGTCTGCTTTGGCAGAACAAAGAGGTACCAAACCCACCCAGACGCCCAAGCAGAAGCGTTCCTTGTTTTTAGAAGCAGATCATCTGGAAGCTTAGGTGGGTCCCTGTCTAAGCTCTCATTTTCATTGTTACGAAGGTGAAACTACTTTTGTGTGCAGCTCTAGCTTGTTCACAAAAGCTATTAACACGGATAAATGTCCAGTCTCGTATGCCTAGCTCTGTCTGAGTTGTAGAATTGGTGGTGTTTTGGACGCAGGGTTTGTGTGCTGCTGGGGCACGCTGTACTGCCTTTTCTCTGCAGAGGCATCAGAGTGATCCTGAGAACATGGGTTGGTATTCCACAGGGAGCAGTTATGCCAAATGTTGGTAGTTTTCTGCAAATCTAGATCTTTTAGTCTCATGTTATGAGTACAGGCGTGAGAGTAAATATGTGTTGCACAGCTGGAACTTTTTGATGAAATAAAGAATTAAGGAAGGTGAATTTCCTAATGACTCTGTGTACGCATGTATGTACGGGGTATGCATCTGCCTTTGCTCTTGACATAGAGCTTTACTTTTGCCTTAGCGGTATCCATTGGGGTGCACACATACACCAAGTCTTCCAAAGAGAGCGAGTATGAGTGAGAGTGGTATGAGTAATAATAAAGGCAAGTGTTTGCCACCCAATTCTTTTTTTCAACTGTGAAATATTTTACTGTGCATCTGTGGGAAGCAACCTTAGCTTTTGCTGTTTAATTATTCACTCTTAATTTTATTTATTTGTCAGCTTAGCAACTGTGCTTAGTTACACGGGGTATGATCTCTTAAATTCTACGAAATGCAAATGCAGACGGGGTCTATGCTTCTGCCCGGTAGAGATCCTGTTTCTTTTTTGATTATCACAAAGATGTTTGTATTGCTCCAAGGAAGAACGTCTCTCAGGACAGTTTATCATCTGTTGAGACGTCAGGGTTCTGGCATAAATATTGGGTAACAGTCATGGGATTGATCTCATCTGATTCTAGGTATCTGTTGCAAAGTTTGTATGCAAGTACTTGTCTGCAGCTCTCTTCGGTGAAGGAAAACAGATGTCTCGAGATCACGCTGTATTTCATCATAAGGAAATGTTTGGTACCAAAGGAGACAACTATCTGAGGGCTACTGAGTTGGTGCTGATGGACAAGAAGTTGTTAGTATCTCTGGTGGTCCTCAGATTGTGTTTATAATGAGCAGTGCGATGGCTCACTGAATAGCCTCAGTGGCTGGGTTTTCTGGAATATTTTTTCCCTACTAGTATAAATCAAAAATAAATGTTCTCCCTAAAAGTCAGGCAGTCCCCCTCCTGCTTTTCACAAGCCATTGGGATGTTTCACGTTGACAAGTTATCTGCTAATTAATCCCCATTCAAATGTGTGCTTTAGATGACACTCTTGTTTCCACAAGGTGTGAGTTACCCCCATTGGCATGTCCGTTTGTCATCGGGTTAGTTCGATTTTGGCTTGTGTTAGCCTCTGGGTACTAGTAGCAGTACTACACCAAGTTTGAGCCTCTCTGCCCCTACTGAATTCATTCTCTCCCAAGAAAGAGGAAAACTCAGGATACCCCTGGAGGCCATAAACTCTTATGGAATCAGGAAATCAGGAAGAGGTTTCTACAGAATCTTCTGATGCAAAAGAGATGTGAGGAACGGGGGGACCTGTTCAGGACGCGTGGAAGCTGTGTTTCATGCCTTTACGTACAAAGTGCTGAGCTCAGTCACAGCGTGGTTACCCCAGTAGAAAAGCTGGGGTTTGTTGCTTGAGTTTGAGTTGCTTGAATTTGAGTTGCTTGAGCAACTTTTTGAGTTGCTACGTATTTTCTGTACCAGGGTGCTTGCTTTTCAAAGGCAGCGCCTCGTGCCTTCACAGCCCACAAGGCCCAGCTGTTTGGTCTTTGTTACGTGTTCTCAAATTTTGCTTGCAAAATTGACTGATCGATTACTTGATAGAGAAGAAACCAAATACCCTCTCAGCTACTCAGGAGCAGCAGCCTGGCGTGACGATCTCAGCGGGTTGTTGTAAGGCTGGAGTTCACGTGAAATTCACTCAGCTCTTCGGTCTGAAGAAAAAAAATGACGACTTCTGCTCTGAGGAGACTGTCCGCAACCTCTGTCCGACCTGTTCCTGTCATTGTGGTTCACACCTGCAACGTAACGTTCTCCAGATGTTTACAGGAATGGAAGGTAAGACCTAGTACGTTCAAGTCAGTTTCGATTTCTGTGGCTTTGCCTTCTCACTCAAGGTTGCCCACGACCTTTCTTCAGACCCAGGGAATTTTTGTAGCTGCTAAACCATGAAATCAGTGGGTTCTTTGAGCTTGGTACCACTCATGTTTTAAGAATTTAAGCTAACCCTAGATGCACATGAGTATTTGTAGTGGGGGTTCACTTATTTAGCATTAGATAATGAAAATTTAACGGCAGTAAATGCCTTAAGGATTTTTGGTTTGGGATTTTTTTGTTGTTGTTTTATTTATTTGAATTTTTTTGGTTGGCTTGGTTTTGGGATTCTGTTTTTTTTTTGGTTTTTTTTTTTTTTTTTGGAGGATGCATTCATTGCCATGTGTTGCTTCTACTAGAAGGAGGTTCAAAGCTCTTCTGAGGCAGCAGAAGAGCCACACTGGTTGCTGAAATGGCATTTTGGATTGTTACAATAAACTTTTTCTGAGTCTTCCAGAAAAGTGTGATGGATATTTGCTGGCAGGCACTCCCTGTGGGTAAATACCGAAGTATTCCTGAGCTAGCAGTGACTGCGGGAAGCTGTGAGTTTGCCTTGTCTGAGTGATGCAGAAGGTCCTTGCTTGTCTCCCATTTTGTCCACACCATTACCAATGAGGATGGGGAAAGAGGAGGGGGAAGTTTCTTCAGCTTAATATTTCTGCACTGAAAGTGCAACCACTTATTTTCTAAGAAGCAACAGAAATTTTTGGTCTGTTTGTTTAATATATCTGGTGTTGTTTCTTTTGTGTGTGTAATAGATGCTGTTAACAAAACATTGTTCTTGAATAACTGCACGGTCCTATACTGAGGTGATAGGAATGATATAAATTAACTAATAGGTTTAATGTTCAGTTCATACA
The DNA here is from genome assembly GCF_964211835.1 of Anser anser. NCBI lineage: Eukaryota > Metazoa > Chordata > Aves > Anseriformes > Anatidae > Anser > Anser anser. Next base: position 156,209,926 of record NC_139720.1, on the reverse strand, counting down.
TTATTTTAAAACCTAATATTAATTTTCCAGGAAAAAAAAAATCTTTGAATAAAAGTCACGTTTTGTATTCAGACCTGTGATCATAGCATTGTATCTTGAGCTGGGGAAGCTAAGCTGGCCAGAATTACTTTGAGTAAAGTTGTGCAACATCACCGTTTTACCATTTTTTAATATCTACTGAGAATAAAATGCCAAGAGACATTTTTACCGTGGAGATTTGTAATCATAATTATTTTGGGTAAAAAATATCATGCAAAAATTGTCTGGTTAGGAGTTGGTATTCCTGCATGGGGAAAAAAATGCCACCCAAAAAAACTGCTAAAATGAGGCCGTATTATTTACCTTGAAGAAGTGTGGGTACAGTGGCTGTATTACACCAGTTCTGTGCTCCAGCTAAAGTTTCTTCTGGCCAGTAGATGGAGATGGCACAACTGAATACTAGAGAGCCATGCACCGGTACGTGGGAAGTGTGCTAATCCACCGTCCCTGGTTTTGGGGAGGGTCTCTCCAGCCAGGACCATCTTACAGGCAGGTGTCGAACTGCAACTTGTGCTTACTGGCGATGGGCACGCAGGGCAGGTAGCTCATCTAAATTGCTGCCCATTGCAACCACGGAGAAAGAAAATGAGAGAAAGGGGGAGTGTTAAATCAGTACAGATTTAACCACATCTTCCCCATATCCCCATCCATAGGGCAAGGAGGAAATGAGTTTCAGCCGAGGTCGCCTGCCAGGCTCCAGGAGCAAGTGAGAAGGAACTGCGGCTGTCTGGGTGAGCTCCTGGGGCTCCGTATTAACATCAAAATGTGTCGGTTCCTGTCCGCAAAATGAGCAGAAGCTTACTGATGTTGCTGGGGGCGGCAGAGCATAATAAGAAAATGCATTTCAAGTGGAAAGTTAAAAAGGGATAACTGGAAAGAAAATAGATGTGAAATCCAAGACGGTGGAGTTCCTTGTTTGCCCTCATTGCTATTAAAATCCTTTCACATAACATTTGTTACCCTGGGGAAGAAAAAACAAAGAAACAAAAAAGATCAACAAATAAAACAGCCTACCCAAAAACAGCAAGACGCTGGGAACTGGACTCTCCTCTCACCACTCTTATTCCTGAATATCGAATACAGCAGTTGCCCCCTGTAACTTCTTTTTCCTAAGATAACGTTTAATAATGTTTTATAGGTCCTGACATAAGAACAGTGGATGATTTTTGTCTTGCGTCGTGTTTCAGCCATCTCATCTGTGGTGTTTGGTCTGCTAGAGCCTGAGCCCCTCGCTGGTCTTATAAAAAAGATGTTCTGTTTTCAGCTGGTGTGCTTTAGGGTTGTTTGTTTTTCTTCTTCTTTACCACAGCTGCCAATATTTTTCCTTATGAAACAGGTATTAAAAATTCAAACAATTTCTAAAAAAACCATTTCTTAACAAATCACCTGGACTTTGTGTGCAAACTGTGAGATTTGGGCACCTAAGTATCTTCTCTTGCCCTTATTCTGAATTACCAGCCCTAACTTCAAAACACAACCAAGCTCTTACTGGATCATTTAAAAGAGAATCATGATTAGCTTTCCCCCAAATCTTAAATTTCTCTGGTAATACCATAATTATGGTGGAAGAGAATGATTGCTTTGCTTGGAAAAAAGGGCACCGTTGAACAGCGTTAGGCTGGTGCTCCTTGTAAGAGCTCCTTTTCCCTTCCAGGTGGGAGCTCACCTTTGCCTTGGCTTTGTATGCAGTCTTGATGTCGGTGCCTGAAAAGGGGAACAGCAGAACTAGAAAGGCTGAGGAAGAGGTGGGGAGTTCAATCCGTGAGCAGTGCAGCCGTCTGAGGGGAAACCGAAGAGGTCTGGGCTCTTCAGACTGGAAAAGGCGACAACTCCAAGGGAAACAGGGTCTGTGTCTACGTGGTTATGAACATAGGGGAGTGGGTGAATAGGGAACGATTCATTGGTTCTCCTAACACAAGAGAAAGTGGTACCCAAATGAAGGTATTGGGATATCTAGAAAAACAGGAAGGGTGTTTTGATACTTTGTGATTAAAGCGTTAAAACCATTTCTGATGGGTGTGTATAGAGAAAAAAGAAAAAAGCCAAAAAAGAACTGGAGCAACTCTTTACGGGTAGGCTCCTTGGTGCTTATTGAGCAAGGTGTCCTGAGGAGCCCCCTCCCTCAAGAAGTCCATAAATCGTTGGCTATCAGGGGCTGGGAGAGCACGCTAGGGAGAGGCTCACTCTGCGTTTGTCCCACATCTTTTTGGGCAGACCTGTGTGGTGCCAGGAGTTGAACTTGATGATCCTTACGGGTCCCTTCCAGCTCGGGATATTCTATGACTCTGTGATCTTTCTTCTCCCTTCCCGTATCTCCTGCTGGACACCTGGTGCTCTGGTCAGACCTCACGTGTCCATTCGCACCCATGACAGCATTCCTGTCCTCGCTTTTCCCCCCAGTTTTGCTCACACCAAATCTCTGTACACCTCAGGTGCTGGTTTCTGTGTTTGCACAAGGCTTTGTGAGATCTGAACTCTTCTTTGGCCAGGCCCTATAGGAGAAACTAGAATAGGAATCACTTGACACAAGTGATTCGGTGCTAATATTCATGTAGACGTTCGCTCTGGGGTCTGACAAGGACATGAAAAATGCTTTCTTATCTCAGCAGTGCTGAGCGGTACATGGATTCTAAACAAGAAACAAAGGAGAAATACATAATCAAATAAAAGCATAATAAAATGTTCTACTTTTCCTTTTCTCTGCACTGTTTTCAAGGAGCCAATGTGTTGAGGTTTCTTTTTAAGGTATTCAAAGGTGGCAAATGTGAAATGCTGAATTTTAGTAGGTAACCTGCAGAAAGGATCAAAGTGCAGCAGAAAGTAAGGCACGCCGTGAGGCTCTCTGCCTTCCCCTGGTAGAAGATTAAACTGTTTCAATGTCGGTGCAGTTTTATGAGAACTGCAGCTCCTTTGTTACTGGCCTGCCTCTTTAGGAGGAGAAATTACAGCAGGAAATAAGGATTAAGATTTCCTCTCCGGTGCCAGGGGGAGATATGGCACAGTACAGATGCGCAGTACCCAGCGCTGTCAGCAACCGTGGAGGGAACAAGCCAAACGGGCAGTGGAGAAGCAATTAGACATATCAAAGGAAAGAATGCACTTGGGAATTTGAAAGCATGAGATGATAGGCATCTTTAGGATAAAGAACTGGTTAAATTTAGTACAGACTATTATTAAAACTCCCGGCACATTAAAGCGTTTCCTGCGAACTGTTCTGGTTAAGCCTGCCCTATTTCGGCAGAGTGAATTCAATCCAGTTATGTATTAAGCTCATGCTCCTTTTGAAAACTAATATTTAAAAAATAAGATTCTCAATTTTTTTTCTTTTCCTTTAAATTCTCCTGAAAATAGCAAATGATCGCCACAGAAAATTAAGATTTTTTTAGAGGACAAATGTATCCTAACGATTACTGATAAACCAGAAACTGTAGTTTTCAGGTTTTCATTCTCAGAGCAAACTGTGAATCTCATATTTAAAATAATTACTAAGTGGAAAACCATACAACAAACTGAAAGACTACAGAGCACCATAATACTGATAGGAATGCGGACATATATGATATGCAGGCCACTGAGGAATCAAAATTATTACTAACAATAGACATAAGGGATTTTTTTTCTGTTAAATGTATTAGGAAAATGATCTGATTGGAAGCAATGGCAATGAATTACAAATGTTTGTGTTAGGTGGAAACAGTGGGCATGGGAAAAACGCATACCACCTTTGCCTGTACCCTGCATCTCAAAAAAAATAAGAGATTATACACCTTCCCTGTCCACCTTCCAGCATCAGAAGCTGGGGAATAGGACAGCATTCATCACTCGCATTAAAAATTCCCAGGAAGAGCCCAAGCTACTAGAGATGCAGGACAGGTTAAGCAGGACCCTTGACAGTGACAGAGCAGACAACACGTATTTACGGGGAAGAACATGAAAAACAATTCTGCGTATCGGCATCGGCAAATTGATGGGAGACAAAGCATAGACTTAATCTACCTGACCTTCTAGGAAACTTTTCCTTCCTGAATTGAAAGTAGAATAGAGCAGGAAGTAGATTTTACCATTGAAGATGTTTTTTCTCATCAGTGAAATGGAACTGATACTTAATATTTTTCAGTCTTAATTCCACTTTTTAGAACGGTTGCTTTATTTTCATCCACTGGAATTTTATTTCTGAAAAAAACAAACAAACAAACAAAAAACCTGCAGTGCATGAGATAAAAAGCAGGGAAATAAATGCTTTTCAAGTCTCTAATCATTTGATTATTTGATTTTATTAAATGGAAATTATGCAGATCTTGCTAAACTTTCCACAGTGAAATATTATTTCTATAAATTATTTAATTCCTTTCATTTTCTGAACAGAAAGTTTCAAGGATTCCTTTTGAAGAAGGAATTTCATTAACGATATTAAACCCAACTATAAAATAGATGGTCTTGTTTCTCTTCACTCTGGTATGCTTCTCATATGAGGAGCAAATAAATTACCGCCCTCAGAAGACCTGGCTTCTGGTCTGACATTTAGAGGAATTGGCTAATTTCAGAGCCTGCGTTCAGAGATAGCGAAATCATATGCTGAACGGATGTTTGCCTTGACAGGTTTTACAGTCACTCCCTCCAGCCAGATTTAGATGTTCTAAAAATTAAAGCAGAAGAATACGACGATGGACAAGATGGTAATTAAGTCACCTGTTGTAACTAGCTGATGTAGAAATAAAATGTCTGTCTTCCAACACGAAGTTAGAAAGGACCCAGGGGAAACCCTGGATGTGACAGAGCATCAGATAAGGTTCCCCCACTGCCACTTGTAAGTGGGGATTATCCAGGAAGGATTTATTCGGGCACACTGGTATGTTCCAGCTGTATTATCCTGCAGAAAGTCACAGCAAAAATACCAGCAGGGGGATGGAGGGGAAGAGGAGAGCAAGAGAGTTATTACTTTCATGGGAACCGTCAAGTCTGACGATGCTATGAGCCATTCTGAGTTTTGTATTTGCAAGAGGACTCAGCTGTGATTACTCATGGCATAAATTCTGAGGGGCTTTAGAAACAGCATTGTTTTTGCTGTTTTAAAATGATATTTGCTTATATCAGCCCAGGTACTTAAATGGTTCTTCTTCATCACAGTGTTAAACGGTTTCAGAATCATTTAATGAATTTAGTTGTACAGTCCTTCTGGAAACCATCACACACACGCACACACACCCCTTTTAATAAACAGTTTGCTCTGTCCAAAATGACAAAAAACACTGGAAGGAAATAAGCTATTATGCAGGGATTTGTACCTCAAACCCTGAATGCTAAGGACACGTTCCCCTGAAATTTCAAACAACAGATTTGGTTTTCCTCTCAAAAGAAGTACTGAAAGATTGATGGGGTTGGGTGGTTGTTTTCTAAAAGCCACGTTCAGCAGGGAGATCACGGGCTTTGATTCCTGCCCAGCACTGCATCTTGCATGGCAGGCTCAATGACACTTGATGAAGAAGCCAGCTCTTCTTCAGTATTACTTTGTCTGCTACTCAACATGTGAAATCATTTCATATCTGCAAATATTTTCTCTTTCCATTATCACTTCTCTCTCCTTACCATGACAGAGGAGGTATAGTGTTTCTGATGGGAATACTGGCATGGGAGGAATACATATTTTGTCTTGATATACAGTACTCTCTTTCCTTTCTTTTGGGAGAGGAGGTGAAAATGGTTTTTAGGAGGGGAAGCCTGAACAGGAATAGCAAATGGATGTTCACCGTTGTTTTTTCTTTTAACAAACCTCTGTATTTTTCTTTGGTTTCTATTTTCTTGAATGTTCCCATGTTTGCAATTTGAAACATTATTCTTTTACAGATAAGAGTAATAAATTATTTTGTTATTATAGTTTTAATTTACATTGCAGTACTTTGGCATTTTTGTCCATTAGTGAACGCTTCAGAATTCTCAGAGTCTCTTAAAAAATGAGCCTTTCTTTTCCCCTTGTACGTGCACATGAAGTAAGCATAAGTGATGCAATCGTATGTAGTTTTGAGGAGCATACATTTTTCATTAATTTCAAGTGAACTTTTTCAAGCTTCAGGGATGATTCATCTATTAACCATTTCACCGGTGATCGTCTTAGCACATATATGCAGCTAATGTAAAAAATGTATTCACATTGAAACAGACGAAAACACTGGACAATACAAGGTAAATGTGAAGACATAAGAAAAGTGATGTTGTATAATAACACTGAAGTGTTACTGAGAGAGGGGGGGGCTTGTTCTATTAGCTTGATAAGCAAAAGCTGTATAAATTCTGAAGTACTAGGGAACGTTTTGCATATATCCTTGAAAGGTTCTCTTTTAATTTATAGTTTTATATGAGCAGGCAGTAAACAAAATCTGGTAATTAACAGGCTGTAAGGGCTTAAGTGGCCCCCAAAGTTAAGACATGCTTGACTGCTAGGATTATACAGTATTACAAAAATTGTTAATTGCCATTGCTTCTAGCTATAGTTTGATGTTGCATTCTGATGTAGAAGCAAGAAGACATGTTACTTCAACATTACTAACCTTACCAGAAAAGCTAGTGGTATGATAATCTAAACTGAGGACTGCAGCAAAATCATACTGCAAACAAAAGCCAGTGAAGTGGGGGAAGTGTGTATGCTAGGAAACGTGTAATAAAAATAATGGTGAAATGAGACTGAAAGAACCGGATGGGGAATTCTGTCATGCTATTGCAACTAAATTAGCGAAGACATAGGAGTTAACACAAGTTAACTCGCTAGCACAGATATGTGCTAACGCTATGAGCACTAACATTAAGATATGTGACAGAAGGCCTAAGACTGACTAATCAAACGCCTTAGGTTTCCAAGATTGAGCCGTAAACCACATTTACACAGAAACACACTGATAAATCTAGCGCAAAAGTATTTGCTGAAAGGGTCTTTGAAACAAAATTTCAGGCTCCAGGGAAAACATCTGTGGAATGTTTTATGAAAAAAAGAATTACTTAGGCAAAAGATGTAGCTGAAATACCCAGATTTCTACTAGGGCAGCATTTTAGCCTCTCTCCTTAATAAAACAGAGAAAAATATTTGAACTCAACACATTTTTGAAGTCGTTTAGAAAACAGACACAGATTAAGGCCAGAAGAACCATAGTCTGACGTTAGTGTAAACCAGACCAAATAACTTAATCCACACACTTGGGTTTTGAGTACAACAATTTAGTATGACAAAGTACACAGGCAGGCAAACAAGTTATCATATGGCAGGTAAAAATGTGAATTCGCAGGCTCCCTGCCATAACTACCTGTGTACATACATGCACTCTAGAACCTCACAGCAAATAGGAGAAAATTTCAATGAAAAAAATATCTGCAAAACATCCCAGCACAGAAGAGCTGTAAAAAGTGAGAGCTTTCCAAGGAGCAGTATTTGCATTCCACTGTAGATGCTGCTGTTTTTTTCCTAACAGGGAATTAGGCAGGAGGCACAGAGAGGCAGTCTCTCAAGATGACAGAACCCTTGTAACACGTCTTCCCTTCTCAGGTAAGGCAGAAGCGAACAGCGGCGCCAGCTTGGTTTTGCTTAACCTGAAATTCAGTTCCGGTTCTTCTCTTCTATGTCAGTGGATGCAGACAGATCTTGTGTGTTTTCTTTCAGAAACATGACCATTTTTTTCTAGAACCATTTTTTTTTTTCTAAATTCACCTTCTTTTCAAGAAACCAGATGCTGTCTCTCTCTGAAATTCTCCTTTTTATTTAATGTCCCAACAAATTCTGTATCTCGTTCAACAGGGAAAAAAAATGTGACCTTATGTACTACAGGAAGCTAACAGCAATGATGAGTGCTTTTCCTCACAATCACACCGGAAGAGTACGAGCTGCTGCCATGTGTAATTTACAAGAGAGAAATCATTGTCAGAGAAAAAAAAAAACAACTCTGCTTAGAATTGCAGAGAGCATCAATGGGAATGGATGTGTGAGCGATGACTATGACTGACTAGATAAACACTCTGAGAAACAATAAAGAAGCTTGTTTAGATGTCAGTTGCTAGTTGTGCTCGATATTTCCAGAAGACTCAAGAACAGAGTCAATTAAATAAACCAGACACAAGCTTGTCTGTGGCTCCTGGAGAAATGACCAATGTGTTACCACGTTTGATGACTCAGTAAGCTTACCACTCAAGAGAATATTTTACTGTTGCTTTTTGGAGCTCAGTAGTAAATGGTCAAATAGCTGCAGGGCAACCTGCTACTTCTGTTTAGCGGTGAGAAAAGTTTCAAGGTCACTCAAACTTGGAAGGCACTGAAGATGACCTCACCCATGTGATGTAGACTACAACAACTCTTTGTTAGGTGTGAATGAGGCATCAGTGATTTGGAAGTCTGCGTAAAAAACACCAGGAAATTCTAAATGTTATGGTTGATCCCTGTGGTACTGCTCTTACTGCAACAGCACCTTAATTAGTGGTTAAAGCTGCTGACAAAGTATTTTTTTTTTTTGGGGGGGTGGACTTATTAATTATGCCAGTGTTTTTAATCATGGATCTTGTTAGAATAAGCAGGCAGCCTTTCTTCTTGGTCTTCTACTGACAGGCTGTGCATTTTTTGTGGGAAAAAGTCTGGGGGAATATGACAGTAATTACTATCTTATCAAGTATTGACAGCTAAGGACAATTTCCAGCCTTTCAGTCAGTAACCCATGTACATGGCTAAAGTTTTGGGGCTGACCTAAGAAACGGAGATCTCTTGATCTCACAAGGTTGGTTGGCGTATTTTTGCAGATACACCAAGGTATCTGTCGTGAGGTGTTTGTGCATAGAGGCATTGCTGTTGCCAGCAGAGGAATCTGTCTTTTGGGGATTTAGCAAGGGCAAGGCTTAGAGGAGAAAATATTTATGGTGTTCACGTACCTTTTCTCTTTGCTGCAATGATGAAAATATGCTATCCGGGGATAGCGGTTGGGCTCCTCAAATGGCCCACAGACGCTAGGAGCTCAGAACAGTAGCTCTGTAACTACACAATTAGTTCACTGCTCCCTCCCGAGTCCGTGAGAGAACTTCTAAGGCCTGAAGCGTTTCCTCTGCATTACTCATTTGTGTGCTCTACCCCCCAGTCACCTTCAGGAAAAAATATTGGGTAAAAGGCAGGAAAAGGCTGAAAAGAGAGGCACACCCTAACGCTTAAAGAAACGGACAGTGGTGTGAGGTGCTGTCTGCAAACGTTTATGCTGGTCCTGGGTGTATTGGGGAACCTCTTTGCCACAGCTTTAAGTCTTCTCTGAGGGAATGGATGTGCAGTGGCTCTGGAAGAGGTGTAGTCCCCAGCCTCGGTCCTCGCCTGGAGTTCTTTCAGCCCACGTCCTGGAGCGGAGGGTTTTGAGACAGCCCTTGATGCTCCGATTGCTGCTACCTGTTAAATTTTACTGCGCTGTAGTCTGCTGTTATCTAATGACGAAGCAAGTAATGGACATAGAGCTTGAATATGCCACCCGTACACCACCAAGTCCTTTCTCAGGTGCCTCAGAAAAGTGCTTGGAGTACGAGGAGTGTGGAGTGATACTTCTTGGTAAACCCACCATTTCTTCCTCTTTATTTTTAGGGCAGGGAACCAAGGGATCCCAGCTCTGCGCAACCCCCTTGAGGTGACACCCCCGGGGCTCCCCCCGGACCCAGCTTCAACCTCCTGCCAGCCGGGAACGAGACCACCAGCCCCACACCGGTGGGGGCCGATCCCTAACCCGCTGCCACACCGCGGCAGCGACCGCCGAGCGCCTCCCCTCACGCCCTGCCCGCCTCGCCCCTCAGGCTCCCCTCAGGCCGCCCCCCGGCAGCAGGGAGGCGGGCGGGCGGCCATGGCGAGGCGCCGCCGCCTCCCGTGAACGCTGGAGGGGGCTCTCGGCCGCCTCCTGCCGCCGGCGGCTCCCCCTCCGGGAGGAGGCAGGCTTAGGGGAGGCGCGGCCGCCCTTCCCGTTGCCGCTCCCCCGGGCAGCAGGCGGCAGCAGGGGCTGCCCCCAGCCGCCTCGCCCCCTTTCTGCTCCGCAACCCGGGCGGCCGGCCGGGCTCCCCCCTCCGCGCCGCACAGCCGGACATGGCGACCCTGCTCCTGCGAGCCCCCCGCTGCCCTCCTCCTCCTCCTCCTCCTCCTTCTCCCGCCGCCTTCTCCTCCTTCTCCTCCCCGCGGAGCTTTTAATGGCTCGGACCTCCGGCGGCCGAGCGCCACTGCCCCCGCACCAGCCGCAGCGAGGAGCCCCGGCAGCCCCAGCCCCGCACACGGTAAGGGCGAACAATGGGACCGGGCGGGACCGGCACCGGGCACCGGGCACCGGCGGCGACGACAACGGGGAGCGGCGCCCCCGGCCCCGCCGCCTCTTCCCCGGGCGGTGACAGCGCCCCGAGGGCGCCGCTCAGCCCGGCTTAATCCCATTAGCAGCGCGGGGAGGCACCGGACGGACCGACAGACCGACAGACCGACGGCGGAGGGGCTTTTGTTGGCCCCCCGGGCTGCCGAGGGAGCCCCGAGGGGGGCACCCATGGGTGCCGGGCGGAGCCGTGCCCGCCCCTGCCGGCCCCCGAGGGGGGTCCCCGCTGCTACCGGGGCCCCCCGAGGCTCCGTGGGGCTGCGGGGGTCCTGGCCCGGCCTCCCCCAAAGCCCCACCGACCCTCGGGTGGGGTTTGCGAGTTTATGTCCGGAGTGGGAGCTGGCGGGGAGCAGGCCTTGTCCTTTGTGCTTCTGCTTCTGTATTTTATTTAAAAGCACGCAAACTCTGTGGAGGTGTGTTTCTTTTTTAAAGTTGCTGGGTTGGCTCGGTGGCTGGCGTGAAATAAACGAAGCGGGCGGCGTGTCGCTTCTCGGTGCCAGCCTGTCCTCGCAGGGTTTCCTTCGAGGCGGCGTGTCCCCAGGGAGGGGAAGGACGATCGCCCCGGTGTTGCTTGGTGCTTTTATTCTCCCCGTCTCCCAGCTACTTTGACTCTTGCTCCTTGTGTCGCTTCCAGTACGTATTTACAGCGAGCGGCTGACACTGGCTTCGAGCCAACAACAATAAAACTCTCCAGCGGTCCGGCTAAGCAAAGCCCCAGACGTTCTTCTGAATCAAGACCCCCCCCCCCTTTTTTTTTTTTTTGTTTTTAATTTCTTCATTTTTATTTTCCGTTCCCTCAACTGAGGGACGTTTGCTGGAGATCTGCGGTGTCTGGCTCGGGCTGGAGCCGTTCAGCAGTTCTCTGAAAGCGGGGAATCCTCTTAGCCTCGCCGCACGTGTGCTCCGAGGGCCGCCGCCGAGCCGGCCGGGTGCACGCCGGGACGAGTAGTCCATGGGCCGGGATCCCCCCGTGGCCTCCTGCCTCGCTAATCCATCGCTCTCGTCGCCGTGCTTCGGCTCCAGAGCCTCCTCCTCCCCTTGGTAAGCGGCGAGGATGAGGGGTTGTTCGTAACGCGCCGAGTTACGACTGCTATTTTTGCAAGTTTCGATGCCGGTAAGTCTGCCCAGACGCTCGGTTCGTTTTTTCCCCGCAGACCGAAGCTCAAATTTAGCTGTGGAAGGGATTGTTGGCAGCAGGGCCAGCTGTCAGCCTCGTGGGAAGGGGTTAGAAAACTGGACTGCTCTGCTTGCCTTTTGCAAAGTCTTCAGTATGGCCAACTGAATTGTTTTTTTTCTCCTGCGCTCTGTTGTCTTGACTGAGCCAAATACACAAGGAGAGCGGGCGGCATGCTTCACACACAGTGACACGCGGCTTCAAAATGTCAAAAGTTGGTAAGAGGCCGAATGCGGAACACCAAAGCCTGACTTTTACTTAATGGCTGGATTTCAAATTGGAAATCTTTTTTTTTTTTTTTCCCCAAGTTGACACAGTTCATTAGTCATTGTGCAATCAGTGTCTTAAAACTTGCTACTTGCAACCAATTTTTTTTGGAAAGAAGATTGTGGGTGATGAATGACCAAAGGGGAAATGCTGCTTAAATGTGACGGTTTAAAAAAGAAAAGAAAATGACTCGCTTTAGGAGATTTATTTCTGCATTAAAATTCAGATAAAGAATTCTAAAGTTATAGAACTATTCAGTGATTTTTCCCTGCTGATTTTAGATTAATTTGACTTAGGAAAAAATCCAAGCTTCCACTTAAGAAATTCATCTATGATGAAAGCTGGCATTTCATTTTAAAAAATACAAAATTCTTGATGCTAATGAAGATGAGGCTGCCAGTGCTGGCAGTTTTTTGCGTTATGTATGTTTGGTGATGGAGTTGCACAAAACTTCCTTTTTTTTGCCTTGAAGTATCTTTGCATTAAATCACTGGTGTGCTCTTGGGCTAGGATTTCTAAAAGAGGTTGACAAATGCGGTGACTCCCAGGCTGGCTTCTGCTAGAGCAGAAAGCTGGGGAAGGGTGGTCCATGGGATGGGCTTGTTTTCAGTGCTTGCAGTGGAAATCCAGTGGCTGGGCAGAGAAACTTCAGGGCTGGCAGCCCTGGGTGTGGAGAATCACCTGCAAGTTGCCAGCTGCGCCTGCGTGTTCTGCGTCCATCCCCCCTTCCTAAATTTCCCCTTATTTGAAGCATGTCTCTGCTCTTACCCCGTCCTCTCTGCTGCTTCTCTTGGGGAAGCGTGGCTCCCCGTCTCGCTGACCGTGGCGGAGGTCTGGATCCAAGACTTCGATACAACCCACTCATCTCATCATCTTCTGCTAAAAAATTAGGAAGTATTTTTTGCAGCTGTAGGATCGGAGCGCAAAACTTGATAGTGCACCTAAATGAAGTTCTCGCGAATATTTTCGGTAGTTAAATCTGTGTTAGGAATCTTGGTTACATTCTAGTGCACGATCAGAGTATTGGCATCGTATTTTTCATACTGTGCTGTGATGTTAGTGGAAGAGATTAAACTTACTGGTTTGGGGTTCTGTTCCCCCCCCCCATACCCCCATTGTTTTTTCATGGTGCATGTCTATGCCAACGTCCTTATTTTATATTGTCCTTTTTTTAGGAAAGCACGATAAAAATCCTGTTTGTTGAATTTGTCCACCAACTTGCCTTGCTTGTTTTGCTTCTTTTAGAAACTGGCATGTTTATGTTAAAGGGGCCTTTCCAGACTGAATTTCATGACCTTGAAAGGTTGCAGTTTTTGTATTTCACATGGTGGGGCTTTTTTTGTTGGTGGTTTTTGTACTTCACTGACTGGTAGGTACTGAGCAGCCTGCAAAGTTTATAGTTTACAGACGGGCTGCTGGCTTAGGCAGAGTAAAGGGGCGACTTGCCTTTCTGGCTGTAGAGGCACGGAAGACTAATTACAGAGGTATAAAAGGTCACCGGGCTCAGTCAGCTTTGGGTTTGCGCAAAATGTCAGTAAATTTGGCCTGCAGAAATGTAGATGACTCAGACAATTAGGTCAGTCTTCGTCAGATGCGGGCACTATCTTGCTTGTAATCAATTGCAGCATTATGAGCTCTTTAGCCTTGTCTGTAATGAAACGGAGTTGATTAAATATTGTGAGAAAGGAGAATGTGATCCGCCTTTTGGGGGGACTTGATAACGCAGGGTATGAAATTCCTTTTTTTATTTTAATCTGGACATATAAATGGGGGAAATCATTTTGAGGGTTTGGATGCTTAAAAAAGGGCTTAATGAGAACGAAGGGTGGCTCTGTTAGTTGCTGTTCAAATAAAATAAAACCTTCAGGTGAAATTCGTGGAGGTGCTGGAGTACTGTTTTCTCTTGATCCTGAGGGGAGGAATTGTGATTTTTTTTGTATCGTGCCCTTGGATGTTAGGTGGTGAATTCTGTACAGTAAAATCTGCTTCAGTGTTGCTTTATAGAGTGGAGCAAAGAGCATAAATCTGAAGTCATGGAATCTGGATACTGAGCATCACAGTAGAAGGGTGCTGTACAGCGCATGTTTGCTACTGGTCGCGAGGAATTCTTGCAAGGGGTGGATGGTATTTTAATGTAGGGCAGGATGGTGTTTGCAGACTGGGTTTTGTACCCCAGGTTATTAAGTGGGTGTCATGCCAAAGCCCGCTGCAAGGTGGGAGACAGTGCTGCTGCTTCCTGCACTGATGGTGCCTTGCCTTGCTCTGCTGCTTGCCTTGATATATATATATATATATATATATTTCTTTTTTTTTTTCTTTCTTCCCTACCCTAGCATCAAAGCCAGAGTCTGCTATCCCTTGGCGCAAGATTCCTAAAGTGAGTAGTACTGTTCATGATGATTTCAATCCCAGTTTCCTTCCTTTGGCTTTGCATCGGGGCCAAAGTGACGTTTTGGAGCTTGCAGGGTGACTGAATTTGCCACAATGAAAGCACGTTAAGAGGTTGTTCCACTCTATTTGGCATGTGATTCTACCGTCTTGTGAGACTCTTTAAGTTGCTTTAAAGTTAACTTTAAAGCTCTCTCCCTCGTTGGGTATGTCAGCACAGAAATGAAAAGATGTTGTGGGGCCTTCCCCCCCTCCTGCAGGACACCCCAGCGCATCTCTGTGTATCCCACCCAAGGTATTACAGAAGTTCTGCAGCTGGAGATGGAGATACTTCTCCTCGTTGTGTCTGAGGAGAAGCTGTGACTTTCTGAACGGGGATATTCTAGCAAGACATCAATGCTTGAAGCAACAACTCTGAGTTCAGGCCGTGGAGGAAATGCGATCGCTGCTTCTAGGGCGGGCTGCTAGGGTACCTGGATTGTCTGGTGCAAAATACGGCCAGGGAAGAGCACGTGGTTTGTGTTTATTTTTATTTTTTTTCTAGGTCAAAAGATGACTTACTGGTAAGCTGGAAAACCTCTCAGGAATAGTGAACAATACCAAGTCCCGTGTGCTTCCTTCTCCCTCCCAGGGGCTGCTGCTTCTGCTGGCCGCTGCCGGGCTTTCTGCGTCCTTCGCTCCTGATTACTGCAGGACCGGTTGGTTGATCGCTGGTCACTAGTAATACTGCCGACTGCGTCTCCTTAATCAAGGACCCTTATTTTAGGTCACCTGCACCCCAGGCACAGGTCACGAAGAGATTTGTCGATTTATTCAAGCAGCAGATGTGGCACTGGGCTGGCGATCAAACAGCACAAAGAGGGTCCTGCTGCTCAGTAACCTGTGTACATTTAATTGGCTCTTTCTGCTCGGCATCACGCATTTCTTCTGTTGGTTTCTCTCCCTCAAATAATTTTTTTTCCGTGCCTGGATTAAGCGCTCGAGCCACAGACGTCGTGTTCATTTCTTCCATACGTCCCTGCCTGTTATTTTTGGACGTGTCCCAGTCCCCGTCTCCCCGCTGAGCAATACCGAAGGTGTTCTGCGGGGACCTCTGCTAGCCCCGCAAAGGAGCGCGGGCAGGCTGCTCGTTAGTCTTTTATGTCTCTCCTTATCAGTTTTACTATGGAACTCCCTATCGCACGGGTTGAACGTGTTGGAATAATGAGGCTTCCTGTTCGGCAGGTCTGCGCGGCATTGGCCCTGGCCTGAAAGTTCAGGGGAGCGGAAGGTTGCTGTGAAATTATTTGAAATGGCGAGCGTGTTTTTGGTAGCAGCCTTTTTCCCTTCCAAGGTGGGTTTCGGGCTGCCTTGCACAAATTGGGGCAGGGATTCTGAGCAGGCTTTCACGCTAGGTACACGTTTTCCCTGACGTTAATAAATAAGTGAAAATGAATCGTAAAAATAAACCTCTTTTAAGAGGAAAGAGAGGCTGGGGGAGATATCCGTCTGTTCTCCTTTGGAACAGGGCTTCCCATCGTTCGGCGGCTCTGGGAACACAGCGGGTATCTGGCGCGCTTGGAGCGTTTCTCTGGCCACCCTGCTCTTGGATGCTCGTGGGGAGGGAGGACGGGGCGTCTTTGGGGGTGGAGGAGAGGCTGGCTTCTCTTCTGCTCTTCCATTCCTCTCCCTCGTTTCTCTTCCAGCCTGCTTTGAATTATCCCAGAGTTTGCCGCTCGTGGCGTACCATCAAAGTGAAATGAGTCCGACTTGTTTTTATTTTGCTAATTCTCTGCAGCCTTATGATTGCAGTAACAGTGATTACAGCTGGGGAGGCTCTGGCCAGCTCTTGCTGTGGTGTATAATAGCGGTGTCTTTTTCAGATTAAGGAAAAGTATGATTTGTTTAGTTTGTCCTGCCTGAGGTTATTTTCTCAAACATCAAGGCTAAAAGGGAAGGTAAAGATCTTGTAATAGTAAAAGTCTGCAGAAGTTACTGGGTTAGGTTTTTCTTTTTTCTTTTTTCTGGGGAGAGTTTTCTATTTTCTAGTGAGCAGTTAGTATTCAGGCCCTTAACAGCATAACAAATATTAAAGAGAAAATGGGTAGGGAGGTTTCGGTTCCTGGACATTTTAGAGATTTAAAAGTGTGTAAAACTTTATGTACCAAGCAGCCTGAGTGCGTTATAGAAGCTGCACTTTTCATGTCAACATGTAAGAATAGCCTCCCTGGAGGTAATTTTCAGTCTCTTTATCTGAAGACCTATGCTCCTATCTTGTCTTCATGGAAATTCCTCTTGAAAGTCTCCATTTAGTGTTGTAAGACATCAGTGTTTGCCTCTGACATATTAAATATTCAATAGTTTTCTTGCTTTTTGTTTCTTTTAAAGAGAGGCATTGGTATGTGCATCTCGGAAGACTAACTGTATGGTTGTGCTGTCATAACCGGTGTTCATTACCCATTTTTTACAGCTTAGCTAAATTAACTGGTGTAATGTGTAAAGTAAAATTGTTTAATGTGTAGTCGCAGAACCATTTTTTTCCCTGCGTCCTTTGAAATGTTGAGCACGATTGTCAGTACTGTGAAAAATGAACTAGAAACCATGAAGAGAAATAGGAGCAAAAAGGAGAGGATTCCTAAAATATACAGTCAATAAATATTGAACCTGAAGCTAGCAGAAAATATCCTAAAAGTGCCTCAGTAGCGGATAAATACATAAAACAAAGAGAAAGCAGATGGTGTGATGGTGTTCCAGTGGAGAGAAGGGCGAGTGGCTCCGCCATTTGAATATAAAAAAGGTTTTAAAAGGCATTGTAATGAAGTGCTGCGCACAGCTCGGCGTTTACTAATAATATTTGAGTTTCGAAATAAGTCCCAAATGGAGCGGTTCCAGGGACATGGGGTCGGTTTGCCTAAAACGAGCAAGTCAGAATTGAACTTGGAAGAGAGGACGTGTAGCAGAAGAGAAATCGCTGGTGGCGACTTGATGGCGTGGGTTTTTCTACCTGTTTTCGTCGCGTTATTTACAATTGAGGCTTGGATGGCAGTGCTAGCTCTTTGTTTCTGACTAATTTCTATCTGCACATTGTTGGGCAACTCCAGGCTTAATTAAGCCAAAGCTTAATTAGCGCTGGATGAGGGGAGATGCCAGTGGCTGTGGCTGAGGCCAGCCCGTGCCTCGGCTGGGGCATCGTGTCGGAGTCGATACCTCGTGCCGCCGGCTGCGTGGTGAGCAGTGGGATGGTGTCAGGAGGAAGCAGGAGGGATGTGCACAGGTCAGCGGCTTTTTGTAGGGCAGAGGCCTGAGGAAGAGGATCACAGAAGTGTAGGGGTTGGAAGGGACCTCCAGAGATCATCAGGTCCAACCCCCCCTGCCAAAGCAGGTTCCTTAGAGCAGGCTGCCCAGGTTGGCGTCCATATGGGCTTGAATATCTCCAGAGAAGGAGACTCCACAGCCTCCCTGGGCAGCCTGTTCCAGTGCTCCGTCACCCTCACCGTGAAGAAGTTCTTTCACATGTTGGTGCGAAACTTCCTGTGCTCCATTTTGTGGCCATTGCCCCTTGTCCTGCCCCCACAAACCACTGAAAAGAGGTTGGCCAAATCCCTCTGTCTCCCACACCTCAGGTATTTATACACATTGATAAGATCCCCTCTCAGTCTTCTTTTCTCCAGGCTGAACAGACCCAGGTCTCGCAGCCTTTCCTCACAGGGGAGATGCTCCAGACCCCGTATCATCTTTGTGGCCCTCTGCTGCACTCTTTCCAGGAGATCCCTGTCCTTCCGTCGGGTGGTGGAAAGCAGTCCTTGCGAGCTGTGGTGCTCCCCAGCCCTGAGCACTGACTCTGGTGGCTCTTAGTGGGCAGGAAGCAAACACAGCAGTAGCAAAGCCTCTTTGGAAAGTGAAATTTGTGTCAGAAGCCTTGGCCGCACTGACTCCAAGCACGAGATCCCATGGCCACCTGGGAATGCCTCCCCTAGCCATGAGCAGGGCGCTGTTATCCCACAAAGCCCCAAAGCAGGAGTTGGGTGTCCGCCTGAAGCTCGTCCCTGGTTGTCCAGCTGCTGAAGAGCAACCCAAGGGCAGGTCCTGAGCCTGCACTGAGAAAATGTCGATCAGGCGATACCTTGAACATGAGTATTTCTCCGTCAATGCTGTGTGCACTGAGAGCGTGCTAAGGCACCAGAGAAATCACTGGAGCGGTTTCTAGTTGTAATAACGCTTCAAGGATCATTGGAAGCAATGGACGAGCAAATGACACTTGATGGTAGCTCTCTGCTTGAGAGAACCAAGCCCAGGGAAGCCACTCCTGTCTTCCCAAATGAAGAGAAAGTACATGATGGGGGAGAGCCAGGGACTCGACAAGCCAGGCACACGACAAGCGTATGACCGAAAAATTAGATCATCGCTGTGATGGAGTGGTGTGTGTGTGTATCTGTTTGTACATACACTGAGAATGTGCAATGCAGAAGCATTTTCTTTTTTTTGGAACCAAGCCATAGCCTTCTTGTTTTTTCTCCGATTTTAAAAACAAAACAACAACAACAAGAATAAAACCCCCATCCTGTTTATATATTGCAGAAATTCAGACATATTTGAAAGAATGAAAACTGAACACAGTATTGTCCGTAATTGTGTACTTGTTGGGGTTGCGTTGACTCTTAGATCCATTGGTGAAATTTCATGGGACACTAGATAAAACTTGAGAAATTTCCTTCAGATTTTCTTTAAGTGAGAGTAATGTTTGAAGATTGTATTTTATGTTGTTCTTTAAACTATGTAAAACAGAAAATAGGTGATGTGGTGAGAACAGAATAGCTACAATATGGGCAAAGAATAACCCGATTCAAGCTGAAGCAGTTAACTGTAAACGGTGAGTTGTTTGAGTGGGGATGGGTGGATGTAAATATTAGAACTACTTTTTCCCTTACGGTGTTATGTAAAGAAATAAGAGCAAGAGCTGGGTATACCCTTTCTTCTCAGGGCATGGAATCTCTGCAAAAATCTGTGTTACTGAGGATATTTCTAGCTGCAGGATAAGACGATGTCTGTCCTTCAAGAAATCTCAAAGAGTTTTTAGCATAAACGTGACTCGGTAGAAAAAATCCCGAGGAAGAGTGTCTGTTCTACTTCTCTGCCTGTTTCTGCCAGAATAAAATGTCCCCTCAACCCAAGCAAAGTTCCTTCCACTTAAAAGGTTTGGAACTGAAGTTTGAGTGTGTGCCATGAAGGGAAAATGGTAGCTACACATCTACACAATGTCTACAGGAAAATGTAAAAAGCTTCTAGAAATTGTAAAGCCTTGCTTCGTCAACTGTTCTGGGCTGTCCTCGGAGCAAAGTGCCTTTTAGGGATTGCGATTCTGAGAAGGGTTCCAGCTTGGCAAGGAAAATGCGATTTGGAGACCTGGAAGAGAAGATTAATCAGAATAATAGGTCTGGCCCTCGCAAGTAGGTTGAGCCTAATGAAATTAATATCTGAACATTAATTATAAAACCCGCCTGATAACTTATAACAGGACCTAAGAGGATATTTGAAAACCTGCAGGTAACTCCAGGATTTTTCTGCGGAGGCGTTCCCAGGAGCGCTTTTTTCTTCCCGTAGACTAACCGAGTTGCAGTAAGCAGCCCTGCTGCGCGCGTGTGCATGTGCTTCCTTTTGCAGTCAAGTGACGGCTTGGCTCAGCTTTGAGGAGGCTGAAATGCCTGAGAGTTGGATTATATGATATCAGCCGGGTAAAAGTTTCCTGAAGTCTTTTGGCACTGCCCGACTCTTGTGAAATAAAATACGCTGCAGCAATTTATAATTTGCGTGTGTGTGTGTGCGCGCTAACCAATGACTGAATTTATTCTAAGCATTAGAGCGCTTGCCTGTGACAAGTCTTGGAAAAGCCTGGTCTTTCATTAGACTTCCAGGCTAAATTTAATTGGAATCTCGTCAGGAAGAAAAGCTAGTTTGGTCGCTTTTCAAAGTGTTCAAGGAAAGTTTCATAACTCCTTCTTTGGTATTCCTCCAGTACGGCCTGATCCTGTTTCATCTGCGAAGCTAAAAGCTTGAGGGGACAATAAAGACTCAAATCAATTGGAAGTAATTGCGCCGAGATCATCAGCATAGTTTTGTTTAATTTACAGTGTTTATTTAGCTCTCTCCCGTCGAGGAAGCTTAATCAAATTCCTTGTGCTGCAAGGAACAGCAGCAACCAGGGTGCTTGCTTGGAGGGCTCTGCCTCGTGCGCTTTGGCTGGGAAAGAAGTCTTCATAGGAAAGACGTTTCAATGGAAAAGAAATTTTTTTTTAAAATTTAATGCTCGCTGCGTGGGCTGGATGGAGCAGCTCCTCTCGGCCGGGTGCGGGGCCAGGGCTGCCTGCTGGCTGCTGCTCTCCGTGCGGCTGGACCTGTCCCACCTCGGTGTCCTGAAGCATCAAGAGAAGGGAGATCCGCTTTTATATTCAAGTCACACGGCAGTGTGCGTGAAACGGGCCCGTTGTTAGTACGGGGAAGCAGATGTCCTGATGACACCTCCCTGCTCCTCTGGAAGAGACAGGACAGCCTCTGGAAGCAGCTCGTGGCTTGCTGTGTGCCTGCAGCTCTCAATGAAATTTGGGAGTGTGGGGGTAGCTAGCTTCCTAATGTGGCGTGCGGGGAATAAAATCGATGGGGACAGTTCACAAGCAAAAGTTTTGGCCTTTGAATGCATGAAACTGCGTGGGGGATTATCCTTACCCAATATGCCATCAGTTCATGTTTGAGGGAAGAACAGTAGCCCGTTTCTCGGGCTCGTTACTTCCATCTACCTTTTATTTTCCCCATCTCTACCCCCCTCAAAATTCATGCAAGTCTGTACTCTCGGTGTTTTAGTAGCATGTAGAAGATAATTAATTTCTTTCTTCTTTTCTTCTCGAAATAAAGGGCAAATAAATCTAACACTTCGCAGTCTAAATCAGTCCTTTAACAAAGGTGGGTTTCTATTGATGCTATTTTTATGAGGTTTTCAGGTAGTAAGAATTGTTTGGTATTCTAACCTGGTGATACTGATTATTAGTACAATATTTACTTGGCTTTTCCTCTTAAATTCTGTGCGCATTTTTTGTTTCCAACCCCCATTTTTTAATTCACTTACCGTCTGTGACCGTATTCTGCAGTATTTATCCGTAATGTCTGTATTAATCTTTTTCACTGATGAGACGATGAGATGGAATGACTGACACACTGTTTATGTTTTGTAAAGTTTTGGTGAGCCTATAGCCAAAACAGTTGCTGATGCAGAGACCTGGAACTTGCTAGCTGTTGATTTACATCCTCAACAAAAGTGTAAGCATGCAGGTTTTGAATAATACTATTTTTCTGTTATTCTTCCATCTTTCTTAACAGTAAGTAAGGAATGCAAATCTTTGGAGGCTTATATGGGGTTTTGATGGCCCAAGAAAACTATTTTATATATATTTTTTAGCAAGATGCCTTTAAATGTTGCAATAGATCTTGTATATGATTGGTATGGTCTGGATAAACTGGCAATGGCAAGCTTGGGATTGGATGGTTGTCTTGATGGATGTGTTGGGAGCTTTTTTCCTTCCTCCCTGTGGCAGCATAAAGTCAACTGAAGATTTTCTTTGCGATCATCACAAGATTAAAAGTTTAAATGGCCTTTAAAAGCTTTATATTGCCATATAAGTTCTATGTATACCTTATTCTGTACTGTGTGATTAAGAAGGAAGAATGCATGCACTGATTGCGAAATAGTTATCAATAGCCAGATCCTTTTGATAGTCACTGTCTCAGATTATGGTTAGTTTTTAATCAATCATTCTTCCACAAAGAGAAATCCATCCAATATTTTTGTTGTTGTTTTTTTTATCATAGATTTACAAGTCAATATTTTTTCCTATTGCTTAACCTTGAGGAGTAGCCATGGATCATTTACTTTGTGGTGGACAGGACGTTATATTCTGACTGGTAATTACCATTGATATTATCTGCTTAAATTTTTGTTCAGTAATTTGTAAAGTGAGATTCCTGTTTCTCATTTCCATTGCCTGCGTAGCTGTATGTTCAGTTTTAGGTAACTGCAGGCTAGAGCCAGTGTTTGTAGGAATTTTGGCAGTTGTCCTAAATTGTCTTTTGTGTATCCATGATCTGATTCAAGGGTACTCCCTATAAGGGCTGATGTTTTTGTTCAGGCTTCTTTCAGATGTCATAAATACCACTGCTTCCATTAAGAGGAGAAAAAAAAAAAAAAAGTACTTCGTAATTTATGATCTTACTGTTGGGGATTTTTCCTGCTGGTAAATTGGCCTATATAAAAGTGCTCTAATTCTTCCTGAATCTTCAGACTTCCTACTCAACTTGCAGACCACATCCTTTATATGCCCGTGTGCTTCATTATCCTGCAAATGGTTCGTTCCTTGCTGCTCTGCTGTGGCAGTTCCTGTGGTTCCCCTGGAAGCTTTTGTTCTGCTCCAGCACGGCGTTACCTGCGGGAGGGAGCTCTTTGGTGGTTTGGCTTTCTGTTAACTGGGTTTTGGGACAGATTATGGGTAACCTGGGTACTGGATCATCAAGTCTGTCAGTCTCTCTCTCTGCTTCTGAATGTTAATATTTCGGCTCAAACTACTACTTTCCTTGCTCTACAAAATATTCCATACTTTTTTTTTCTTGAAATGTAATTACTTATCTTTACGCTGAGCTAAAGCAGTTTGTGATGAATAACCTCGAGGTTGCCTTTTGTTACCATGTACTTAGTCATTTTATCTGCCTTAGTAAGGCATGGATCCATGATGGCCTATTTTGGTTAGTTTCTCTATGTTTTCAGAGCTTAAGGTTGATAGGAGAAGCATATCTTGTCATTTCTGGGTTTGCTAGAGACCAAAAGGGGAATAAGATATCAAAAATGTTAGTGGAACACAGATATTGCTAGAAACGTGTTAAGACTATGAAAGCTTTAAAACATCAAACTTATTTTTAAAGAACTGCCTTTAATAAGAAGTTCATTTGTATACCTCTGAGAGCCTTCAAGCAAGCTTGATTTTGCTGCAGGAATTTCGGAAGGTGTCACTATCCCTTGCATCCATTATCAGGTTCTCCACTGCCTGGCTGTATGCCTGTATTCCTTGTTGACTGAGGCAGCCACTAAATTTTTTGGTTTTTTTTGATTAGATGAATGCAACTTTGAAGGCTCCTCACTGAATGAATCCATTAAGAAAGCTGCCTGAAAGATATCTCGTTTTTGCAGAATGTGCTAGAAGTTGGAGTCACTTTGTAGGGCTGAGGGCTGTGATAACACACTATTTCTCTTTCCGTAAAGCAGTATTGAATCTGGCGGTTCTGCTGGTCTCTCTTGCCTAGAATTTACTAACTTTGGGGAAAAGACTTTAAATGGAATGAATATTTATGTCTCTACTTTTTTTTTTTTAATTACATTTTCTTGTATTAAAAAGAAAGAAAAGAAATCCTGGTTCTTTTCCTTAACTTAAAAGATCTAACAACCTCATAAATAGATAGTGTTGTTTATCTGTTTCCCCATCTTAAGCGCTTCAGACAGATGGGAAGCAAGCCACAAGTCTCCCAAACTGTGCGCATAGTTCATATTCTCCACCTCTGACTAACTACTCACAGCAGTAGTTGCAAGACTTGTACTTTGTTGCGAGAAGGGTGAAAATGCCAGGGTCATGACTGCGTCTGCTTTGTTTAGTAATAACCTCGATGGTTTTTCTAGCAGCTTTATTTAAAGTTGGCTCAGTGAGCAGAGAAGGCTAATTCGCTTAGAAGCTGAACTTTCTGATGCAATGGTACAGGGAGAGCTGCGTAGGCTTGGAAGTGGGGATGAAACACAGGATCCATCAGAGCAAACCCAGGAGATAAAGTGGTTGGGAAAACATTGGAGTTTGGCCTTTGACGTGGTGGATAACTGAAGGGTGGGAGTAGTTTGTCCTGTACCCATAGGATGCTCCCGCTGACCTCGCTGCGCTGCGTGGACTGAGAATAGTGCTGTTTTCTCTGGCTGCTGGAGGTGATCTGGGGACATCTCACTGGGAAAAGGGAAGGATTACGGCTTGCTGGACATCAGCATGTGTGTTGTATGTGGTCTTTTTTTCTTTTTTCTTTTTTCCCTGTAGTCCTGTATTGCAAAGATTAAGTGTGTTGGTGGCTGTTCAGTATTGTGGTACGGTCACTGATCAAAATGAGTTCTGCTTCTGTAATCTCTAACAGTAAGTAGAGCTTATCAAACCTATTGCAAGGCTGGAAAACAAATAGACTGGTTCGTATTTAGAGTTTGTTTTAGCATGATTAGGACATACCTCCCGGTGTGAGCCTTTTATTCTCCCCAGGTAAACAGGCTGTCTTCCAACGCGTACTTTCTCTGTGTTTTACTCCTGTATAACCTTCTCTCTTCCAAGAGGGTCTGCACCGTAAAACAGAAAGGCTGATGTTCAAGTTGTGTTGTGCAATTTGAAATTTGGTCTCTGCTGGCTGAAAAAAGAGAAATTGAGGCATATTTTCACTTCTGTAACCGTAAACAACAACCAGATGTAGAAGAAATGTGGAAGCCATTACCATTTCTGTCCAAACCAGTAGGGAAGCATCCCTCTTTCTGAAGCGTTCCGCTTTCTTATGGGCAATTTGTGCATAGATGGGTTGGGAATCTCCTGGTTGTAACGCAAAATGTTCATTTGTGGTCTTATCCTGTGCCATCCCTGCTGCGGCAGCACAGCTGCAGAGAGAGCTGGAATGAGTTGTTGTCAAAGCACCGGAAAACTGGAAGAGAAAATTTTCAACTTCTTGGATGCGTTGTCTTGAAATTGTGATGAGAAGATAGATCACAAATGCTGGCAGCACTTTTCTAGTATTTCACCAGGATTTCAAGAAAAAAATATTTCAGTATGGAGGCAACACCTTGGAAACCTTAACTTAAAATCAGCAAGGTGAGATGGCTGCGGCATTTGGTACTGGGCTTGGGAGGAGGCACAACTGTGAACGGTAAGCAGGTTGACAATAAGGTAGATAAAAAAAAAAGTAAACATGTATTTTTTTAAATGTTAAGAATGAAACTGGCAGATTAAATTTGAACCACAATAATTACTTCTTCAAAGGCCTTACCTGTACCTGTTATTTTCCCTTAAATACAATGCTTTGTATCAGTGACTCTCAAATTAAGTAGGTCAAAAATGCACCTTTTTCAGTGCATGCAATCATTTAAAATACAAAAGGCAGCTGGAAGGGAGATGCCCTTTAAATTTTTAGTGTCTTTATGTTGGATAGAGCTCTGCTTTTTACATTTTTGGAAGTGCAAGTATTTTCATGTTTTGAGATGCAGAAAAGCTTTTGCGTTGCGCATTTGATTTCAGTTTGGCTACCAGACGTACAGGGAATATTCTCATTTTGAATAAACTCAGGATTGAGAATTCATTTGGGAGCTCAGAAAGCAGGAGAGCTTTCTTCTTCCTTTATCCTTTTTTAATCTATGAACAAGATAATCAGATGGGAGAAAATTAGGATTATGTGCATTAACGCTTGAAGTACATGAAGAACTCCAGCTATCTAACTGAAGGCATTGTGCAAATTAGGTATCTCACAGGTTTACTGTTTGTTAGATGCCTAACAGAATTTCACAATATTTTGGTAAATTTGACTATTAGTGAATTGAAAAATTAATTACGGTAACCAAACTTTAATCTTTCCGTTGTATAATAAATCATTTTGTTTTAAATAGTAATCATGTTTGAGATACGCATTTTTTCATTTTCTGATGCATTTTTAAGGTGACTTTTAGGGCATCTTAGTGTTTTAAATTTAGTTCCTTCTAAGTGCAGTGTGCTGAAAGCCAGAGTAAAATCAGCATCTTGGTATAAAGAAATGAATCAACTGCTAATTTATAACACAGAGAGTGTTTAAAAGCAATAAATGTAAACACAACTATGTAACACTTGGAAATGTGTATAAATACTGTGTAACTGGCTGATTATGGAAAAAAGAGGTACTAAAGTAAAGACTATAATTGCAGATGAATCTTTGTGGTATATATCTGTTGTTAGAAAGGAACGTAGAGGAAGCAATCTGAGTGGAAGTTTTTGTGCTTACTAATACGTTTACTTTTCAATAATGACTTAAACCATCTGTGTTATCCTTCTTTCATTTGGACCATAAACCATAAAGATAATTAAAAATTCTCCAAAAATAGTCTTAGACTGTCTTTTTTTTCCTTTTTTTTTTTTTTTTTACTCTTCCAAGTTTCATCTAGTGGTCACGCATATATTTAGTATTCAGTAAGGTGAGTCAAACTGTCAAGGTGCAGACTACAACATAGCATTATTTTTCTTAAATACTGAAGAACAGCTAGATAAGAAGGCTTTCTGTTGTTGTTGTTGTTACTCATTTTTTGCTTCAGAAAAATATCCATTTATTTCCAAGTGAGGCCTGTGATACTACTTCTACTAATTCTAGTCTGGGAATTTCAGTATCTCATCAGAAGTATGAGCCTCGGACGTGCCTTAGATGTGCTCATCTGTGTGTGTTTTTGAGACTTTCACCTCATTTTCCCCTGCAGACTACTTTGTGCAAGACTGACTGTGTATTCAGGTGAGATTTCTGTCCCCTACACATGTGAACTTGAGTTTCCTGACATTTCACGTGTTGGGGGGAGAGTAAAATAAGCTACAAGTAGATCCTCCCAAGCACAATTCCTGGAAACTGTAGGCTGTTGTGGGTATGTTTATTTTTTACTTGTCTCCTTGCTGTGATAACCTCAACTTTTTGAGGAAGGGGGCAGACAGTTTATTTAAAAACATGTTATAGCAAAATGCCATTTATATAAGCAACAGCAGATCCATTCACGCTTCTGAGCTCAGTTTTCCTTTGTGCAGACTAGGAAGATTTCTGTGACTCTGACCAAACGATGCTTGGAGTCTAGATCTACTCTACCCTATGATTTTAGAGAGGCTCCTTCAACAGTGCAAGTCTGGAAATAAGCTTAATCAATCTCATACACTCATAATCTCATACTTAAAGAAATTGAAAAGGGCTGTGAACTTTTTCTGAACTTTCCTTTTCAGAGTGGGCAGGAGCTCAGTCCAGTCTTCAGTCTCTATTTTTTTTTGTAGTCCCAGACTGTTTTTCCTTCAGGTCTTAGTGAAGCTGGAGGATAAATGAACACTCTTGACAATGTGAAGAACAGGTTTTTTTAGGTAGGTTTTTCAGTGTTTTTCTCATCCCCTTCTTCTCCTCCCTTCCTCCAACTTCTGCCTTTGTGGTTCCATACAAACCTTGATTTTACAATAGTGAGACTTTGTAAAATTTTACTAGTGTACTATTTGATACAAGAAGTTGGGCAGCTTAGTGTAACTATGTCTTTTGACTTCTGTTAACAGTATGAAAATTTCAGCACTTCCTCTTTTTGCAGTTGGGTCTGGAAGGGATTGTTATTCTGGTGGCAGTGATTCTCAAAATACTCATCTTTGATTTATAGCTAGTCACAGACCCTCCCCAACAAGTCTGGCATGACAGTAGCTTTCCATCTGGGTTAAATGAGAGTGCAGTTAAATACCCTTTTGTTTAGGTGAAACAATAGTCTCTGAAAGGTTTGTTGTTGTTGTTTTGTTTTGTTTTTCCTTAACAAAGGTCTTGTCAGACCAAACACAGAGGCTTGTGCTTAGCAGTTGCAGCACTGCTGGTGGTGGGCTTCACTGTCTGACCGCTTGACTCTGAGTGATTCCTGAAACACAGAAAGAAGCATATTTAAAAATCATGTCTTCTGTGACAGTAAATGGTCTGTTATTGATACCAAGATGGTTTAGCAAATTTGCCTGGAAAGCATTCTTAGCTACAGTGTTTTGACTTGCTAATTGAACCTGCATACGGAAAAGGCTTGGTGATTGCAGAGACACCTAGTAGATACTCTGTGTTGAACCTCTAACAGTTCAGAAGAGCAAAATCTAGAGGCTGTATATAGAAACAAACGGGGCAGGAGGGTCAGTACCCCCAGAAGAACTCTCCAGGCAATGGTACGTAACACCAAACATCTCAGGAATATGTCTGCCGTTGGGCAAAGGGAACGACCATGGTGGAGTTTCCTGCTGGTGAGGAGGTCTTGCAGAGAGCCGTGAAGCTTGGTGCAGCATTATTTCCATTCCTTCATAGGGTTTGTTTGAAAAATACCGGGATCATAAGCTGCTGAAATTGGAAACATGAAAGGAATTTCAGGGGCTGAAAAAACCCGGGACAGACAAATATATCTTGACATTAACTTCAAAGGGTCTGTAATGCAAAGGAAGTTGTTAAGGCTGATTTTGAATATATGTTTAGTACAAAAGGGGAAGAGTTGGTGTTGAAAGCACAGGAGCATGGAACAAGGTGACTACTGACCTCCTAAGTGGCCTGAGGGAAAAACTGGTCTGTTCTTCATTTTGTAAGGGTTTTCAAATATCTTCTATTTGGAATAAACAGATGACCGTACTAATGAAGTCTGTTTTTCCTAAATCTGTTATACCGGACATGGAAGTGCCTGGTGGTGGATCCTGGAGCAGAAACAGCATGATTCTGGGTGTTTATAGGAAAGTACAGGTCACAACATTTAATGGCTAGTCTCTTTCCAGCTGAACTGGTTGGCTAAAAGTGGCCCTAAAATAATAAATTACCTGCTGTTGAATGATCTGGAGTCATGTATTCTGATCTATTCTAACACTGTGAAGTTCAAGCATAGTACCAGTGAAACATTCATGCGGACATGCCTCATTTTGCCTATTTGGAAACAAAGCAGCAGTGCTTTTACTTAATCAAAGAATCATAAAATCGTAGAATCATTAAGGTTGGAAAAGACCTCCAAGATCATCTGGTCCAGCCACCCCCTGTTGTGGATGTGTCTGTTGTTGTGTCTGCTGCTGAGCAGTGCTGGCACAGCATCAGGACTCCCTCTTACCCTCCTAGGGGGTAGGCAAAAAAGTGAGAAAGAAACATCACCAGGGCAGCTGACCTAAACCAACCAAAGGGATATTCCATATCATATGATGTCACACTCAGCAATAAAAGGTGGAAAAAGGAGGAGGAGGGGAGGGGTGGGCTCTCGTTGTGAAAACGTCTGTCCTCCTCCCGAACACCGGCTATGTGCGTTGAGGCCCTGCTTCAAGGACGTGGTCAAGCATCGCTCATTTGTGGGAAGTAGAGAGTAATTTCTGTCCTCTGCACTTCCACATAGCCTTTACTTGATTTGTTTCATTTTTCCCTTTCCCCCTCCCTTTTCCCCTTTCCCTTTTTTTTCCCGTTAGTTAAATTAATTAATAATAATCTTTCCTTAATAATTATTTCTTTTTTCTTAATAATTATTTCTTTTTTCCTTTAATTAAATTATCCTTATCTCAACCCGTGAGTTGTTCTTTCCTTTACTTCTTCCCCTCCTCATCTAAGGAGGGGGAGGGAGAGAGCAGTTCTGGTGTTCGGCTGCCTAGCACGGTAAAACCGCCACACCAAGCACCACGTCCAACCTCTCCTTGAACACCCCCAGGGATGGTGACGCCACCACCTCCCTGGGCAACCCGTCCCAATGCCTGACTGCTCTTTCTGAGAAGAAATGTCTCCTCATTTCCAACCTGAGCCTCCCCTGGCGCAACTTGAGGCCATTCCCTCTAGTCCTATCACTAGTTACATGTGAGAAGAGGCTGAACCCCAGCTCCCCACACCTTCCTTTCAGGTAGTTGCAGAGAGCAATGAGGTCTCCCCTGAGCCTCCTCTTCTCCAGACCAAACACCCCCAGTTCCCTCAGCCACTCCTCACAGGACTTGTGCTCCAGGCCCTTCACCAGCTTCGTAGCCCTTCTCTGGACACGCTCCAGGGCCTCGATGTCCTTGGTCTTAGAATTAGCGATAGCTCAGGGACGTGTAGAGGGAGAGGGAGAGAGAGGAGGTACCAAGAACTAGACTAGAGATGTAGTCCCAGATGCTTTTACAGTTTTGCAGAAATTTGTTGATGAGGCAGAGCATTGTGGTAATGCGGTGTTAGCACAAGAGGCAGGGCAGCAGTTATGTGTTGTTGGTGCTCTGAAAGAGTTGCCCTTTGGTGATATAACTTAACTAGTTATCTGTATAACTAGATGCTGTTTTGAAGTCGTGGAGAGTCGCTGAAAAAGTCGTCTGGGTGCCTGGATTGATATTTGTGGGGTAATCACTGAGCTGAGACAACTGAGCTGCCCTCTGACAAGGAGTGTTGACCTCTTCACGCAACAGCATGAGGCACGTCAGTGGCAGAGCTTTGGTGTTTAACAGGCTGCTCAGATGTATTTCAAACCATGTTAAGAGTTAGGGTTACTGTTGTCTTCAGCTCAGGAAGAGGAAAATATGGGCAACTGCTCCCATGTAAGCCGGTCGTAGGAACCAGTAGGAGCCGAGTGTGGTTTTCTGCAGAGGTTTGTGTGGTCAGCACGGTACAGCTGAGAGCTTGGACGGTGGGTGAAGGCGATCTCCTCCAGGCTCTGTGTCTTGGAGTGATTTGTGCAGAACAGGAAAACCACCACCCGCTGCAGAAGCTACAGGGTGGCAGAAATAGCAGCTGAGCCCGACGCAATGTTCGAACAGATGGGTTTGTCGCTTTTGTAGCAGAACTTGTGTGCCTGCGTGCAGAACACAATAGGAAAGCGTAAGAAATGGTGTTTTAAACCAGAGAGAGTGCAAGAGGTGAGATCCGGCTGAGCAGGCTGCTACCTGGAAAGAGGGCTCAAGTTGGAGGTTTCTTTTTGATTGATTCCCAGTGTGTTTCAGGGGCAGGATTTTCCCTTTGTTTCAGCTCTTGCAGTTTCTCCCAAGAGAAATAGCACACCTCAGCTCCTAATATTTTCTATGTTCCTGAGCCAAAAATGGGTGACACTGAGAAGTACGAATTTATTTCTCACTGGAAGCACACTTAGTATTTCTGAATGAGAACCAAAGTTCATATACTTTCTTTAGGGAACTTAAAGCATGTTTTTAACAACAGATGAGAAATCTGCCCGGTTATCTGCTAGGCACAAAATACAGTTGTGTCTGTAATGTGGTGGTAAGGCTGTGCAAGTGGGCATATATCTCACCGTATGAGTGGCAGCACAAATCTGTTAGTGCTTCATAAATCTCATAAAGAGGCCCTTTTGTTGTCATCTTCCAGGTTCAGAGTTTGCCTGCCATCCATTTTAGGAGATTCTCATAAGGAGAGCTGCGTGAGTGGTAGGGGACACGAAGGCAGAACAAGCTTTAATGCTGTCTGTAGTGCCTTCCCTTGCTGATCAGCTTCTAAGTCCCTGCAGGAGAAGAGTGGGCTCTTTCTTCTTCCTCCTTCATCTTCCTCGTCCCCTTCAGCTACTGCTTTTCAAAGGCTGTGCAGCTTCTCAAACAGCTTTCAGATTTGCCAGCACAGCACTATAATTGAACTGGGCCAACTGAAGCGGGGGACGGGAGATCTTGTGTAACTCGGCTCTAATGAGGCTTTTGGTGCCAGGACATGAAACAGAAGTTAGTAAATTCTCTTGTTCAATGTAGGTGAAATACCTAACCCAGTCTGGAAACGTGTAGCCTAGCTGTGTTCATGTAACAGGAACACGTGCAATCAAGTGCAGCTCTCCAACGGGAAGTAAACCTTTGTCTTGTGGCTTCAGCAGGTGCTGCTTATAGATGATTCCTCACAACCCGGGGAGATGGGCATGAAAAAATGGGCTTCCCAGGGCTGTGCAATCTGCTGAAGACTCCTGGACCTGTAACATAAGATTTTGCCCCTATGATTCCAGCCAGAGATCTGGTTTAGCCTCGCATCCTACCTCTACCAGCAGCCAATAGTAATGCTCGGTGGGAAAAGTCTTAGTAAAGATAGCAATCCCTCCCAGCTTTTGGCAGGCTCCAGTTCAAGGACTTAGAGCACGAAAGTCATGTCTGCACCTTTGTTTAAGAGCTCTTGACAGACTTTCCTTTCTGAATTCATCAATCATGCACTAATCTGTTTTAAATTTCTGCCTTCACAACATGCTGTGACAATGAATTCTGCAAATAATTGTAGTGGGGGAAAAGTACCTCCTTCTCCTCTTGTTTAAAAACAAGTTGCCTGGTAAACTTCATTTTATACTGCCTAATTCACGTACCCTGAGACACGGTTTCCTATTTGTTTTCTCTGTAATACCATTCATGGTTTCATGACTGCCATCTCTCAGTGGTGTTCCCTGCAGTGCTGGGTGTCCCTGACCTGCTTGCTCCTGATGCTCCCTTTGCTCCCCAGCCAGCACTGAGCTTTGTGGTCTATGAGTGAGTCGTTCCTCACCTTAATTAATCTGTGGTGCCTCCAGGGTTTCCACTCACTGCATGGCTGTTACTTTGTGTTGTACGTGTATAAATACATGATGAATCTATCTGCAGCTCTTCACAGTTAATTCTCCTGATTCTGTAATCACCAACAAACTATCATCTTGCTGCTTGCTATATTTTCCATGCAAATAATGAATATATTGAGCAGCACAAATGCAAAACCAAGTCCATTGTGAAAACTGGCCACTTATTCATGCTCTGTTTCTTCTCATCTAACCAGTTGCTGATTTGCAGAAGGGCCTTCCATCTTATCCCATGACAGTTCAATTTCTTTAAAAGCCTGTGGTGAGAGACATTGTCAAATGTTTGTTAGAGATCCAAGCACACTATATCATACATACCACACTTACCCATATATGTCATGGGAAGTTTGTGAGGTATGGCTTCTTTTATAGCAGCCATGATAGCACTTCATCCATATATCGTATATGTTTGCATACCTGCTAATTCTGTTCTCACAGTTTCTGTCAATTTTCTTAGTATTGGTGTAAATCCATAGCTATTAGCCTGTAATTCCCTGGAGTCCTTTTATTGAGTTTGGCAGCACATCCTCACCTTTTTATCTCTCTCCCATTAAGGGCGTCTTAAAGACAAGCTAGGCAACATGGTCAGTAGTTCAGTGTTTGCATGTTCAAATTCCTTTAAAATATGTGGTTGAATAGCATCTAATTTGGTAGCCTGATGTTGGTTCTAAAGCCTAATCTGAAGATGCTGTATTTTAGAGATTGTCTTGCTCCTGTACAGCCTTCTTGCTCCTGCATGTACCTGGCATTTTCCTGAGTTTCATGACGGTGGTGGCCAATTTGCCTCCATCATCACTTTGACCAGCTTGAGCAGACCTTCCTTCTCCCTTCCCACCACCCCAGGTGCTTCCTAGATGTGAAACAGGAGCTTGAAACAAGGAGCTGCTGGAAAGCAGGAATATGCAACCATGTGGAAGCACCTTTCTACCTCAGTCCTGATGTATGCTGGCTTAAGTGGGTCCAGAAACCTTGGCAATATTTATAGATAGATAGATAGGTATCAGCTTTTATTGCTTGAATTATTTTCATGGAAGGTGAAGTTGAATGTAGATGCTTCCAGTCCTTATCACTGATCACAAATCTCAATTTCAGTTAAAATAAACTTACATAGATGAGCTTTTCCACAATTTTACGTAGATAATGGATTTATTTAGTATTTTAATACATACTTTTCTATTTCGGATTATGTTCATAACAAACAAGATTTTAATGCAACTATTCAAATGCGTAAGACAAATTAGGATCAGAGTGAGGGGAGAGATCTATTTATTGTTCGGAAGAGTTAATGTGCGTTTTGGTTTTGAAGCAGTTTGAAATTCAGTTTCATCCTCATTCTTGCAATTGAACTTCAATATTTGTAATGAAAATCCTCAATCATGTGCCATATCTATTTTGGATGTGAATCAGACTTATGCTCATGTCTCTAAGGGAATTCTGTTGCTTTTCTTGTTTTCACCCTGGAAAGGAAGACGTGATTCATTGTTCTAGTCCAAGGATATTTGACGTGATGCAGCAGTACTGTTTCTCCCGCTCTTACCTGTTTCTTTTTCCCCCTTCTTTCTTTGTGTGTAGATATTTTTTATTCTGCTTCAGTTTGTGCCTCCTCCCCTCCCTGTTTTCCTCTAATTGCTTTTTGCTCTGCCCATGCAGGATCCTGGCTCGTGTGTGAGATTTGCGCAACTGTTTTTATCTAGCTTTTCCCTTTTTCAATGGCTTCTGAATCAACTTCCCTCCCTTGAATCAATCGAGGTAATGAGGAGCGGTGTTGCTTAGCAATGCTGGGAAGCTGATACTGCTTGGGTGATGTGCGTGCTGCAACTGGGCTGAGCAAAAGAGGCTACCGGTCCTCTGCAGCCAGTGCAGGGAATAAAATCTTGTTTTCTACTGTTTTTAGTGTTCTTGCCATTAAGTGTGTTTGTTTTTTTGCCGTTAGTGTTGCTGAGTAGCAATTTTATGGACTTACAGATGTTCCTCCCCCCTTCTTCCTGATATTTCCAAATGTAAAAAAACTTCACGGCATGTAGAATCAAAATATACTCGGGATGGCACTCTGTAAAGAGTGGGTATCTAATTAACTGTCTTGAGATAGGTATGTTTTCCGTCTTCCTCCTCCACATGCCAGCAAAGCTGTTGTGAAAGTAGAGCTGAGCTTTACAGGATGTTTCAGTCCTCTAAAGCAGCAGAGACTAGCAGCCAATTTGGTGTATGTGGCAAAGGATTAAAAACAGGATGAATGTGATACCTTCAACCGCGTCAGAATATGGAATGGGTTATTTCAGCAGCTGATGTTAAGGGTGTGAATGGGGGTTATTAGCTTTGAAGTGTTTCTCTAAGATTCTCAACATCAACAATTTTCTCGAAAATTGTTGATGTTGAAATTATACATTTTCAGTGGATGGATTTTAGTCTCACTTCAAATGGCAAAAGAACTGTTTTTTCCACTGTTTTGTTGTGTTTTGCCAAGCCAAGGGAGTATACATAGAAAGGTTGATTTCTTTCTCTTTTCTCCTCTTTTTAATAAGCATTAGAAAAATTACATATAGGTGGATCAGACATCTTTGAGCCGCGGTTCTACCAGATGGTTGCTCTCATTCTTCACACAACTTTGAATAGCAGGGGATAACCCTTACTTAAGTCATGGGGTGGGGTTGATGTGGAGCTGGCATTTTCCTCTTTTGAACCAATCAGGTTACAAACCCAAGTTTTTACTCATAGTCTTGGGGGCACCGAGGGAGTGTCCCCCTGCCCTCCGTGAAGAAGCTGTGGATTCTGGCATCTTTTCTTTTTTTTGATGGCAATTCTGTTGCCTGCAGCTGTACAGCAGGTATAAAAACTTCCTCAGAACAAATCTGGGCGCTGAGGGTGCAACCACTGGTGCCAAAATACACCCAGAAGGGGATGGTGGTGGTGGGGAGGTTGTGCTCCAGAGGCCGGTCACCTCCAGTGGTGTTTATTAGGGCAGCACATGATTTCTTCCTAGGTTTTATACTGAGCACTTGGTCTCTTTGATCAGCTACTCCTACCCCACTCCACCGGCACTTTCCATGACTGAAGAATGTGTTCCCAGCTAGTTTGTTCGCTCCTGATTTAGACTATTTAATCCGTAGTATGCGCTCATTTATCCTTGTCTATAAGGAACAAAACATGGAGCTGCTGAGGGGATTTATAGCAGGTTCATTGCCATGGTTTCAGGCAGCCTCACATAGCCTAAAAATAGATACAGGAAAGAATATTCTCTTCCCTCCTCTCCCTCCCCCAGCTCTCTCACTAATTGGAATTTCCTTTTTTGTTTGTGTATTTTTGTTACGGATTCACTGACTCGCAGGTCAAGCAAATTTGTCTGATGTCGTGTTTGAACGAGGAGAGCTCGCTGTGGCACCCGCTGCAGTGGGGAGCGGCCGCCGCCATCGCGCGCCAAGGCCCTCGCCTCCTGCGGCTGCCTCTGGCACCGGGCAGTGGGGGCTCTGGCCGGCTTTATAGCTCTCTGCAAGATGGCACTGGGGTCCAGGCTGTTCAGGGACTGCCCTGGGGAAGCCCTCGAAATGGATCAGCTTGGATTTGTGCTGTGCCAGCAGAGGAAAGGCGCAAAGTAGGCGAGGGTGTGCCTTCGGTGCCAGCGCTGTGGCCTGCTCGGCTGTGGCGCATGGTGGCTGTCCTGCAGCTGGGGTCCTGCCACCAGCTGAAGGACCAGGGTGGTAACTATGGCAGAACCAGCTCTAAACCACCGCTTCCACCGGCGTTTGGTCTGGCTGTTGTTTGGTGGTGGTGGAAAAATGAAGGCAGAACGCAGTTTGGCACGTAGCGCGGTCTCTTCTGAGGTGTGCCGACTGGACTATTTTTATCTTTGGGTTGGGGAGCTGATTATTATATTTTTTTTCCCCTCTTCCACAGAGGTGTTGACTGTTTCTGTTAGCAGGAGGCCCAGATGCTTTTAGATCTCTCTCCCCAGACAGGAAGGGCACGGACTGGAATCACACCGATGCTGTGGATTTCCTGCATTGCTTCCTGTTGAACTCATGGGCCAAGAGCTAGGAGGGGACATACCGTGTTACAGGGCCCGTCTGCAGCGTGCAATTCCTGAGGTTCGCTGCATGCCTTCTTACGGTGGGAAGCAAGTAAATAGCCCCACAGCAGGCTTATCAACTCGTGTCTTTCAGTGACAGGTTTGGAGGCAGGGGGGAAAGCGTTGCGGGTTGAATTACAGAGTGGGGGAATCCTGCGTGGTCTCTCAGCAGGTTGTATGGCAAACAAGGTGTCGGTTTTTGCTTTTTCCTGAGCAAGGCTTTGACTTCGCCCAAGAGGAGCTGCGGTAAGTTTATTGATTTGCTTGTGTTGCCACTGGTGCTGGGCTTTTTTATTCTTCCTGCTGCTGCTTTTGTGGTCAGGGTGCCCTAACCTTTCTCTGTGGGGTCTAAACGTCTCTGTTTAGGGCTGATGTGATGTCAGGGTGTGAGTATGTTAGTGAATGGCTGCAGAGCATTGCTATTTCCTTCTCCTTTTGGCCTGTTATGTATAGGTTGCAAATACATCTGAATTTTCCCATGTTTCTGAACTGATCAGGGCTGTGACTTCTTTTCCCATATACTCTATTGGACAAAACTTGGGCATGTAAGAAGGTGGTTCAGGTGAGATAGGAGTGTGGATACTGGTTCTTCTCCAGTACTGGGCAGTATAAAGGTGTCAAAGACAACTTACTATTCAGAGGATGTTAAAACTCTTCCAGGAGAGTGCCTGTATGTAGGGGTAGAGGGTCAGCAACAGCCTGGTAGCTGAATATTTGATGTTTTGCTGTGAGGTCTTTCTGTTCCCTGCCTGCTGCATTGTGGTCAGTAGCTGCAAGGTGTGTCTGTGCTTTCCTGCACCTCTCTGTGGTATTCTGTAGTATTTATGGGCCTGACCTGGGCAGCTGGAGAGCAGGAGGAAAGCAGCCCCACAGAGGCAGGCACATGCCCTGGCCTCTTCCTCACAGCACAAGGGCAGAGGGTTTGGGGCTGGAGGCTCAGGGTGGCCGTGTTGTTCATGTTATTCTGAAGAATTGCACGTCTCTCCTTGGAGCAGAGAGGAGTTTGCCATCATTTCAAAGGATGCATGTGGAGATTTCCATCAAACACAGAGCTCCCCAGCCCAGCACAGGCCAGCCCAAGTTACAGAGCCAGGCCATGTTAGCGACCCTTTGACATTCTCATCCTGTTTGATGCTAGAGGGGAAATGTTGCCACACCTGTTTGGCGTTTTCACATTTTTTTAAGTGGACCTCCCTTCTGCTGCTGTAATGATTTAAACACCTGGAAATACTGTATGCCTGAGTTTGCATTAAATAAAGCAACCTGCTTGCACAGTAGATGATCACCTCTTTCCACTCCTATCTATTCAACACTTGTGTTTAAAACACTAGTATTTTACATCCACTTGTGTTCCCTCCAGCCCTTCCAGCCACTTCCTTGCTGCCAGACACCACTCCCTGCGCACTGGTGTGTGCCACGGGGAAATTGGGGTCAGGTTGCTGTGGGCATCTACAAGAGGAGAGAGGTTGAGGCGAAGGCAGTGTCAAAAGCATCAAGTTGTGTGCTGTTCGTTTTGTCTGGGTAATGAGCTGCTATTTAAAAGTAGATTGTTTACTTGTAGCCCATGTAGAAATCAGAGTATGCATATTCAGGAGGTATGAAAATTGAGGATACCGTTTTCTGGACTCTCAAGGTAGTGTCAGTCACGTCATTTGCTTTCGGTAATGTTCACTCAAGAAGTCAAGGCATCTTAATGCTTCAAATATAGTTATAGATTAAATACTGTTTAAAGATCACGATTAATATTGCAAAGCAAAAGGCCATAGTTAAAAGCTGTAATTCTCCCTTTTTGTGATTTCTGACACAATCTTTAATTCTTTAGTTGCGTTTTTCCCCCTCTCTTGATCTCCGTCTTGGTTTTGGGGTTTGATAGTTCTCCTGTAGCAATGCCCTGTTGTGTGTATTGCATTGTCTGTGAGAAAAGTCTAATTCTTCACCTTTTGCAGTTTGGAAGAGGAGGGTGGCTAAAGCTTCTACAGAGCTGGATTCAATTATTGACAGAGGTCCCTGTGTTGTTAGGAAGTAAATTAAACACCCAGAAAATGATTAAACTCTTGATAAAACCTGAGATTTGTGAGCTAATTTTCAGAAAGCCTCATGCTCCTGAATGCAGCCTGTAGTAAAAGGATCTGTAATAATATCTAAGGAAAGCTGCAGAATGTGAAATACTTGAAGAATGATTTCAGCCTCAGAGTCTCAGTTTGGGAATACAGAATTGGTGGATTTACCTTGGATTTCAGTCTGTCTGACCTAGATCAATAAACAGATTTAGACTTCAGACTCCCTCTGGGTCAGTATCTCCGTATCTGGAGGACCTGGCTTTTCTGTCTGTAATTCCCCATATATGAGGTATGGCTAATATCATTCTTTCCCATCTCACAAGGGTATCATGAAGTTAAAGTTAAGTACTTACTGAGACTAAAACAGCCTGCTATACAGAAAGTGCAGAAACTCGCTTGTTAAATTCTGTCTTAACAGCAGAGTGTGAGTAGTTAATAAGCTTTAATGATGGAGCAGGGAGGGAAGAATGAATACTGATTACCTTCCCCTTAATTGATGGTGCTATCCTGTACTGTGAATGAGGCAGAGTGGTCTTTGGCAGGGTCAGGGAGGGGAAATCTGTGCAGCTTAGGGCGTGCAAGAACAGGGACTTACGGTCTGATTGCATGCTTCAAACCAAACAATTTCCAATTCTTAACTCTTCCTTTAAGGCATGCAATTTTCTCTTACTTAAAGAAAAAAATGAAAATCCCTGCTGTTTAAAAATGAAGGCTCCCATTACAGTTGCAAACGTTATGTCCTCATGCAGGATTTCTGTCTCTCGTTTGAGCAAGGAGACTCGCATCCATGGTAGGTGGCTGTGCTCCCCCGTGGCTTCCCGCTGTGCCAGGAGGACACAGGAGCGTTCACCTCAGTTCCCACCTCTGGAAGCAAATGGCCTTAGACCTTTCTCCCAGGAGCATGTTTTTTTTCAGGCTCTCATCCCAGTCAGCTCCTTCGCCCCCTCGGATCTGGTGTGGGGAGGATGAGTGACCAGGTTTCCCCACGGAGCCTGCACCTGCACCAGTTGGGGCAACCACAAAAATCCAAAGATGTGACAGGCGCCTCTCTTCTCCGGTGGAGATGGGCATGGTCTGGTTGTCACCGGGGAAGCGTACGAAGTTCAAGCATACTCAGCAAGGAAAGGCTCATGGGAGATATTAGTTATGCACACTTCAGAGGTCCTTGTCTGCTGTGGGTATGCTCTATGCTACTATCGGATGCGGGCATAAAAGCTTCTTTCCGTGTTCAGCATAATCTAAAGTTACTCGAGAGGCAAGAGCCAAGAAAGGAATATGCGTACGTAATATTCTCACAGGGAAGAGCAATCCAATACCCAGTCTTCCTGCCCACGTAGCGCACCAACGTGACCCGCAGCGCTGCTTGCTGGTAGCTGCACCTTGGTGGTGTTGGAAGGCTTTTACTTAGGGGGAGGATCCGTCAAAATCTGTGTTACTTGCAACGTCCGTCTTTCTGCTTGGTCTTTCTCTGGGAACTTCTACATCGTAATATCTTAATTCAAAAAAAAAAAGAAAAGAATCTGAATCTTAAGCCTCTCTGTTACATTCAGATTGCAAAGACTGTTTTTGGCTGCTACTTCTGGCAATGTTTTAAGGAGGATGGTGCAGACCGATGGGCAGCTCTGGCAGTATTTCTGCTTTCTCTGCTTGCAAACGCTGCAAGGAAGAGAACAGAACAAGAGAATCGATGCTTTCCACTAGCCCCTTCAGTGGTAAAAAGTACAGATGCTACAGATAATGCCTCTTCACACTTCCAAGCAAGTAATTAGTTTTGAAAACTAACAGAATCCACAGGGACGTGATCTGCACTGAAACAGGTTTGCTGATAAAGGTATGATGTGTGGTTGAACAGGTGCGCCCTTCTCCTCCAGATCCTAAAATTTGCAATAACAGTGCTGTGCTTTGGAGTGACTTATGCCAGCTTTCATTGTGAAGTAAGTTATGGTGGGGAAAGGAGTTTATTTTGCAGACATAACATCACCTAATGGCATTTTTGGTCTGTCTTTTATGAAGAACAACCCTAGTCTCCACGATGCTTATACAATACTTATATTTTAGCTGGATATAAAGTGAGGACTTACCTGTGGCAGCAGTATATCTGTATCTCTGTCTCGTAGTATCTCTGATAGCTGTTCATGGAGTAAATGCAGTGTTATCAATTATCTAAAGACAGAGAGGTATTGTATCTTGAAAGATCAGGAGAGCTGTCGTCAGACAGAAAGGGACAGACAGTGTCTAGACGGCACTGCTCAGCACAGGTAGAGTTTCTCCTTGGCTCTTGTAGTGGTTATACTATTAGAGACAAAGAGAACTGAGACAGAAACCTAAGCAAGTTTGAAAGTTTGGTTTTAAGTTTTACAATTATTTCTGAAGGAAAAATAAAGACATCATTTTTGAACACTATAGGATATTTCAATTTAGATACTATACAGTCATGCCTCCTGGCCCGTTCATTATATGTCCACCAGGATGCCAATGAGTCTATTAAGTTGTTTTCCAAGCAGCAGTACATAAAGCAATTTATTTTTCCTGATGGTACGAGCATTTCTTACTGGGAGCTGGGTCATTACCATGTGCGGTGTTTTGTTGGTCAAGCATAATGAAGGCTTCTGGTAAAAGAATTATTAAAAAAAATAAAATCATTCTATATTCTATTATATTGAGCAGTTCTACAAACACAAAAAGGCTCTTTCAAGAACAAATGTTTAAATATTTAAAACGTGCAGGATTTTTTTTTCCTGTTTTTATAGTGGCTTGTATACCGAGCACACAATTGAGACCATAAGTATGTTTTTCCTGGTGGAAGACGATAGACTGTGTATATATAATAATTTTGTGGGAGTCTGATCACAAGCTCTGGGCAAAAAGGAAGTTAGTCAAGACCACTGTGGCTTCAACGTAACATGTTTGGGTAGGCATCTTCCCCGGGTGCATGGTGCTGAACGCGGGCGTCGTTGTCCTCTGCGGTTTCGAGCTGCTGGGCCATGGGGTGATTCTGTGT
Source organism: Anser anser (assembly GCF_964211835.1). NCBI lineage: Eukaryota > Metazoa > Chordata > Aves > Anseriformes > Anatidae > Anser > Anser anser. The sequence goes on along the minus strand of NC_139720.1, from coordinate 156,168,287 downwards.
AGTGCATTGTGCATGGTGGTGAGCTCCCAAGCTTCTGCTCTGTCCTTGTGCCGTATATCGTCAGCACAACAAACTGTAACCTGTCTATTTCTCAGTAGGAGAAAGAACAAGGTGTTTGCATGCTGACCACAGCATCTTCGGCTCGTTGTCCATGTGCTCAGGGAAGGGGCAGAAGTTCCTCCGAGGGGCTGCCGAGTGCCCAGGTTGGGCTTCGGTTCCTGACAGCTCTCTGGAGGAGCCACTGAGAATACCTCTACTGTCTATTCGTACTTGGTTCAGAGAAATAATATTCCCCCCAAGCTGCCTATTTCTCAAAAACAGCACCGTATGAGATTTTCCCCCAACTGCTGAACAGTAGTATTACCGTAGTGTGTTATTTATTCTTTTGACATGTTTTTATTTCGTGCAAAAACGTTTGCGTTATACTTGAGGCTGGGTATGAGTTGCTGGATCCCTTTCAGAATTCTGTTAAATCTGGAAGGAAATCAGATTACTTTCTTCTACTATAAGCACATTCGGCTTGGCTTTCACACGAGGTGTTGTATGGGTGAGTGAGCCCAGAGCACTCCAGCTGGTGCAACAGCTTTATTTATGCAGAGTGATGGCATGAAAGGGTTTTGAAAAATGCTTTTAATGGTTTCAGGAGGGATTTGTATTACTGTTGAACCACCAGACTGCTTTAAGTTCTTACCCACTTCGCTTGTATTTTCAGCTGACAAACCGTGGGCTCTGGTGGTGACCCCCCGTTGATCAAGAAACTCCTCTAGCTGGGAACACAAAATAAAGAGAGGTTTTCTTAAGCTGTCTTTTGTATGTTCCTAGCATGTGCCATGTGGCAATAAAGCTCCCACAGCCCTTCTGTCCATAACAAGCTTTTTTACCATAGCTTTTTGCCCACATGGCAATGCTTCTGTACCTCAACTTTAAAAGGGTTTAGGTCTTCATGAAGTGGTAACGTGTACTTTGTCGCTTCTGCAACACATTATGTTATCAGGGAAGAACTAGCCGGGTGACTTCTACATGCATTTCATGCAGTCTATATTCCTATTTTTTAATGGATTTTTTAAAATTGCATTTTGTCACTTGTTAAAGCATATTGAAGTTTTACTTTTTCATAAGCTTTATTGGCAGAATTGGCACAAATAGTTATGCAAAATAGAAGGGGTGTCAATGAAATCAAATATACGTAGACGATACCAGCAGCTTGCAAATTCCTCCTAAGCATCATTTCTTACGCAGGCAATTGAAATGTAAGCAGGAAGGGTTTGGGCAATATTCAAACTATTGTTTAAAACATCTCCGAAAGCAGCTTGTGAATTTCATAGTAAAGAAGAAATATCATCCCCCCGTAGGGTAAAGCAGAAAAGATGTAGTCTGTTTGGGACAGTAAAGTGTGAGGAAAGTATTTTCAAAGAAAGATAGCGTTGAACTTCACATACAAGTAAGTCATAAACCACTTACAAGGTATGTAAGCAATCATACAATAAATGCAAAGCAAGAAGGCAATATTTCATTCAAATTTTACCCTGTCTAATAGTAAACCGAGTGTTTGTGTAGCAATACCTGCTGCTGGGCTGTTAAGGGATTCATGGCTCCAGGAGCTTGACTGGAGCTCCCCATTTTGCTTAGACTCAGTCACTGGTTTCAAAGGGAAAGCACAGTTGTTGGGGGAGAGTCACTAACTATCAGTTGGAGCTGATCGTTCCCATTGCTTAGCAGATGAGATGCTAATTTGCCTTCCAGGAATAGCCGGAATTACCTGTTTGTACAGTGCCTTGGAATTGGTGGTGTAAAAGCTGAAGAAAAACTTCAGAATTGTCTGTCTTGGTTTGAATGTGATATTAGCTTTCCTGACTGAAGTAAATAGTATCGATCAGTGGTACAAGGGTACGTGGTGAAGAATAAATAGTGGAAGCACGTCCCTAGTGCTTAGGGAATGGTCGCAGCTAGTCCCACGAGTAACTTGGGTGAAGAGTTTTCTGAGGAGTTCCTTTAGGGGGATGAGCTTCACTTAAGGTAATTGCTCACATACATATATATATGCATATGTATATACGGCTTTGCTTGTGTGAGATGCAGGGGAAAAAAAAACATGTTCCTTGCCTGCAAGAACTTTCTAATGCAAGGTTGTCTGGAAAGTGGAGCACAGGGAGTCAGTATATTTACTGCCTTGTTAATGTTGTTGACAGTCATCAAAAATAATTCTAGTTGTTCCTTTTTTTCCTTTAAATACTATTTGCAGACTAGACTGGCTTGAATCACAGAGCAATCTGTATTTATGCTTAAGGGATGAGATTTTTCAGAGACAATTGCAAAAGCATACAGAAATGTATTACTGCACTTGTTGATAGATCTACTGACAGGTGTGTAGTTGAGGAAAAAGATAGCGTACATCAGATTTGTGCAGGATGGGACTGCTCTTTGCTGACATCTGGCAGAAGATCTGGAATCTGGGACAGCTGCTAGCGCCACAGAATTGCAAACAGCTTGAGGACCTGAATGTAATGAAGATAAATGAGCCCGAGCGGGAAGCTGAATGGCTCTAGAGGTAGGAGTAGTAATGAACGTGGGTACTCTGAATGCACAGAGTACAGACAGGCTTGCAAGAGGTGTTTTTAATGCTGCGTGTTGTCCTGTACATACATATACATTCATTATTCTGGTTTTCAGGCTACGTTACTGGTGTGCTGAGTGGTTTGAGCTTTTGTAAAGCCATTTATCCCTTTTGTAAAGTTTCCGTGTTCCTTGACCCAGTTTCTATGGTGTAGTCATGTAGATGGACAGACTAAGTGCTCTGGTTGGTAGTGCTATCCAGTCCACTTACTTGGTAACACCAAGTTAGCTAGAATACAAAAGCAATGCCAAATTCTGGGACTAGTAACGCAGTAGCTAATGGCTGACCAGCAGCTCTGTGCCATTGTGTTAGGGTCTGGGAATTTGACATTGGTTTCATATTCTAGCTAATTTGGTATGATCAAGCAAAACAGTGAGATGTAGAGATTTCAGAGTCTGACCAACAGGGGTAACTTTATGGGCTGTCTTTATTTTCATGACAAGTGATGAATTTTATTCTCTTATAGATACTCTGCCTTATTTAAGGGCTTTCCTTATTGCTGCAGATCTTAGTAAGTCTGCAGAATGCTAGAATATCCAGTTCTGAGGCCCGCAAAAAGTAGACAGCCATGGTGGTTTCTTGGACAGGCAGGTATTAAGAGATTGATTTTTCTGTGTCTTTAGGGGCTGGAATAATAAAATAATAAATTAATAAATCCATGTTTAAAAACTAAACCCAGTTTAGGAGCTCACTCACCATCCTGTCATCCTGTTCTTTGCTGCCTGTACAGGGGACTAAACATGAGCCTGTAGTGCTGATCTTCTGTACCATAGATCACCTAGAAGCTCCCTGCTTCTGACTTCATGAAACAATCATCATTTAGAATGTTTTTTTTTTTTTTTTTTCTTTTAAATCCCAGAAAATAGTCCAATGGAACAGGAGAACCAGCTTTTTAATAATATTTCTTTCTCTATCTGAGCATTGTGGATGTGAGCAGGAGCAGACAGCAGTCAGAACAGGAATCCAGAAACCACCTTCTGTTTACAACATTTCCTTTAGAAGCTGAGCAACTAAACTTACCCTGCACCTGTGCCTGTGCTACTGCCCTTCAAGCTTGAACTACTTTTCTATTACAAGCTTTTGGTATCACATTTCTTTGCTTCCACAAAAATGCAGGTCCATTAGCCTAATGAAAATTTTCTGGATTTAAGTCAGATTTCTAATGTATATTTTTCTTTGTCAGGGTCTTTGTGTAATTTCAGGTGTGTATGATGTTCTGTGCAGAATAATGTGAAGCATGAACATTTTTTTAATGAGGCAGCTGTTTGTAGTTTTCAGTAGTTCCTTAAGAAAATTGGACTTTAAAGATAAGATTTTCCAAGAAATCTTTTGATATTCTCCCATGAGAAACTGCCAAAGACTCATAATATGATGGTGACTTTAAAGCTTTTGAAAAAATCCTCTCTTCTCTGTTGCAGACTTCTCCTTCCTACCAAACGTGTTCTGTGTTTTAAAAAGGATAAATCTGTCATGTTCAGGCATTCCAACACGGATGTCCCACTTGAGGACCGGTGACTCCCACTCAAGAACCAAATTTTGATCATTATTGTTTGCCTTGAACATAGCTGATTCAGTTGTTTCAGTTGGCATGACTCGAAAATTTGCCATTTATTGCTCTGATGGCCAGCCATTAGCATTGTGGCTGTTAGAAAATGACAGAATGGGTGAGGCTGGAAGGGACCTCTGGAGGCCATCTGGTCCAACCCCTGCTCCAGCAGGGCCACCCAGAGCAGGTCACCCAGGACCAGGTCCAGGCAGATTTTGAAGATCTCCAAGGAGGAGACTCCACAACCTCAACTGGGCTCCATCATTCGCACAGCACAGAAGTGCTGCCCAATGGTCAGAGGGAGCCTCCTGTGTTCCAGTTTGTGCCCATTGCCTTTCGTCCTGGCACTGGGCACCACCAAAAAGATCTTCTGTCCTCTTTGCATCCTCCCTTCAGGGACTTACAGACATGGATGAGATTCCCCCCGAGCCTCCTCTTCTCTAGGCTAAAAAGTCCCAAGGTTTCTCAGCCTTTCCTCATAGGGGAGGCGCTCAAGTCTCTGTGTCACCATCTTTGTGGCCCTCTGTTGGACTCTTTCCAGTATGTCCATGTCTCTTTTGCACTGGGCGGTGCCCAGAACTGGACACGGTACTATAGGTATGGCCTCATGAATGTTGAGTACAGGGTGGTCCCCATCACGTGCTGGGGCCTGGGGTTGTTCTTCCCCAGCTGCAGGACTCTGTCATTCTGCTTGTTGAACTGGATGAGATTCTTGTCAGCCCACCTCTCCAGCCTGTCGAGGTCCCTCTGGATGGCTGCATGGCCCTCTGGTGAGCCAGCCACTCACCCCAGTTTTGTGGCATCTGCAAGTTTACTGAGGGTGCACTCTACCCCATCGTCCAGATCCTTAGTGAAGATATTCAACAGGATTGGACCCAGTTTTGACCCTTGGGATACACAGCTCGTTACTAGCCTCCAACAAGACTTTGGGCTGCTGACCACTACTCTCTGGGCCCAGCTGTTCAGCCAGATTTCAATCCACAGTTTTTGACTCGGGGGTCACCTTACATCAGTGGTACACCTGGTGCAGATGAACTCTCACTATATTTGCTTAGTTTGTCTGCCATGGAATTGTGAAAATTAATTGGGATAACGTTTCACAAAATACAAAAACCTGAGACATATTGGCCCTGCATCCGTTCCTCATCATTTCAGACTAAATTCAATTTCTGTCTTCCTGTTCCACTTTGCTTGTTATTTTATTATTATCCCTTTTAAAATACGGATCCAAGAAACTTGCTTTCCTATTTGATATTTATGGTCATTCTGGTACATTAATGAAAATGTGGCTTTCTTGGCAATTTTTCCTGAGGGTATAGAATTTTCCCTTACTGAAGACAGTACGGATCCATTACGTGTGTTTTGTCATACATTTTTGCCTACTTTGTTGTCCAAGGGAGGGAAAAGGAAATAGGAAGAATCGGTGCATCATACGAAAAGCGGTTGATGAATTGGCCTCTGCAGCGGAGCAGCTGAGGTTCAGACACGTCCTGCTACCTCTGCTGTGCAGGCATTAATGTCTGGTGCAGGGCTGGACAGGCCTTTGGGAGCAGTGGCATCGTCACCTTCTCTCACAGAGCCCTCCACGTTCAACCTGTGCATATCATCCTGTCTTTCCTCATAACTGACTTATTTGACTTATTAATTTTTTTTTGGTGTCAAATTCTGTGTTTTTCTGCAAGATGAAGGTGCTTAGAACTGAGGAAGAATACTTTACGGTAGTATTTCCATATAATCCTCTCTGCAGCTGAGGCTTTCCAAAAATTTTACAGAAAGCTGAGCCCTACGAGCCCATGCTGGTAGGCTGCCTGGATCGCCCCTTTTTTTCTTTGCTGCTCCACATTCATTATGCCTTGGCAGGTCTGTTTCAAATTTGTTCTTTTCTAGTTCTCTGGTGCCTTCTTAGTTCTTACTAAGAGTTTATAAGTCTTTGAGACAGTTTGAGTCGTCTCATCTGGTATTATATTGACTACATTAATTTCTTTCAGACGTCTCGTTACCGCCTGATCTGGGAGATGGTGGGCCGGCTTCTGAGAGGCCTGGACTGCTCCTCCGGCCTTGCCGCTGCTCCGCTCAGTAGCCTTTAAGGCCAGTCATGCCATCCCACTGGGCCTGCTTTCCCCACCTTTAAAGGGGGAATAATGAACAGTGTGCTTCCTTCTGTTGTGTGCTTTGAAAGCGTGCCGTAACAAAACAGAAGTGGAAAGGCCTCCACACCTGGTGAGACGCTCCCCCAGCAACAGGAGCCTTCAGGCTTCAGGAGCTTTTTGCATCAAGTGTCCAACCTCCTTGTCTCACAGAAACGCAGAGTAATTAACAGATTAGATTAGCGAATATTCCAACGGGAGTTCTGCTCGTGTTTCAAACACTGGCTTATTTCTTCTTTTATTTATTCAGTATTTCATAATTTGTTGTAACCTTTTGTTCTCCCCACCAAGACAAAAAGGTGTTGCTTCTACTCCTAGGTCCCGTTAGAGTACTGCTAAGTCAGTTTAATTGGTTTTTCTTCCTGCCAAAGAAAAATATGTGGAAACATTATTTGGCCTGAGCCTTTCAAATGCTATAAAATGCACCTGTTCAGGCACAGTTTTGAACACCGAGAACCGCAATGACATTAAGCTGAGCCCCATCTTGGCCTTCGTCCAGCTACTGCGTGAGTGTGCAAAGAACTTAAAATTTTCATCTGACCACGCAGTATCTGTGTAACTGGATTGTTAATGTGTGGTTTGGACTAAAACACGCTTACTAATTTATCTGATGGCATTTGTACCTTTTTGTAGTTGATGCCCTCCAGGTGTTTCAGGTAGAGTTATGTGAGATGGCTTGACACAATCTGCTGGCCTGCCAGCACCTGCAAGAAACACTGGCTGGGCTTAGCTCACCCTGGCCTTAGATTTGCCAGCACACCACGAGTGGATTTAATTTGCCAGCCCAGCAAAGAACAAAACACTGAATTATTTTCTTTTGGATTAGCAAGGTATATTGGCTCAGCGAAGGATCCGAGGAGGGTGAGAGTGTATTTATAATTCTCCATCCTCTGTCCAAACCTAAGCCTCATTGTGACAGACATTAGGTATCCTATTCCCCCCTCAGGTTTGCTTAATATTTGCTTACTACTGTTCTCTTACATTCTGTGACCTTCTTGGTCATCTAGATCAAAGTGATTTGTGGAAAGGTATGCAGTTTGCCAGATGTGCTGCATTATTTTAGAGCGGGTAATTGTAAGTTTGAAGGCCGCTTTTATGTAAAAGCGTAATAAATACATTGTGCCCATGTTACAACAGCACCATAGTGAGTGAGGCTAGCATCATACATACAAAAAGTAATGTCCAATATGGCATGCTGATGTTTAGAGACAGAGAGAAAGAAAAAAAAAAAAAAAAGGAAAGGTCTGCTTTTAATTTGCAAGTAGCAGATACAAGTGATCATCGTGGCCAATACTTCTTAGGTCTTTGCTTCCAGTGTGAAATGTGCATATGTAACTGAATGGTTCAATATATATTACAAGAGTTTCTATATTACTCGCTGTTAATAATAATAATAATAATAAACCTCTCAGCTGTGTATGTGGAGTGGTTTGGCTTGTACTTTTCCTCCATGTTTCTTTTGGCTCCTAACTTCATGTCTTTTTTCCTTATTTCACTAAGTTTATTGGCCTGTCTGAATGTGTGTGTGGGCCACTGGATCATCTAATCAGAAGAACATTCACAGAAAGGTTTGAGCTCCATAATAATTCCTTATGTTGAATATTTAATGGTATCTCTTGAATTGCGCTGGATTGATTCCTACATTTTGGAACTGATAAGTAGAACAGCTTTCCTCTTTGTCCACTTTAAATGTCTGTACCTAGCCCAGCAATTTGCTACTCCTAGCAATTGTAGAGGTCCTTTCTTCAGTACTGGTGCTGTCTGTGGCATATGGTGGCTTTAGGAGAGCTCTTAAAACAGCTTTTGAATTAACAGTATTTGCATCTAGTCGCATTTCCAGTGTTTAAAAGTTCCTGTGTACTTAAATGCCAGGAAAATCAAGTTTATTTGTGAGTTTATTTGTAAGAGTGTTGCTATATAGCTCTCTCTCTTTTCTTCCTGGAATTCCTGCCTCCAACTGCAGTTTTCTTGTTGACACTTCTTGTCTCATAAAAGGTTTCAATTTAATTAATTTTAAAGAATAAAATCAATTGAATCGATTCCATTTACGTTTTAGATCACAATGCCAATTGATGAAAATTTATGAAGTGCATTTGCCTCTCATTAGTATTTGGCTTGTGCTTGGCTGGGTTTCACTAGCATCTCTTCAACCCCGATGAGTAGGATAGTGCTGTTTCATTGCAAAACTCGCTGGTTCGCCACGTTTAGCTGTACTCGCTGTTGTCCTCTGGGGAAGCTTCTAGGTTTCCTGCTGGTTTTTGTTCTCCTTCACTTGTGCCTATTGAGTTGAGATGTAGAGGTGTGTGGTCCCTGATTTTTCATTCCCTGCTCTCTCAGCTAATGCTTTTTTCTTTTAATCAAAGTACTGTTTTAAAAAATTTTCACTCCGAGCTACTCTCTGCATTAAAGGTCTGTGGGAACAGATTGGTCAGGAAATGGAAGAGTGATGTGCAGTAAATAGTATAGCCCGCCAAAGACAGGATTGTTTTTATTCCCTCCTTATAGTATCTTATTACATGGCACTGGTCTTTATAGTATACGGTAGAACTGGTGAGACATTTCACTAGTACATAGGCTGTATTGTGCTCTCTGTTTTTCCCATAGGCTTCTCAATAATTTTAACCTCAGAGTAAAAGCCAGGCTGTGATTGGCAGTACTATTCTTATAGCTCTGTTCAGCTGGAAAGTTACATTTCCATTCTTTCTGTGTGCTACATGTTTTTTTAATGGTCATTGATCAGCATATAAAAGTCACGGGGAATGGAAATGCAGTTACCAAGAAAGACAAATAGACAGTAGCAGCAGGTTTCATCAGAAATCCAGCTAGAATGTCAGATGTGGAAAAAAAAAAAAAGGAATAAAATTCTGGTATGATGTGTAACAGTTGACAAGTAAAACTAATGATCCTTGAATTAAAAAAGAAGGTTCAAAGCTGTGCCAGTTAATGAAAAATCACACTGAATCACTGTTGCAGCTCTGCTCTCTTTTTTAGGATAGAATATTTATTTAGCAGGAAACGCTGTGTAAGGCAGTGCGAAAGCTGCATGGAAACAAAATTAGCAAGCCAGTTTCTGAGGTTTCTTTCCATGGATACGAAGAAGACTTCCCTATTCAGTGAGCTGTGCTGGCGAGCTGGTACAGGTGGAGCCTTCCCTTAGCATGGTGGGGAAGGAGCATGCCCTGGGGTTCCCATGCCCCTTACAGGGCTCCATGAGAAGCCAGGTTTGCCTGTGCTGGGAAGCCTTGCTTTTCCCAACCAGTGATGTTATTCTGGCTTTTTCTGGACTTCCTATGGCCTGTTCTCACAGTCCTTGACCCGCCAGTGGGACTGTGTCAGGCTCCACATTCTACAGCACATCTGGTCCCCAAAGGAAACCAAATATTGAGGCCATTTAATTGGGGTCATCTTATACCCCTTCAGCTCTCATGCTTCACAGAGCCTTCAGCACACTGGCAGCTGCGAAAGGGCCAGGGAAGGTTGGAAGGAGCAAAGGAGAAAGTGCTGATAAGGCCAGGAGGGGATGATGGCTGGCAGGTGGTGAGTTGCCCCACCTGCTTTTCTCATCTTCCACCCATCTCTGGGAGTCTTGGGTTTGGCTGCTAACAGCCTAATTTGTAAGTACATAAAATTAGCAATAACCCATTTAGATCTGGGTTGTGTCATGGTCTGTTTCCAAAGTGGTCATGTTTTGTTTTTCAAGAGGAATGGAATATTATTCTTTTCTCATTGTGCAGTACTCCAACTGGTCTGTCTTCCTTACCCTAGCAGGTGATTAGCCTCTGCATTTTAAAAATTGTAAAGTTCGCCTCGTTTTCCTGCCTTCATATGATATAAAATATATATAATATATATATGTTCATAATAGTATTACTTTGTGTTAAGGATCACGATGTGGTAGTTTACCAGTTGTAAGTATATTATGTGCAACAACTCCTACTTATTAGTGATACAGTCTTCTTTGCCTTTATTCCCTTTTCAGATATAAGAAACGTGTTTCTCTAAACATGGGTGAAACAGAGCAGAGACCAACAGCAGGATCCCGGTTGGGAGCTCAGGAGAACGCTGGGATCAGTACCTTGGAGCATGGACAGAAACCACCTATGACGCCTCCGGGAAAACTTGTCTCCATCAAGATTCAGATGCTGGATGACACGCAAGAAACTTTTGATGTTCCGGTAAGGGTGTGGGCGTCGGGGTGGCTAAAGATTGTTGAGGCATTTCTAAAAATGCATGGTTTTAAACCAGTTCTCTTTATATCTCAGCTCTGTGATTCTTTGGCTAATGAATTCATGTTGCAGGGAAAAGGGCTGTTATATCAAAGGTAAATATATGATGGTGCAATAGAATTAGTTTCTGCTTGAACAGCTTCAAAAGAGATGAAAGGAGATGAAAGTTTTTGGTGTTTTTTCCCCCTCACATATTATATCAGTGGTTTCCTCTGCTTTCTGAACGTTTTATATATTTCTGTGGTGCTCTTTTGCTCTTGATCTAATAAACATAACACTACACAGATGATTTTTTTATCCCTCTGGCAGGTCCTCAGAGTGGTAACTTGAAATCATCAAAGTTTTCACCAGTTTATCACTCTTAAAGACACCAAGTTCTCACACATGCACTGAGTGCAAGGGAAGAATCAAAGCAATCCCATCTAAAGTTTCTCTGTACAGTCAGTGCACACTGATATTAATCTAGGTTTGTACTTGCCAAGTAAGCAAACGGTTACTACTGCTTGTGTGTGTGTGTATGTGTGATCAGAAGAATTAGTTTGAATTAGTTTTGATACAAAGAACAATAATGTTTTATACTATCTGGCTGTTAGTAATTTTGATGTGCCACACTTAGGTGATTAACACTTGAGGTTGTTGAACACTGTTACTGTTATGAAAGGGTACTGGAATGTATATTTTTCAGAGTTCTTGAGGTTCATTGAATAGGAAACTGGAAACCTGAGTTCAAATTTCATCCTTTGTTACATGCATTTTAGGTCACCATGGTAACTTCCATGCCTTCATTGGCTCAATTTTCCCTTCTGTGAAATGGGGGGTAACCAGTGAGATAGGTTGATCTCACTCAATGTATACTGTATAAAATGTTACTGTATAAAATTGCTTGTGGCAACTAGTAAAATATTATCCCTGTGTTAAAGTGGAAATGATTAGGAAAATGCACATAAAAAAGAATTTTCACTTGTTCATAACATGTTTTTCTGTTTGTTTTGTGTGTACACATAACGCTTTTCAGTTTGCTCTTTGCTGCTGTTTGTGACCTGACTAGAATTGTGTGTGCAGTCCCAGAATTACTAGAAGCAGGAAGAAAGTCCTCTAGACTCTTAAACTGAATTGTTATGAAGTTGAAATACTTACCTATGCAGCAGCTTGTCATGGTTTTGCGCCCTTCAGAATGCCTATCAAGTATCTACAGTGAACAGAATGAAGTTAGCAGTCTTTGGGTATGCGTCACTATCCAAAAATACAGTTCTAGTTTAAAGTATCAGATATGAAACTTGTGCTGCTTATCATGTGTAGTACTAATGTCCCTATTATCCCAGAGATAATATTTTCTTTTCACAGCTGCTAAAAGCTCCTAAAACTCTTTGAAAATGGTGCATTGAGAGTCCAATTGGTTTTAAAATCAAATCTTGTGAAATTTGCTGTGTTCTTTGATTAAAAAGTGTTTTGGAGCAGATTTCTAAAGCCTTTTGTCTTCAAGTTATGCATAGTCAGATGGAACAATACTCATATTTTTCAGTCTCCCCTAAAAGGCATCAAATTTTTAGGCCGATCTGACAGAACTAAAAAAACTCTTAATACATGCAAATTGAGGTGTTTATTCATGCTGGAAAACCCATGTTCCCATTTATAAGTGTGCTGGTTTTAGCCAGACTGGTGCAGTATACACAGAAGAAAGTAAGTGACACCATTTCAGCAAAATATTTTAGGAGCAGCAAGTATGGCTGTGGGCAGAAGATGTAAAACATATATGCCTAAGCACATCTGTAGGCTTGATTTTCAGTGGAGAAGTAAAAGCTTTTTGCATGACTGAGGGTCTGAAACCACTCTTTCCAAAACTTCAGCTCCTGGCAGCCACAATTATGAAAAAAACCCTTCAAAATATGATATAAGTACAAACCGAGAAGGTATTGTGTTTCTCACAGTTTCAGGAATTTTGCTCAACGTTCTTTTCTGCATTAGCAAATGGGCCAAACTTTGAGTGGTTTTATTGCTGCCTATTCTGTACCTTGTAGGATGGTAAAAAGTGTAAGTTGTATCACTTTACTGTTTGCTCATGAGCTCTGTGCAGAAATAGGAACAGATACTGGTGCTGCGCTATTCCTTCCTCATTTCTGAGAAAGAAATAAAATAATTGGGACTATCCATCTGCCTAGTCCTCCTTCCTTGCTGCTCCTAGAACTTCTTTTGATGTAGGTTCAGCCTACCCGTTAGCTAACACTGCAAAAAGGTCTTAGGCTGTGGGATGTTTTTATCGTCTTGTCTTTTTTTTTTAATTGTCTTCCAGGGGACAAGACTCAACCCCCTTGCACTTAAACAACCCCCTTCCTCCCACCATATGCAAACGACCTGTTTTTATGAGCGCAAACTCCTTGAGATTTCTGTGTCTGCTCTGTATGACAAAACAGCAGAAAAGGATGACCTACTTCCAGTCCTCCCCACCAACGTTCCTGCTCTTTGGGCTGGTTAAAAGTGATGTAACTCTGGTATCATTTCTTCTTCGCCAAGGAGAAGTTCTGACCAACTTTTGGCATTAAAAGGAAGAGGTCCCCATAGCTTCATATGAGTCTGTAAATTATATTTTTTGTCAAAAACACCCGTAAAGTGTATGGAGAGAGTGGAGAGATGTGTGGGAGACCTGAAAAACAGAAGCCCTCTGAAGGCCTTTCCATCAAGCTTTGCAAATGCAATACTGTGAAAGGAAGGGTATGTAAGAAAACTGTTATATTCTGTCTTGTTGAGAAAATATATAATTGCTGAATATCCAAAAATTCCTACACTTCAAAAAGCCAGTAAAACATTGAATAGATAATCCTGGATTACACATCTGCACATCTAGTTTTCATTGCCAGCCCAATTAGCTGTTCGCATGAATCTTTTTCAGGCAAATACAGATGCTTGAAGGGAGACACAGGAAGAGTAGGCACTGCTTCCCCCTCAAAAACAAACAAACAAACAAAAAAACCCTTGATATTTACTGTCTTTAACGTGAAAGGGAAATAAAAAAATTGTCATCAATCATCAGTCATAGTCTTTTCAAGCAGTTTTTTTGTGTTCTGCTATGAGAAGATAAAGTGTGTAGAATATCCTCCCCCCTCCGAAGTTATTCAGCTTTTTATGACTAAATTTCTGTACCTTTCGTTTGATTCTGTCCTGAGCTCTCAGACAAGAGCTGGCTTCAGCTGCAGTTACAGGTGGTCAGTGCCTGAACATCAGGGCACAAGTTCAAAGTTAATACCAACAGCACTCACAGCTGTTGGCCGTGGCGTTGGCTGTATGGAAAGGTTGCATGCAAATGTGTAATTGATTTTTGTTCCTTGCTTTTTTCTTCCAAATATAACTTCCAGTTTGGCTATGTTCGCTGAAGAAGAAGTTAGATATGCTAAGTGGAAGACCACAGAGGTCCAAAATAGACCAGTCTCTTTCAGCTAACATTCAGTTGAGTTATGGCTATGCGATAGAAATGCAGTCCTTTTCTGCTAGGTAAGAGAACAACAGCTTTAACAAAAAATGACTAATGTGAGGGAGGAAGCATATTTTTTCACATTTGTACACATAATGATAATAAATAGATCGGGAACATTTTGAAAGGCTGACACTTCAACCGTATGACTTAGGTAATGCAACACTGCCAGTTACAAGTTGTGTATTATACAGGAGAGGTTGGACTGTACGAGTTTCAGTTAGTTTGAAGAGAATGGGGTTAATTGTATAAAACCATAGCAAAACTAATGGATTTCATGTGTTAGTTTTTATCCAGTCTCTCCTGTAGATTCAAAGCAGTTTAAGTCGAAAAGAAAGTAAGTTTCTAAGGACAGGAAAAAGAGCTGATGGTTGCATTTACTGGAGATCATTCTGGGGGAATAATCCCTTAATGTTTATACCGCTGTGCAATTTATACTATGTTTATTTCTATAGTTGTTTCAATGACAGAAATAATCTGCTCGAAAACTGTTCCTAAGCGGGAAGAGTCAGTGCTGTTCCTTTCCAGGTAACGCCAAAGGCTTGACTGATTCTCACGTTAGGCTGCTGTGATGACTCTGACTCAGACCAGGTTTAACCATGACTGACAGGATGCCTGTCAGTGATCATATCCGCATCCGGGGGTGAATGATGCTGATTTGACTGGAATGATACTACTGATACTAAATGGAAAGTCAGAGCTGTTTCTCTCCCATTAGCTTCAAAGCTGAGATCAAAGTATAACACAGGAGGTAAGGATTCTTCTTTCAATTAGGCTCTGGTCTCTTTAATTAAAAACAAACCCAAGTCATCTTTATTGTGTCTGGAAGAAAATAGTTGCTGCCTTTTTGCGGCTGTCTTTTGGAAAGACCAAAACATGCTTGCCTGTCAGATTACCCCAGTTTATTAAACATCTGTTTTCTGTCTCGTGTAAACCTTCTTTCCCTCTGGAAGTGTTCAAGCTTTGTGAAATATGCAGGCTTGGGAAATGTCATTCGCTTTGAGGGATTAACACCTGGTTCCTTAAGCGACAGGAGTCTTTTAATAGAAAGCAGAGTGAGGGTGTAATCCTTAGTAAACATCAGCTGTAAACATTTCATTTCAATTTGCTTTTCTCTCAGAAGAGAAAGACTTCCTCATCTCTGGAATATCTGAGAATAAAGACCAAATGGTCTTTAAAAAAAGCATTTATCTTCTACTCAAGTTCAGATGTTGTGCGTTGGCAGGGAATTCCTGTGCCTGATGCCCAGAATTTTCATTAAAAAAAGGACCTCATAATCCTGCAGGGGCTGTGTTTTTTAAGACTGATGTTCTGGGGTGGGCTTTCTGTTCGGTTGGTTTTGTTTGTGCAGCCATATAATGGTGGTTCCTACTTCCTTTGTGGGGAAAATGCCTTCTATTAAGGGTACTCCCTGCCAACGTCAGGCCAGTGTAAGTATGCCAGGAAAAGCTTAATATTAAAAAGTCTAACTGCTTACCACAGCACACGTAATCCTTGCTGTTAGAAATTTGTACAGACATTGCGCTATTCTATTAGATCTGAAATTTCATCTGCATTTTTATAAACGTTTAAATTATTTTCTGTAACATTTATGGGCTATGGTAATTGCTTTGTCCTAGCTATTTGCCCCTCTCCTCAATACGCATATTATAGCCGTTAAAGTTTCTGAGAGAATAAAACAGTTTTTTTAAAAAGAGCATTAGACAATAAGGCAGTGCAGAAACATGAAACAGTGTTTTATGCTTTCTTAGCCAGCTTCAACTGTTATACGAGCTGCATTTTTTTCCAGCTTAGGAAATGAACAGCAGGTCAAATGTCAGTTATTCATCAGCCTGAGACTTTCTTTTCTTCTCATGCCTGAAATTATTTGGCCATTGCTGTCAGACCATTTCCAATGAATATCAAGAATTTAAATATTCACTAATTGTCACACCAACCCTGCTGGATCTTCTGAAATTAGAAGAAGAAAAACATTTTTTTTTCTGCAATTCTGAAACAGATCAGCTACACTTTTCTCAGCAGAAGAGTATTAGGAGATACCCAGTATTAGTAGATACCCAATAAACTCTGATTTTTGCTGACAGATGATTAGAACGTCCTTGGTGAAAGGCTGGAAATTTTGGCTACTGTTGTTAATAATTTATGTGCTTTTCAAAATGGAAGAGAAAAGGATCCAAAAGCAAAATTCTGTAACCCAAGGCAGCAGGCTGTTTAAACTGCTGGGTTTTGGTGGTTTTTTTTTTTGCTTTGTTTTGGTTTTGTTTTATTACAGTGTTCTATAGAATGGACAGAACGAGTGAGAATATAATATAATTGCCAACAGATCCAGCGCCTTTTCAGGCTGGATTGATGTATTTGGAGATGACTGGGAAATGAATGTAATTGCCTTGAACGAATTAACCTCGGCATAGTCAGGGAAGGCTTCTCTGATGCCTTTGCCCCTGGGTTCAGCCGACTCGCCGTGTTGTGTTCGCTCCATCCCAAGGCAGAGCGTGGTGCTGGCAGGGGCGCGGGCAGCCTGGCCCGGGAGGCAGCACGGGAGCACTTCCAAGCACATCTGGTCCCAAACACAGACCACATCTGTTGCTGTGGGTTGGTTTGCGGGGTGCTGGTGCGATGCTCTGCGTGGGGAGCGTGGGCTCCCGGCCCAGCTGCAGGCTGCTCCCCTGGGCCACCCGGCTTGGAGGCGGCGGCCGTCCCGCGAGCAGCTCAACGTCTGCACCCTTCCTCTTCTTCAGGAGCACGTGTGTGGGTGAGTGGGTAATCAGTGGGAAAAGTGGAGATTCAGTGCATTTCCTCCTTCACGATCATGGGGGGGATGTTCTGACTTGGGTCAGAGGAAGGAGGGGAGCTGGACTGTTGTCTGCTTCCTTCCTCCCGCCTGAGAGCCAGAGTCATCTCTTCTGGCTTTAAAGGTTTTTAAAACTAGATGTCAGTCTCAACTAATCGCTCTTCCATTTGTAGTTAAGGGTAAAAACATGGTACCTTCAACAGACTGTTCATCATGCCTGTCTCGGATTTGTATTTTAGGATGAGATTAATTGCTCTCTGGAGCTGCTTGTATATCCCTGTAAGGGGAGCACAGGGCAATGGCTTAGCCTTCATTTATCATCTAGGCACCTAACTTGTTGCACAAATTCCTTTGTTTCCTTTTACTCCCCATCCATGTGAGGTGGTAAGTGAGTCTTCCCTGCACCCCATAGCTGGCAAGCTATGCTGGCTGGCTCAGATGTGCTGGGGGAGCAAATTATAACTGCAATAGTGCTGCTTTTCTCTCTCCTAATTGTTACAGGGAAGCCGCGAAGGAAAGCATGCTTTGGAGGAGCAGTTCATTAGTGCTGTGGTGCACACGCATGCCATGATTAATTTACTTAAGCCTGTTCTTTGCCAGCACAGGGTGGTCAAGCTTAGGTTATTTTCCTTAAGCTCTGTATGAAAAGCAGTTGTCTTTGCTTCTGGCCATATGCTCCGGAGGGGCATAACAGATGAGCAAGATAAGCATTTGGGAGAAAATAGCTGCCTTCCTCCTCTACCTGGAGAGTGATTGTTTAAATAAGTGTGTTGTCTGCAGCTAAAGAACTGCAGCATAAGTGTGCTGCTTTGCAAGAGCACAATCTCATGGCAGACTTTAGGCATTTCAGTGCACTCCTGGCTTACGCTCCCGCACTAAAGCTTGAGCAGAAGATCAGGGAAATTGGGCTCAGATGCAAAGCATTACTGGTATGTGATTATATCACACAGCGTGATGAATGGCCATTCAGAGCACTGTGAATTTCAGGAACTTAAATTTCAGGTAAAAGCATATTTCCCTGTAACTTATTCTCTCATCTGTTTGAGAGATGGAGGAACCTTTATCACGGAATCCTTTTGCAGTTGCTTTCTTCCATTATTTTGAACAGAATGGAAAGCTATCCATGTAAACAAAGGCTTAAGCAGTACAGGATAAAAGAAGAGCAAAATTGTATAAATTGCCCATTCATTTCCCTTTCAGTGCATTGTCTGTTGAATATGGTCGTGTGTTAACAATTTTTGCCTGCTGATAACACAAGCTGTTGAAGTGCCTCTCTCCAGGTTTATTTGTCTGCTGTTGGTTCCTTTTCCTGCATCCAATCTTGCTTTGCCTTTTAGCTTGGGATTTTCTTTTTGCATTGGGATTCATCTCGATATGTTCATCGGGGGTTGTCATCTGTGCTTTTTTGTTCCTTAAAACTCAAATCTGGCACAAGCCCTCTCTTCCTGCCTGCTTCTGTGGGGTGCCTGTGCTGCTGAGCTGATGGAGCCACAGCCTTAGCAGCCACCGGAGGTGGCACTGGCAAGCCCCCCTGCTGCCCTGGCAGGGATGCTCCCCTGGCCCTGTGGCAAGGCAGCTCATGGGGCCAGCCCTGCATAAAAAGCTTTGATTTCCCCAGCTTAGCTGGAACAACCAGCTTGCTACAAGATCAGGTAGGTGACAGTGTAAGTACAACAGAGCGTATTAGCAGTGGTTCAGATTTGAGTGAAGCTGCTGTAGAAGTACAGAGCTGCGGAAGTGGAAGCGAGAACAAGGAACTCCTCTGACCATTATAATGCATAAGAATGTGACTTTATATTGGTTTGCATATTCGTGCTTCCTTGCTTGACACTAAAACGTATCTTTTATAGCTTATCCTCCTTGTGCTCGTTGTCTCTCCGCAGCTCCTTTGCAACTGCTGGTTGAATTCCTTACTATATACTCTTCAGACTAACAGGAGATAGCATTGCAGAAAGATTCTGGAGCCCTGGGCATATCTCCTTGTAGGTCTTCAACAGCCTTCAGTCTGACGATGATCTCCTTCCTTGGCGCAGTGTCAGGATGTTGGTTCTTCAAGTCATGTGCTGGGCTGTACAGGGGAACAAGTGCCCATCACCTTTAAACGCTGTATCTGCAGTGTAGTACTAGGAACCCTTTCTGTAACGTCAAATGCTCATCCATACCCAAAGTGTGTGAGATGATCTATCCAGCATTTACCCAAGTTAATTTGTGGTTTTGAAGTGAAATTGGACCAGCTAAAAAACTGTAACGAGGATGAAGTAATTAAAACAGTATCTCTCTGTTGTTGCACCTGGGCACTCTGTAAAGGGTCTCCACCTTTAACTCCCAGGTTTAACAGCCTTCAGAGGACTTAGCAATAACTGCAAACTTGTCTCTGTTGCTCCAACAGGGTGCCCTGGCAGGGCTGTGATTACAGTACGCACACACAATTAAACGTTGCCTTTTACGTGACAATGCATAAATCACATAAAATGCATGGCTGGAAGTGTCTGCCAAAGTCTTTGTACCTATTTGAATAAGGCTAGCGTGTTAAAATTGCTCTTGGATAAATATGTCAATTTTTGAATAAAAAGTGGTGCATGAGGCGCACATCAAGCGCAAGATAACTCAGCAAATACAAACAGCAATAGCAGAAGTAGATTACGATATCTCTCTTTCTTATCCCCACCCCCAAAAAGGAGGCTTTGACTGATAGAAATTGCACAAACATAATGCTGCCAGAATATAAATAGCAAATGGTGAGTTATGACTTAGTGCCAATTTGCTTTTTGATGGCCTGTTGGCAGATGCAAATATTCCTGCAGTGCACAGCAGCAGGCAGTTTTTCTCCTTGTTTCTTTCGCTGTTACCTTGTCACCTAGCTTTCCAATTGATCCTGGAGTCCTTTCTTCTTTTTATCTTCAGTTTGCCTTGCTTTTATATTTGTGGGCCTGTTCCCATACTGTAATATCTTCGTATGGTTCTCACTGAATTTATTTGTAATAATCTTCATTTAGTAGATGGTATTTGTGTGTAGATGTTGCATGGTATTCAGAAGCTTGTTCTTCATGCACAGAGGGGGACATCTTTGTTCTTAAAGGACTTTTCACGTTTCAGTGCTTCACTGCATAGTTTTATGATGCTTAGTTTTATTCTCTTCTGTCATCTAACCCCCATCTCATCTAACCCACATCTAAGCCTTTTGGTTTCATCTTTTCTTAGAAGATAGAAAAATGTATTGCTTTGTTTTATTTTTCTAAATGGACAAACTGTGTATCTCTTCATAATACTTTGTTGCAGGGATCTCTTTCGGGTCTTCTACAAGCGGTGCATTTTAACAGAACAGCCGATGCTGGATCTGGGATAACGAAGTTAGTGGAACACCTTCCCTTTCTGATTACTGGCGTGGATAAACATCAGCCACTGTACGCTGTCTTGGGTTGACAGGAGTAACTGGAAATATGCTAGGTTACATTATGAGATTATAGGATCCAGGGTCTCCTCAGGGAATGTTGCCTGTTGGAATTAATTTCAGATACCACTATTTTGGTGAACAGAATAGAAATAAAAGGAATTTAGCAGAATTAAGCAAGTAAATACATGTAAACCTACATGAAAGAAA
This sequence comes from Anser anser, assembly GCF_964211835.1. NCBI lineage: Eukaryota > Metazoa > Chordata > Aves > Anseriformes > Anatidae > Anser > Anser anser. The sequence continues at coordinate 156,147,896 of NC_139720.1, read as the reverse complement.
ATGATTTGTCAAGCTTGAGTTAAATTTTTTTTTTACAGGAATATAGAAGAACTTTGCCAAGTGAATCCTAGTCAAGTGAATCCTAGTCAAGTGTCAAGTGAATCCCAGTGAATCCTGGTGTCAAATTCACACTGATTCTTTCTGCAACCTGAAATAAAACTAGCTCAGTGCTGTCTGCTCCTAGATGTTCTAGAAACAGCTAGTTCAGAAACAGCTTTGCATCTAAGAACAAACCCTGGTCATTGGCAAAAGAACATACTTTTCACTGAAGCACCTGAATGCTCATTGAGAGCGTCCAGGCTAGGACAGGCCTCTGGAGGAAGGTCCAACCCTTTAGCTGAAGGCAGGGTGAGCTATGAGCAGATTGTTCAAGGTCCATACAACAACATTTCAGAAACACTAACTTAGGATTCAGGAGTGTTTTAGCATTTTATTTTTCTTTGAGAGACTTAATTGAAGTTCAGACTTAACAGTAGAAGATGTCATTGTTAACTCTGTGACTGGAAACCCAGAGGTAGAAAGCTTTGGGTTTCTATATGGCAAACTTACATTTAAGGCTATACCTGTGTGCTAATAAAAGAAATGAGGTAGTACTCATTTTCTAAACGAGACGTGTCATAAGCTTGCTTCTTTTCTAGAGTTCATCGAACCCTTCACATGAGGCAATACTCATTGTATAAATGAGATGTGTCATAAGCTTGCTTCTTTTCTAGAGTTCATCAAACCCTTCGGCTTTTCTTTTTAATTTTTTACTTCATGTCAAAGAATTACTTTGTGTCTGTGTGCTTTCAAATACCAGGGAAGCTTCTAAAAATAAAATTCAAGTGGAAAGAGGCCGGTTGGAATGGCTGGTTGTGTCACCACATGTTCAACTTCATCTTTTTGGCAGTCTGAAGAAGAGCAAGGTAGAAACATCAAGCTGCAGACTTTGTGAACAGGGGAGACTTCATACATGCAGCTGCTTTTAAAAAATCAACAAAAAAAAAACCCTGAAAATCTCGTGAAATCCTTCTGCGTTCAACAGCTAGGTTTTGAGAACTTTTTATACCAAATCAAATGGGATTGCTTATAGAGAAACAGAATTAGGAGAGGGTAACCTTGTTGCTTCACGTAACGTAAGCTGAGTCGAGCCATTGTTATTTCTTTTTGTAGCCGTTCCGTGAAATAAACAACTTTGAAGAGGTATATGCCTTTCAGTGGAAAGGTCACTTCTCTGCAGAGCATTTCAGATCTGTGCTGCCTACGTTTCGTTACAGGGAAGATCACGTCTACAGAACTTAGCCAGGAGAAGTGGCTAAAGGTTAGGGAGGAAACAGTTCAGCATTTTCTTGGGCTGAGGGAACAATCCTTTGAGGGGTCAGTTAACACTGCTGCCGTTAGTTTTGCTGAGGTGACTTATTTCCTGTGCAGATACAGCAGTGTTTCAAACAGAAACGTGGTGTCATTCTGAAAATGAGAAGGGTGTATTTCAAAGTCAGAGATCTCTTGGAATATGGACTCAAAAGGTTTCGTTGCATGTCCCACGAAATATTTGGCAATCAAGCGCATACATGATGCTTTTGAACCTGTAAAAATCATTTTGAAAAGGCTGGAGTTAGAGTAGAGAAAAGTTGAAAATGGCAAAATTATAGTAGATGAATATGTTTGGCACAAAGGGCTTTCTTCAGAACTAAGTGGTTGTATGTTTTGATTTTTTTTTTTCACTCTGAGCTGCTTTTATGTAGGATGTTGTAGGGGAAGAAAAAAAAAGATCTTGAGTTTCAGCCATCATGTTAATATTTTACTGAGCATTAAACTGCAAGTTAACTCCTGCAGCTAAGAAGTTCAATAATTCACTGGCCACTGCCTCTTCATTACTTGAAAACTGAAAATTTGGTTGAAATGGAGCTTGTCAGCTTGACACTAAAGTAGCACAAAAAGATTACATTACTTAACAGAACCTAATACTTTTGCATCTGTTGATGGCTTACATGTTAACATTTACATTTTTCATTTCAAATGAGAACGTTATTTTAACAAGAGATGCTCATTTTGGGCATGCCTGGCTAGTTTGTCTGTAAATTGTAATTATTCCAGCAGATAAATAACTTATACCCCTCTCCCACAGACATCTTAGCTCCACTCAGAGGTAATTCAATTCCTTTTTGGCCATCAGATCCTCACATTGAGATTAACCAGGTGAACAGAATCGTAGAATGATAGAAGTTACCCATTACCTTTTGTTTTCATCTGGGGACACTTGAAGGCCCCGAAAGGCTGTGCAGTGGTGCTGCAAATTCCTTTGGAAAGGTCACACATGCAGAAGGCGATACCGTATCAATGAACTTCTGGAAACGGTCCTCGACTTCCTGGGTCCATGGGTGATGGTTGCCAGGGGCTGAAAACCACTGCTCTAGCACGTGAAGTCCTTGGTCAAGTGTATGGGCGTTTTTCTCCAATGTGTAAAGTAATTTTTCTTCTTCTTCTTCATTGCTCACAGTCATACGCTGTATTTTGACCCTGAGGATCACTGTGGCAAGGAGTGGAGCCCTCTCTGTAGAGGGAGTGCTTTTGCCTTTGCTTTCAGGTTTCAGTCCAGGAGCTGGTTTCTTTTGCGTTCCCGTACCTGTAGCTAGGACCAGGCAGTGAGCTTGCCACTGGGCCCATGTGTTTGCACACTCCTTAGTTGTTAGCTGGGTATCCAGATGTGTTCTAGGCTGTTAGAGTGAGAGTTGTCCGAGATAAATCTGGTTTTGAGTGGGGACTTGTCCTGGGCTTCAAGTCAGGAGGTGCGTTTCCAGCCTTTGGGGCTGGGGCTGCTCCCTCACCCTCTTCTAGTTAGAACTGCAAGCATAGCCCTGGAATATGGCTGAAGATGTGGCATCTCTTCTGGCAAGCAAGGTAGCAAACTTATTGGCTTCATTTTCTTCTTATGTTCTTGTTGTGTACCTTGTCCATTCCGTAATCATTCTGCAGAAAAATCATTGTGTAGAAACATAAACACCCTACTGAGTAAGGCTGCTTGTCCCTCTGGCTTAATAATATTCTGTCTCCCACACTGGCATGTGGGTGGGCCCCCCTGCCTTTCCCTCCTCATTCCCCAGCATCCCCAATCCCTTCTGAACCTGCTGATACTTCTGACCTCCACGGTCTTATGCAGCAGCAAGTTCAAGCAGTTTGCTGCTACTCGTGTAAAGAAGCGCTTTGTTTTACCTGCTCTAAATTGATCTGTTATTTTTAGCAATTGTTTCCTTAATCTCTGCTTTGTAAGGTCTGAGCTATTCTATTTAAATTACTTCACAAAAATGACGCAGTTATTATTGGAAATGTTTATGTTTTAGTGAATTACAGTTTCTTCAGTCACTGGCTGGAGCAAAGCGCTGGGTGAAGAAGAGGGGTCTCATTATTGGGAGCAGATCTGCTTTCGTGACTGCATGCAAAAGGGTGATGGAAGAATGGGGGGAAAGCTGGGAAAATAGGGCTTCTGAAGATGCAAACGTACAAGTTTGCAAAACGAAATTAAAACAAAAACGAAACAAACGAAATTAAAAGAAGGGAGGGAGAACTGTGCTGGCCTTGTATACAAGTGTAACTTTCCAGATTTATTACTTTTTTTTTTTTCCAGTACTTGACGCGCTGGTGGTCTGATGCATTCGTGCCTTAAACATCACAGCATGACACAGTCACATAAAGAAGCAGCTCTCCAAACCAGCAGTGACTGTACAGCAGAGTCAGTGGCAGAGCTGGAGACAGGATCCCTCCTTCCCTCCCTCCCTCCTCGGTGTTTAATTGCCTCCTATCAGATGCTTACGCATAGCAGAGAGTTAATGATGTGGCTCTTAAAAATTACTGCTAATTTCAAGTCTGCTACGTTAATATGATTAATTGGAACTAAAAGCTGTAGCTAAGATACTGCTAAGGCACAGTTGTTTATACAGCTATAAAGTTGAATGTGCAGCAGCCATAGCAAAACTTTCCGTGCCCTTCTGTCCCTGTTCTGTGTGCTGGCAGAAAGCGAACGGTTGTCTGGTTTTATTTTTGGTGGGTTCAATGTAGATATCAGAAGAAAGATCTTTTCAACAACATACTGAATACAAATTACAATGTTTTAAAGTATACAGCAGTGAAGAAAATAAATTCAGTAAAAATACATAAAATAACCAAGCCAGCACAGGCAGTTACAGGTACCCTGGAACAATGGATGCTTGACTTTCTAAACTAAAACTAAGTGACAAATTTACCACTAAAGTGCTGCAAATGAGCCTAATCCAGCTCTGCACTTCTGAACATTGCAAGCTGCAGAAGTTTAAAAAGAAGCCCAGGCTTTTGAAAAAACAACTGTGGTTTGGGTTTATTTTGTTTTTGAACCCATTTGTCTGAGAGGTGGTTCAATGTTTTCTCTTGTCAGCACATGGGAGTTTGTCTGCTGCGTGGCTTCACATCTCCACCCTGTCTCTCTCTGCTGCTCCACTTTTCATGCTGGAGCCCTATGGCTCTCTGAGCCCCTTTTGCCCATTTTGGGGTTCAGTTTCTTGTTTTCTAGACTCCTGCTCCTGTTTTAGCCTCCTGCTGGCTGCCCAGGAAAGAGCTGCCACATGTATGATGCCAAGTATTGCTTGCAGCAAGTGCTGACCCTTGGAAAGGAGAGGGCTGGCTGATTCCCGCAGGACAGGCTGCCTTCTCCAGGAGAGCCCAGAAGAGAGGCAAGAGCAGCTGGAGCAAGTTTCCCAGCATCTGGTTGAGATGACCAAATTACCAGAAAGATAAGTTTCTTGCTGATTTGGCAACAGAAATTCCAGTCCATGATTTGTGATTCATGGAAAAGATCAAGTAAGCATTGGTGAGGCCAGTCCTGCTTATTCTTCTGTTCTTTCATTTTCAGTTTCTCAGTGATGCAGTTTGAGATAGAGACATCGAAAGGGAATGTTCATGTTTAAAACAAAATTGGAAGCGTTCGGGTTTTCTTGCGTTCATTTTAAGAGAGTGGAAACATTTTCCTCTTTGGTACAAGAAAGCTTTTATTGAGCCAAGCTTGAGCTAAGTTTGAGAGGAGTCAATAAAAGTTTGTAAGTAGCATGAAAGTTTTTCAAGTTTGCATGAACTTCTGTCACGTGAGCCTTTGTCCCGAATAGAAAATGTTTAGCTTGAAGGTTAAGATGAATTAGGTGACTTTTGATTACCCAAAGAATGAAGGCTGTGTTAGTATCCTCATTCCTGCTCCTTTGCATATGGTTCTTTCATCCATTTAGTCTGTGCTAGTAAAGAAAGAGGACTGTTTGAGGAAGGCACTGTAGAGCACTCTGTCTCTCATCCAGCAACAGCTGAATACTTTATGGAAGTATATTAAGTCCCTGACAGGAGAAGGTAGCCAGCTGGCTGCTGCAGCAGGATGTTCTTATTCTCCCTCGCAGCCGAAAAGGAGGAGCTGGCAGAGCGCCTGCCGAGCTTGCAGGGAGAAAGGGAAGATGCAGACTCATGCAGTATTTTAAGTAGGTGGGCCCTTAACCAGAAAAATAAAGGAGAAAGCACACTTTTCAAGTCTGCCCAGGCCACCAGCTGGAAGGTGGTAAAGGGCTGACTTTAATACGGGTAATTACCACCCAAAAGCCTCCATGCTTTGGGATAGGTTAAGAATCTCCTTGCTGAAAGGTTGCAAATCAAATACCTACACCAGTATTTGTCTTGCTTGAGACGGCACGCAGAGTGGTGGTGTCTCGCTGCGTAAAATGGCGATGTGACAGTTCTGCGAGATCTAGAGTTTGGATATTCTTCTACTATCCTTTCTTCCCCTGGTGAGCACACTTCAAGCCCAGATGTCAGCGTGGGCTACCAAGAATGATAATTGAAAAGAAGGAAATTCACATTATAATTGGCAAGCCCGGCGAAGAGGGAGCATTAGAACAGTGCTCACCCTTTCATTATGCCAAATTTTGAAGCAACATGAGGTACTATCCAGTTCGTCATCCGTTTCGAAAAAGCAAGCAGGTGAAGACAGCTTTAAGGGATTTTTTCTCCACAACCAATTAGTGCAGAAATAGATGTGCTTGGGGGGTGGATGAGCAAACGTGCTGAACTACAAGTGTTTGAACCAAACCAAGCCTTAGGTCATTGTTTACAGCCCGTTCTTCCCGGTGTGCTTCCTTGGATGGACTGTCCCAAGCAACGCTGTGTGGGTGCTCCATTGACTGATAAAGCGAAGCCCCTCGTTTAAGCACTGAAGTTGGCAGTCCAAGAGAAGTTTTCAGCAATGCAGCGAAGGAATCTTGCTAGCTTATACTCAGAGGACAAACCAGATCTGGGTTCTGTGTTTGCAGATGCTGTTCAGTGACCTCTGCTGTTTTTTGGAACAGACCTTCTCCCAGGTTTATCACAAGTCCTGAAGGTAAAGATGATGTTAAAGATAAGTGTTAAGGCCTCTATGGATTTTTGATGATGGAGTTTTGGGTACTCAAAAGGTATTTGAAACACGTATGCCATGGAGTTTCAACCGTTACACATATTATGTATTCAGACAATCACAGATTCCCAGAATGGTTGAGGTTGGAAGGAACCTCTGGAGGTCATCTTGTCACACCCCACTGCTCAAGCAGGGCCACCTAGAGCAGGTCACCCAGGACTACATCCAGATGCCTTTTGAACCCAACCCAACTAATCCGGGCAAACAGTTCCAGTGCTCAGTCACCACACAGTTACTGTTACTTGAATACATAGTCATACCGAACCTCCATGTCCAAAAACCAGGTCTCCAATTATATGAAGATGACTAAATATCTGTGTGGTCTGTGTTGATCTTTCAAAAGGTAGGAAGTACTGCTGTGAATTGCTTTCCCTTTTTTTCCTTTTTTTTTTTTTTAATGACCTATTGGGAAGAGTTGGGGAGAAAAAAAAAACACACTTGAATGCTGCTATCAGTTTACTCTCCCTTTCCAAGCTGGCAAGCAGGCTTGAAGTAAGCTCTGATATTTGTCTGCTCATTCACAGTGAATCAAACGTTAATTAAAATATTATTTCTGACCCCTACGTGAACTGGTTACAGCACTGGTTTAAGATTACAGGTTGGTATAACGGGTGCTGTTTTTAGCGCTACCTTAGCTGCTGTTTGTCTACCTGACAAGATTAAAGATCATCTGACAGTGTTAGATGCAAATAACCAACCTGCCTCAAAATAGCAGAACTGTATACGGAGGTGGGGGAGCCTTTTGTGCATCCATCTGAAGTCTGGTTTTCCTTGACCTTAATTAGGAGCAAGCACAGCCACAATGGAAGCATTTAAAAATATAGAAATACCTCGTGTATAACGTGGCTACTAGCTGAGATGCTGAAAGTAACTGATTGGGTCAAGCATACCGTGTCTTCTCTGCTTGCAAATTCATTTTGCAGCTTGCAGACCTGCGTCAGCTACTGGTGGAGCTCCGTGGGCAAAGGTTGAGAGGCGGGCTGGGAATTTATGGTGCTTTTTCAGTTGCTTAGAAAAGAGGCAAAGAATACAGCTCAGGTTTCTCTTAGCAAGTTGAAGGAATTTCGGCCCTTGTTTTCAGACTCGCAACTGCTTGAGGCTTCAAAGCCATGTATGTGTGAAAAAGGGGGGAAGGAGGAATACGCAGCAGTGCTAATCTCATGTTAACATAAAAGAAAAGGTTGAAACCCCAGCTGTAGGAAAACATCTGTGGTGGCAGAGAGGATATTCAAAACACTCGCATTCAGCTCTCTCAGAAGCAGGTACTGCATCATAAAGAGCTTGCTGTCCTGTTAGGCAGGATATCAATTGTATATTCAGTTTTTTATAATTTGTGGCTATTTTTTCAGTTTTTCTTCCAATAAAGCAGGAAAGCTAGAGGTGTTTTTTTTTTTAATTACAAAATCTGACCAGCTATTTTGATACTGAGTAATCTGTATGCAATATGTGATAAGAATAGCATTTTAAAGAATTTGTCATTGATTTAGGATTCATATACGAAGGCGAGAGGTTGACATTAAAAAATATTACCTCTAGCATCATTTGGAGGAAGAAAATAAGCAGCTTTAATTGCTTATTTTTACATCTGATCCAAATGGTGAGAGCACTTAAAACATCTTTCTCCTGTTTTTTACTGTGTGTGTTGTCAGACTCCTAATGTCTCCAGCTGAAAAAGGAAATTAAGCTGGAATCCCAGTTCCGCCTGTTCTTTTGTGCAGCAGCACTTTCTCACAACAGGGCAGCTACTTGAAACAAAGCAGGAATGCATTGTCAGTTCGTCTCAAACTCTTGCTAGCCACATGGGAAAAGCTCAAGAGCAGAGGGAAAATCTTGGCCTGGTTTGTCCCTTTTTGCATGGGAGCAGAGGAATTCACAAACCTCAGGGAACGCTGGTCACTGGGTACAGGAACTAAAATGGTTGCTTGTTTCTGAGGGCAAGCTAGCTCTGCTATAGACTTCTGCAACAAATCTAGCTCTGCGAGCTGGGTTAAAAAAATCATTTAATAAGCAAAACAAACCTGGTGATTATTAAAATATCTCATTTCTCTCCTGCAGTGTAGTAATCTGTTTCAAATTCCAGATCACTGAGCAAAAAAAAAAGCTAGATTTTATAGCAATCAAACAATAGCGCTATGTAAATATACCATTTAAAGAGAGAGTGAGAGACCATGTACATATTAGTATATAATATTATAGGAACACAGGGTGGCTGAGGCTGGAAGGCACCTCTGGAGGCCATCTGGTCCAAGCCCTGCTCCAGCAGGGCCACCAGAGCAGGCTGCCCAGGGCCATGTCCAGGTGGCTTTTGAAGGCCTCCAAGTAGGAGACCCCACAGCCTCTCAGGGCAACCTGTGCCAGGGCTCCGACACCCGCACAGCACAGAAGTGCTGCCTGGTGCTCAGAGGGAGCCTCCTGGGTGCCAGTTGGTGCCCAGGGCCTCTGGTCCTGGCACTGGGCACCACAAAATGAGCCTGTCTCCCTCTTCTTTGCACTCTCCCTTCAGGTATTTATAGACATTGCTAACAAGCAAAATAATATTCTGAATGGCATCCTTGGCAATGGCAATGCTTGTGCTTTAAAGCTGTGGCAAAATTGCTTTATATAATGTTTTCCAATTTAATTACATCCATTTATCCATTTTCTTGCATCCAGTGTAGCTATGGCTGACTTCACAGAGCTGACCAGCTCTGTGGGGGTAGCTGCTGTCCTATACCATCTTCCAGGCTTTTTCATGCAATCCAAGTAAAGCGAACATCCTGACACAGGAAAGCCTGTTGTTAGATATATGGAAATACGAGGAGAAGCAGTATTTCTAGAGGAGGATCTGTGCAAGACTATGGTTTAAGATTCCTGCAGTGATGATCTGCTCCTTCCAGAGAGATGGAGCCGCACACTTTTAGGAATTTACAAATTTCCAGATCATTGATGGCTGTAGCGACAATTGCTCTGCAGGGCCCCGTGTATGCACTACCACTTCATGGCACGAGGGCTGTCGTGCTGGAAAGGAAATCTCACTGAATGCATTAGGTTACTTTTATTACTCCGCCAGTGAATTCTCAGGAGTTGACAACCCACTCCTGCGAGCCGAGAGCTGAGGGATGAAACTGCATTTCAGCTCCTGCTGCATGTGGAACATAAAGATACAGGTAAATTGGGAGATCAGGGTCTTTTATCAGGAAGGCTTCAAAGGTACCTGTCATCAACTGGATAGGAACCTTTGACACTTGAGCCAGTTCCTGTGTAGAGCTAAGTGGGCTGAATGCCACACGCTGTTTGAAACAAAGCAGAATTACCACCAGAAATCTTTATGGACTTGCACACCTATTGGTGTCCTTCAGATTTTATTTTAAGCGATGACTTATTTTTGAGAATGTGGCATTACAAAAATAAACAAGCAAACAATTAAAAAAAAAAAAGGAAACCAGGAAAGAAGATTTTGTTACAGGACTCAGTGTAAGTCATTGGAGAAATTAACGCGTTGTGAGATTTTGCATTTTTAAACTGCTTGGAAGATGGTTGGACAGGCACAGCTTTCGTTGTTCATGCTATTATAAAACATCAGTTTTACAAAATGCTTTTCAACACTTAAGTGTTAGTGTTGAAAATGGTTATTTGCATTTTGAGTTAGCAGTGAAGCATACCGTAAAACTCCTGAACTATGCTGACTTGTGATGCTAGGCACAGCAGCTGTGGATGGGGATAGAAAGTTCCTGCTTAATTTTCAGATTTGTAATCCATACAGGGAAGAGGGAATTGTTCTCTCATTACTTGCGTTCACCCTTTGCAAAAGAAAAGAGACTAATGGATATGATTTGAAATGGTGACAGATTTTTATACCAGATTTTTTTTATTAGTAGTTCCTTGGGGCTCAGCTGAGTACAGTAATCACAAAATAACCATTTTCTTTAATATGAGAAATTATGGATATTTCAGCACTGTTCCCTGCAAAAGATTAAGTGTTTACATTCATTTCTAACAGTTAAAGATATCTGGAAGCACTGTAATCCCACGGGATGAGCTTCATAATCTGCAAAACCATCTGATAAATACATATTTAGGCTCAGGTAGTACTTTGTCCCCTAGATCCATACTAAGCGTGGGTTTATCTCATGTGCCCTTTGTTTGGGATGCTTTTATTCAATAAACTGTCTCTGACTCATAACATTTACTCAGACCCACTCTGTTTAATGTGCCTTCAATGCTGACTTTTTTTTACTTTCTCTTTTTCCCAGCTAGCAAGAACAAAGTGCTATGCAGGAATGTAAGTGCCTCTTCACTACAGAAATTCTATTCCAAGAGCCCGAAGTTGCCCAGCTCAAAGATTTTTGTTGCAAACACTCTGAGTAATGGTTTTAATAAGTCAGAAATGCCGGATTGGTAACTACATTGATTATTACTGACATATTAACCTTGAAGTACTAAAACAGTCAGTAGTTGCTGTTTTGAATGCAAGCAGAAATATAGCTGGCATCAGCAGCTAACGTGCTGTTTTGCATTCTCAGTCTGTAGTCGGATTCTTCTGTTCCACTTTGGTACCTGATGGCATTTACAGATGAAAATTCTTGAATGGCAGGTGCACTGTGACTGTCAAAAATGTGCATGCACAGACTTATGAAATGAAGAGCGTACTTACATGCCCTACAAAGGAAGGGAACCAAAAATGCAATCACAAGACAAATTATCTCTCTAATTTGATACTGTTAGCAGCTGTTGTCAACTTATGTCAGACAAGTTATTCAAAGTTAAATGTTCGTAAAGCATTCTGTATCCTTCTACCTGAATAGTTTGCCATTAGAAGTATTAAGAAAATTCTAATACAATTCTTTTCAGATATTCGTAGAACAGGGCGATATAAAATACTCAGGCTGCCTCTGCTTCTGTGGTTTTTAAAAATGCACACAAATATTTGTGTTGTAACCACTGAGGTGTATACTTTTTCTGTATACTAAGGGGACTGGCAAGTCTTTTTTCCCCTGTAATTCATACATAGTCCATTTTTTTCAGCTGGGCAAAAATCTGGATCTTCTGATCTTGAGGCATTTCTATCTGGAAATATCCCACAGATTAAGCTCCATATGAAACAACGTTAATTTCAAGTGAGGGGGAAGTATGGCCTTAAACAGGAATCTTTAGCTTTATCATTCTTGTTCCCCGTTCCAGTGACTGCCAAGCCATTGGTTTCCCACCACGTTTCTGTTTTTGGAATATCTATCAGTTACAATGTCATGAATTCTCACTGCTGGCAGTAACACACATGTTTTCATTTACTGCATTACGGGTATTCTCTAGACAACCCGTCTGTTGAAAAGAAATTAATCCCAGCAGTGAACTAAGATGCTGAATTCTCAGCAGTTTGTGGATTCATGTTTTTATGTTGAGACTATTTATATCTGCATTGAATTAATTTGAATATGTAACCAGGTGGTTGTGGTTACGTTTTTTATTATCAATTCTATGTGAAAAGCTAGCAGAATGCAACTGGAGGATGGGAAAACTCAGTAAATGCAGTTGGGAAATACAGCATTGTAAACGCAGCTTGCATTTCTCTAGTTTCTGTCTATGATTTCAGGCATGACAAGGATCAAGGAATATAATTATACAACATATAATAACCAGAGTATGCTAAGTAAGGCACGCTATATACGGTTTTTAGACCTGACTCATTTTAAAATTTCACTGAAGATGAAAATCTAATAAAGTGTGGGGTTTTTTTTTGTCCTATGGTCCAATCTCACCAACAATAAAAAGTCACAGAATATCCAGGCAACATCTTAGACAACCTCTTTTGAAAGAGAGAAGAGAATTTGTAAGGTAACTTGCAAAGTCCGTTACTAAGCTGCAAATTCATACTCAGCAGGGCTGTGCTTTTTATCTGTCTTTCTTCTCCCATGAATATTCAAATTCGTTGGCTCAAGGAAGAAATGGTCTTCAGCTGCATTTTACAGTGAGCAGAGAAAGCAAAAAGATTTATTTTTACTCCTGTTAGATATTAAGCACTTAAACTATCCGATTGATTTTCTTCGGGATTGCTCCTTTTAGGAGAAAGCTAGCTTAACATGCAACTTCTGTCTGTAATGATTATCACCTCTACTCTATTTCACTGAAATTGAAGATTAATCAAAGTGAAAAATGGAAGGGCTTTTTATCTCAATCCTTGTTTTTGTACAGTTTGAGAGAATTTCATAGCAAGAAATGGAGAAGCTGAGTACTGTAAAGGCAAATAAAAACTCCACTGGCAAATTCTTTAGTATTACATTAACCCCAGTTCTACGTGTGCCCGTGGTGTTGGCTGTGATGATATTCAGTCGTTCTTGCAGGAGCATGGAAACCAAACAGCAACTGTGGCTACATGGAGTGGGCAGTAATGTCTCCTGAAATCTCTGTCTCTCTGCCCCAAGAAGTAGTGTTCAAGAAGTAGCCTTTGGTTGGACATTGCTGATGTGCTTTTTAACACTGAGCAGCGTTAGAAATCCCCAAGCAGGGATTTTGGATGATACACCGGGCACTTTTTTCCAGAGGTTGCACTGAAACTAGTCTTGCTTTCCTCTTGAGGACTTACACTGGAATTCACTATTTATTTATGATGTATTACTGTTAGCAGCAGTCTTTAAACACAGCCTGCCTTTCTCAAGATGACAAAATGCCTAGAATCAAAACTTTTTGAAGTGTTAGTAAATAACTGCAGAGTTTGTTTGCAAAGGACTACGCAGGCAGTGAATTTAAATACATGCGGATCAGCATTTTTAGTAATAAGGGCGTGCATAGCTAGAGGATTGGGAAAATATCTGTTTTAGAAAGTGTTCTGTTGATTTCTCTTTCTGTATATTGATTTTACAAAAGCTTTTTATCTGGTGACTAATATATGCATGAGGAATACTTGTGTAATCCCTTGTGTCTGAGGGGCAGCCTCTCTGGTTGAATGTTTCCCACATCGGTCTCAATCAGAATATTCTCTCCTATCTTGAGTTCATATACAAAAAGGAGGAAAACTCACACAGTTGTAGTTTGTAAGTGGTAAAGAGAAAGAAAACTCTATGATTGTTTTGCTATGGAAACAATAGGATGACTTTATTCCCTGCTATGCGCATACAAGATATGTGTCAATTAAACTGTACAAATTATTTTGAGAATATCTATCAGGCTGTTTGCAATTTCACAGAAATTTCTGACGTGTATTTGGTTTAGTGAACATTTCAGTGTATTCTGTCTTTCCTTTTGCAAATTGTTGTATTTCAGTGCAATCAGTATCTCTGTTAGTCATTGACCTACTCCTGTGTATTTTTTTCTTAAGTAACGTTCACAGTTTGGGAACAGTGGTGGGGCTTTCTTAAGCCACAGCAAATAACATTAAACGGAGGAAGTACTTTTGAAGAAACTTATTTTATTAAGAATAACTGTTATTTCTATAGTAACTCTCTCTCTGCATTGTGGCAATGGAGAGAAATACAACTGACAGATAAAATTATTTGTTTTGACATTTAGTTTGCAGGTGCTTTGACGAGCAGCCGTGCCCCGGTGAATAGTTCTTGTCTTGATGGTTGGCCTCCCTCAGTCTTCTCTCCATGAAGAGCATCTCCTTGCGCTTGCTGAGGCTTAGCTCCCTTGGTGGGAACACGGAAGGTAGCTACCAGGGTATGGCCACCCCTTCCACAGAAAACATGAAATAGAGAGGCACAAACCTTGGCATTCCTCAGGACTCTACCACCAGTGTAAAGCAGCTGCTTGGTCAACTGTCAGATGCTGAAGAGCACTGTGAAGTTGTTCGTTGTACTCTCCTGGCATTGCCTTGCGTGCAAGGAGGGCTGCAAGCAGGAAAGCTGTATTAGTGGTGCTATCTGAGACAGACCAAAGGTAAGGAGACCAAAGCTGTGGGCTGCGGTAGGTCAGAAGGTGTGGAGAAAGATGTAGGTTGGAAAGTGGGTTTGGGGATGGAAATGGAGGCTGCTGCAGCACATTGACTGACCATGGGTTTCAGTCCCTTTTCCCAGGGGATCCGTGGTCCTGGCATGCTGCTTCAGAGTCAGCAGGTTGGTTAGGAGCTCCTTGCTTGTGTCTAGTCCATCCTTCCCCTTGCAAAGCTGCAAAATTACTCATGGTTGAACAGCAAGCTCAGTAAAGTGATACGCTGTCTTAAGTGCTTCTGTAGCCATCTTCTCTTTCTGCTGTTTTACTTAGTGCAGCGACTTCTCAGAAAACATACGTGAGTGTTTAAATAAATAAATAAGTTCTCAGTAACTCCTGAGCTTCACTTTGAATTTTCTGGTCTCTGCAGGAATGCCACTAGGCATTCCCATATTCACATTTTATGCATGAGGGAGTGTAAGCAGGGCATACTAAGCCTCTGCTTGGAAATGCAGTACGATATAGAACACACACAGAGCAAAATTAGGTTATTCTGAGAAGTCAGTTTGGGTTTTCTCACAGCTTATAAAATATGTATTTGGGCAAGGGCCACGGGAAGGCTCGCACAGTAGTTTGTTAGACTGGGTTATAGATATAATTTTGTAAGTATAAAAAACAAATATTCTCTAATAGGTACCTGAGAAATTAGTATCTTCAGAAGTTTTTGTTTTTATTATTATTGTTTTCTAGCTAATTCATGTACTTCAGGAAGGGAAAACATGATGTGAAAAAAAAGTGTGTTGATGCAACTGATGAATGACCCTAGGCAGCTCTGTGTAAAAGGCATTAATTGTTTGCACACCAATTAAAAGATAAACAGTGTATATCTTATTAGCCAAGTCTAATTCTGTTTCTAATGGGCAAACTAAATATCAAGGCAGAAAGAGATATTCTGATTTTTTCCATGGCTGTTATATATTTCAACACACCTGTCAAGGAAACAACAAATGAGCGGAGCAGTTCTGAATCCTGCTGTTGTTGTTGGAGTCGGTCTTCTTTCCTGTGTTACCACTGTGATTTAGAGGAGCTTCTAACGTCTGAAAAATGTTTAGCAGGTGGGCCATCTAAGTAAAAAAGCATTCAATACGGCAGTAAGAAAGGCTCTGCTCTTTTCAGTACACTGCTGTGCTGTGTCTCTCCCCCAAAGTTAAAATCTCACACTGCTAATGCTATCAGCAGTGTCACTTTTTTTCTTCCAAATCAATCAAATCAAGCGCCCTTTAAGAAGAAAAATCAATTTAGCCTATTAATTAGCTGAACTCACTGTAGTGCCTGAAGGCCAGAATGTCATTTCCTATGAGATTTGCTTTAAAAATACAAACTAAAAGGGAGCACTCACAGCTTGTCATCAGAAAGAGCTCCTAAGTATATGTGTAATTTTTATCTCAAAATATCTGTGTAAACTTTATCCTATCTCATAAAAACCTATTAGAATATTCTAATTAAGTATTTTTGGTAGTATCTGTTTAGGTTTCTTTTCTGCCACATGTTAGGTATAGGATCGTCAGCCAGCCAACACAGCCAGTGCCTGGGGAAAATGTTACTGCAGCGAGATACCAAGATGTTGCACCCAGCTATGCCTTATTTTGACATGTTACAAGGCTTTTTAGTTCATCAGAAAAAAAAGTCATAAAATTTAGATTCCCAACTCATAAGTGAAAGAAAAAAGAAAAAAGTTATTCCATGAAAGTGGGTGGAACTGTTACTGCGTACTCAAAGTCACCAGTGTTACTCCACCACGCTGTCTCTCAGAAGCTGTGTGAAGGGGTAGTGCTTCGTAGTGAAACTCGGCTCTTTTGCCATTTTATCTTTTTGGTGCTGATAAAGAAATGGATTTCAGGGGCCACTGATTTGTCCTCTGAACTCACTATTTGGTACGCATAGTGGGGTTTGAATGGCCTTCAGGAGTGGAGACAGTAAACTCAGCTCAGAGCCAAAGCTCTCTACAGAAAATACCAGCAAGCGCTCAGTATCTTATACTCCCTGAAGCAGAGGGAATTCAATTACTGCTCACACAAGCCTTTACATTGTCTTTGTGGCTCTGGTTTCACCACGAGGCAGTACTTGAAGCTGATGCAGTCCTTGTGCAGAGACTTGCCAACCTTTCAGTGAGCCGTCTGTATTAAACACCATATTGGTAACGTCAGCAACTCAATAGCACATTGGATTTCTTGTTTGCTCAGCCTGCCAACTAAATGCTGTAGGAAAGGAAACTTCTACATCGTCAGTCCAGAGCAAACTGCAAGGCTCTGTGGTTTTTGAGTGTTTGTGTAACTGCTCACTAACTAACAGCTTCTAAACCTTTTACAAGAACTCAGCTGTGTTAACCCAAGAGATGCAATGGGCTTAGCAAAGCAGAAAGATCCTATTTAAAATGACAACAACAACAAACAAAGCAAGCAAAAAAACCCAAACAATTGGTGAGTAAACTGTTACATTAGTCGAGCCACATTACATTTCTTCTGACTTTGGTATGAACTTTAGGACATGTTGAAGACACAGCTCTAAAGATTAACTTAGAATAATCATGAGCAATCAGTTTTTGTTTATCAGGATGGTATGATTAAATTAATAAGCTCTTACAGTGGACACATCAGCGGAATAGCTTTTCATCACTCTCCCTTGTCTTACCTTTTGAAGGATTGAGTTTCCTGATTTTTCTTGATTTTTTTTCCAGAAGTTCAGCTGGCTTATGCTGCTCGAAAGTATGAAAGAGAGAAAAGAAAGCCTCAAGAAATTTTTATCCATTAAGTGTGTGTTAACCACCTGAGGAACTTCCCTCTAAAGGAATGCATCTGAGCATCGTTTAAGCACAGGCCATGCTCAGCAGCTGATGTGGCCAGGCAGATGCCAGCGGCTTTCTGCACGGCCACTCACCGAGCAGCTGTGGGACTGTGACTGAAGATTCATCAAAACCATTCAAATATTGAAATCACATGCAGGAGGAAACAGGAAAAGAAAAATGGAAACCACAATAATTAAAAAAATGTGAGCTTGTTGTTGCCTTTTCAACTTACAAGCTTTCTTTGGAAAAATAAAAAAAGCAATTGCAGAAATATTCTCAAATTTGCCAAACCGAAGAGTTTAAACGTTCAGTTGGAAAGATTTAAAAATCATGATGGTAGTTCTTATGTTCCTAAAAAACCTTCTTCTTCAAGCTTTTACACTTTCTCTGACCTTCCTGGTAGGAGTATATGACAGCTGTAAAATGAAAAACTCCGCTTGCAGCATTCGTGTGAATATTCTCCACCTTTCTTAGGTGCCTTCCCCACCTTGTCAAGGGTCCCAAATGTGGAGACATCATTCTGTCTCTTGCCTGTGAAAGGACAAGTTGTTACTGGGCTGACTTTTCTCCTCCAACATGGTAAGTGAGGAGCAGTTCAGGTTACTGCTGCCAGATTCAGAGTCGTGTCTACTTTGGAAGTGGTCGTCACGGGAAAGCTGTCCTGGTTGCACAGGAACAATTTATACTGGTATCTGTTCGGCACATAGAGCACAGTCCTGTTCTGTTCTGACCTGTTGGTTGTTTTCTTTTTTCATCATTCCCTTACTGGGTGATATAAGCTAGAGCAAAGAAGATAAACTTCTACGTAAAAAAAAAACACTGCTTGCAGAGAGTGATGATCTGTGGTGGTATGAAAAGTTCATTCCACCTATTATTGAAGTTTCATGATATTTTTCTGCTGTCGCACCATTTTACTTGTTAATGTACCAGGCTTTTTGAAATATGCACGGTTCATTTCATTGAGGCTGTTTCCTTGACCCTGGATTTGCCTCTGAATTTTTTCGACAATAATAGTTCGTGAAGTCATGGAAAATGGCTTAAGTAACAAGGTGCTGTGTGTCATCTTAATCATGTTCTTGTTCGTCTTCCTAGTTCTCAACAAACATAACGTAGATATGGAGGCTTCACTCAATTTTTAACTAACACATTTTATTCTGTTATTCTTTGGTCGTGTTGACATACTAATTCTGAGTTGTGAGCTAGAAGAAAAACACTTTGCTGTGCCTGCTGACTGTTGCTTTGAAAGCTCCTAGCGTCACAGAGCTGTAGAGCACAGGGCCTTGAAACTTGTGAATGGAGGCATCTGGTTTGGGAAAGGGTTGACTCTGCTGCTTCACAAGCACTAGCTAATGTATCCTTGTTTTACCTCATTGGTGTGGGAGATAGTTATTCTTCCTTTTTTAAGGATGGAGCACACGCCCAAAAGCATGAGCTCTCAGTTTTGTTCTTGGCATAGCTGAGCAGGCTTTACATGCGCTAGAAAACTGTTCAGTCTTCTCAGGGCAACTGCTCTCAACCTCAGGTAAAGGTTAGGGTGGGAAGGGGTGCTCTAAGAAGACATTCCAGCTCTGTGCAGCCTTTAAAACAACAACATCAAAAAACAATCCCCAAAACCAAATTATTAACTGAGAGAAGGGATTCTTTGTTCCTTCTCCCAGAACAGACTTTGCCTTAAACAATCACTGGATAAAATCCTAAATCCTGATGAGATATTTCTAAAAATTTACTTGGACAGTAGAAAACAAATATTGTGATTTTAGTGTCTTTGAATTAGTATTACTTTTGTTTCATTTTCCTCGCATCGGGATTGACCATTCTTGTGCTTGGAGGAGAACATCCTGATTGCTTTTCCTTGGAGAAAATCAGGATCTCCTCCTCCAAGCTCAAGAACAACCTATGTCAGTACATAGGAAACCAAGCAAAGTTAGACAGGAAACGTTCATGAATGAACAAGAAGCTTCTGACTAAACTCAGACACGAAAAGGAAGCACTTAAGAGGTGGAAGCAGTAACAAATGCAGCAGACCTACGAGGAATAGAGAGTCCAAATCTGAGTAAGCAGGAATGGAGTTAAAAAAGACAAAGCCCACCTAGAATTGAATCTGGCAAGGGACATGAAGAGCAGCAAGACACTCTTCTCCAGGTATATCATCAGCACAAGGGAGACTAGGGAAAATACGGGCCTGCTGCTGAGTGGGAATGGAGACTTGATCACAACAGACACGGAGAAGGCTGCTACTTAGTGACTTCTTTGGCTTCAGTCTTCAGTGGTGTAAGATTTGCCTTGAGGAAGTCCATGAGGTCCCTGAAACCAGTGGGAAGATCTAGGGCAAGGAAGATACACCCTTACTGGAGGAGGATCAAGTTAGGGAACATACAAACAAACTGGACATGCACATGTCTATGGCACCAAATGGGTGCTGAAGGACCTGGCCATTGTCATTGCAGGGCTATTCTTGAAAGGTCATGGCAATCTGGGAGGTTCCTGCGGAATGGAAGAAGGCAAACGTCTCTTCTGTTTTTGAGAATGGTAGAAAGGAAGATCTGGGGAACTGCAGACTGATCAGCCTCACCTACGTCCCTGGGAAGGTGGTGGAGCATGTGATTCTGGAAACCATTCTGAAGATGTGAAGGACAAGAAGGTAATTTGGAGCGGTCAGTGAAGATTTATGAAGGACAGATTAGGCTCGGCCAACCTGATAGCCTTCTACAAGGAGTTGACTGGCATGGTGGATGAGAACAGAATAGTGGATGTTGTTTATCTCAACTTTAGCAAGGCTTTTGATGCTGTCTCCCATAACATCTTCAAAGGCAGACCGATGAAGTACAAGCTAGGTAAATGGATGACAGGATGGGCTGAAAGGACTGAAACCTGTCTGAACTGATGTGCTCAACAGTGCTCTAAGGTCAGCAGCACACCGTTCAGCTGGAGGCAAGTTGCTGCATAATACTGGGAGCAACATGGTTTAACATCCTTTTTAATGATCTGGACGATGGGGTGGAACCCACCCACAAGTCGGACAGAATCAGGAGGAGCAGTTAATACACCAGTTTGTGCTGCCTTTTGGATTGACCTTGACAGGCTGAAGAAATGGGAGCCTCGGGAAGTTCAGCAAAGGCAAAGTCGTAGCCCTGGGAGGAATTACCCTGCACACCTGTACAAGCTGGGGGCTGACTGTCTGGAAAACAGTTTGCAGAAAAGACCCAGTAGGATATGGTGGACAGCAAGTTGAACATGGGCCAGCAATACATCACTGTGGCAGAGGAAAAGCTATTTTCTTGTGAGGGTGGTCAAACACTAGAACAGGTTGCCCAGAGAGGCTCTGGTATCTCTACGCTTGGAGGAGATATTCAGAGGTTTAGCTGAGCAGGGCCCTGAGGATGCCTACCAAACTTTGAAATGATCTTACTTTGAAATAGGCCTTGCTTTGGAAAGTTGAACCAGATGATTTTCAGAGCTCCCACCCAACCTAAGTTATCTTATAATTTTCTGAGTTAGCAGAAATGTTATAAACAGCGTGCCTTTCCCCCAGAAAATTCCTTAGGGAAAATACAGGCAGTGGTCTTTCATGTTTGTGCACTGCAGCATAAACTAAATCAAAACATATGTTTCTGTGGCTTGTAGTTTAATGAAGATTTTCCCACGTGTTGAAAGTATTTAGACTAAAACGTACAGTTTACTTCAATGTCATCTTCAAAGTTATACAATTTCTTTGCTGCTTTCTGTGTTTAAACTGTGCCAAATGCTGTTCCAGGTCACTTTTTTCCTTTCTCATGGTCAGTGTGTTCTCTCTTCTCTTGTAAATTGCTCTCTTTGGAAGAAATCAGTTTTATGGTTCTCCAGGACACAATTGCTTGAGTTATTATCGCAGTTATTTCTCAATAGGTACAAAGGCGTTACAGTGCTTCCTCTGCTAAAGTTGTTGTAAACCAAGCTCTCCTCAGTTTTTGCTGTGACCTAACTTTAATGGGGAAGTATGGCAGGCTACAAAATTTCCTTTCATGTTTTTCTTGCCACTTTTTCCACCCTAATTGAAGTTGCCGTTTTGATCCCATTTTCACTGTCCAACCTAAGAAAATTAATTCTAGATAATAACTTGACATTCAGTTGACTAGAGTCTGAAACAGATGAAAGAAGGCATATGTATTCTTGTGGGGCAGGCAGCTACCTTTAAATATTAAATAGAATTATCCTCAGTCCCCCATAACGTCATTATCTGAATCTACAAAGTCTTAGACAGTAATACTAGATTTTGCCTGGGTGTGATTCTCACTCTATGTTTTCTAGGTATCTGAGTAGGTTGGAATTTTAACAAAGAAAAAGAATTGTTGGGAAACGCAGCGTTTGTTGAGTCAGAACTAAGCTCTGTTTGTTTTAATCCAGGAAATTCCAGGTCTGTCGATTTTTTAGGCAGCCTAGATCAGGATGCCTATTTATATATTGGATTTGTGTTGGTCTGTCTGAGGGCTGAATGTGAATGACTAAGATAGAAAAAAATGTATTGAAGCTCCTAATTTCCTATTGATTGTGGTAGATAATTAGGATTATTAGTGTTTCATTAGATTTAAACCAAAATGCCTATCGTTTTTCTTCTGGTGGGAAATAACATCAAAATTCCTGAGGTGTCTGAGGAAGGGGTTGTAAGGACTTTGCACAGGCTTTCTCTATTTTATTCTTTTTTATACATTTATATTTATTAAAAAGAAGAAGAGGAGAGAAGATGTGGATTCTAGAAGTCTGAAATTATTCTAGTGGAGCAGATGAAATAAGGATGTTCAGGAAGCAGAAGATCCTAATTCCTGTCCCTGCCCATGGCAGGGGGTTGGAATTGGATGATCTTTAAGGTCCCTTCCAACCCAAACAATCCTGTGATTCTAATACACCATGAGACATATCCATGAAGATGTCAAACTTTAAACAGTTTGTTTAAAACATGTTTGGTATTCCCCAAACAGTGAATCTCAAGGGTTGTTGGGGTTCATCCACTGTCATTAAAAAAAAAAAAACAAACCCCAGGTTTTGCAAATATTGACTCAGAGATTCTATCTTTGCCTGTGAAAAGTTTTGGTTTAATATAAATTCACATAACTCTTTGAAGGCTCTGGGCCAAAAGGTCATGGTTGAAACCAATAGGTTCTAAGATTTTGGATTGAAGGGAATTTTAAAATCTTCTGGAAACTTAAGGAGTAAGTGATAATAACCAAGAAGGCACTCACTTTTTTTTAAAGGGAGTTGAAGCCTGGATGTTTTCTTTACCCCCTGACAAGCTAATAAGCAGGAGGCATGCTAAGTTTCCTTGATCAGTCATGTCATTTATTGTCTCCTACCTATTCATCCACACTGATGTCACCCTAGACAGTAACCTGTTCTGGTTGTGGACCTTGTAAGTCAAGGAATGCTCTTCTGTCGGTATACATAAATGCTGTTTTGTTTTTGACCCTTTGACGCCCCATTTTTTTTAGATAATACTTTAAGAGCCAACACATTTTAACATTCCAGTTGGTATTTATGTTAATTTGAGTTCAAGTTGTTCCCTGTGTTTTTGTGATCAGCTATTTTTAGCCTGGTTTCCTGAGGAACTGAAGTTTATAGGGTGGCTGTATCTATCCATCTGTCTCCCAGTGAGCTCTTTGAAGGCAGCGATCGACTAACCCAGTTTGGTTAGTTGAGAATGAGTTCTCAATGGTATTAAGCTCTGGCAAGTTTCATTAATAGCCTTGGTTTGGTAGAGGAGGGACATGCAGGTGATTACCCCATCAAAGGGAAAACGTGTAAGGCAAGTTCAGTGGTTGTGTTGTGTGTGGCTTGGCACGTAACTGAACCACAAGGTGAACCACAGCCCCGTGCTGCTTCTCACTGAGCAGGTATTGAGAGAACGTGCGATTATGGACAAGGAACTGGTGTTACTGCGGTGAGAAGAATGCTTTGATTCCCATTAGCCCCTATGAAAATGATGTTATTTCTCTTGGGGATATCGGGAACAAGGGAAGAAGTAAGATCCGGAATTTGGGTTATGAATGTTGGCATTGTTGTGGGAAAAAAACTCTGAGCCGAGCACTAAAAGTCAGCTCTGAAAGACACCATACCTACTGATAATTAAGGAGAAAAAAAAAAAGTGTCCTAGTAAAGATTGTGCCAGTAGAGTTCCTTGTCAGAAGATAATTCTCTGATATGAATGACTGAACTTAAAGCAGTAGGTACTGATGTAGAGATTTTAATTTTTCAGAAGAAGTTTGATTTGCGTAATTTTCTTTTGTACTTAAACAGTTTTTGAGAAGCTCAATGTCAAGCTAATCAATAGCTATGATTCGGGTAGATTATGTTTTTGCTCTTTATTCTCCAAAAATTAACACTGTGGTCCAAGGAGTGGGAAGAGCTGTTACACGGTTTTTAAGCTTCTCCCTTGGTTTCAGGAAGTAAGCGGAGTTTGTAACCTGCAAGACCCGAACTGAAAGAAATGGAAAGGCTCATCTCCATGAAGCTTTCAAAATCTGCAGGTTCAGGAAAAGGAAGTTGTGGTCCTTGCGGAGATCATGGCAGGATGAAAAGGCACAGTTCATGGGAACTTCAGCAGATTGGTGTGCACTGCTAGATGATGTGCAAGTGTTGAGCTGTGTTTTAATGCCAAGGGATTTGATTTAATAATACTGATCATGGAGTTCACACCACAGTTAGATGGTGATCCTCAGCTATTCCTTGTTAAAGGAAGAACATTTCCTCTTCATGGAAAAACAAGTAAGTTTCACATGCTCTTATAAAGGGAGGATTAACACTAAGAATGATCACATGGCCTCTGTAATTGTGCTTATCAGAAAATATAGGATTTGAGTTACATTGAAATGCCTGTCAGTTGTGATAGTCTGTTTCATAAGCTGTGTTACTGGCAAAATCTGTTCAGCTTTAAATCTCTGAAAGTCTTTCTTGGGGTTTGTGATGCCTACTAGTTACATGAATTCTTACAAACAAAAAGCATGACACCGGACCCAAATATCACACTGCATTTTTCTGTCTCCTGTATACAGTATGTATGCACGTATCTAATTAGAGGTAAGCTTGTGGAGACATTTCCATTACAGGTGGCCACTCTGTGTTTCAGTCTGGTCTGGTAAATTTTCTGTTACTTTACAGAAGTCATTTCTTAGGGAAAAAAAACAGATTTTGTTTACAACAAACTTAGAAAATCAAGAAACTGAAATTAGGTTTCAGTTTCTCTTCTTTAAAGCTGATTAAGTCTTCAATTCTCAGAACCCAAACCAAACCCCCTGCTTAGAAGTCTTAAGACAGCTTGTGTATCCATTAAACTTGAAGAAGGGCTGGATAATTTGTAACGGGGAGTTAGAGATCGCCTGGTAGTCAGCTGGAATGCAGAAAATGAGGTCATGTTTTTTTGACCTATGGTTGATTCTGCATTGCCCTGTTGTATCGTTTAAATGCGTTAGTGAAACTCAAAGCATGTATAGTTTCAAGTGTTTGGAGGTTTTATAATTCTTGTATCTTACTGTTTATTTCTGCAGTCCTGTTTGGCCTATTTATCCTGATTGACCTTTGTGTATACCTAAAGTACAAACTCAGATTCTATAAAGCATTAACAAATCAATCTCCTATACAGATCTGTCTGCAGTAACGATCTGTCATTTGGGAGCTTATCTTGTAGAAAAGCCTTTCATTTTTGGTAGTGACAGTGTATTGGGAGTTATGTTTTTGATGTGCCAGGTCCTAGAGCCGCTACCTATTCTGTTGTGCCAGCAAAGCTGTGAGCCTCATCTCAGGTGGCGAAACTTGAGGACTGCTGAGAGTGGGCTCCAAGAGCCTGGGAGATGCGGGCTTGATTGCTGAGCTTGTTCTGCCACTGCATAGCCTGATTTGTTGGGTGAATGATCTCTGCATCCCTGTGCTGTGGTCCCCTGTTCTGCTGTAGTCAGTAGGCTGGCAGGATGCAGTGGAGATGAAGGGCAGGCAGCTGCATGGTGAGGGAAGAGGCTGAGGATCCTCATTGCCTGGATGGATGAAGAGCTCAGCTGTGACAGACTAAGGAAAAGCATAGAAAAATATTGATTGATTGATTTCTTATTGTTTCTCTTCCTTCTTTCTCCTGTCTTAAAAATAGAGTATGCTGAGATCTCAATTCTATCTCATTCACGTCTGTAAGCCCAGAAGAAAACATGCATTGCCGTGAAACTTGTTCCTGACAGTTACTTTCAGGTACAGCCCCACTGCAATTCTTGAATGTACTGAATGCAGCAAAAGGAATGAGGAGACCAAGCAGGAAAGGAGGATTAATGTGGAGGAAAAGGAAAGCTGGGGATGAACAGACAAAGTGTTAAATGTGAGAACTGTTGGTTCTTGCACACCTATGTCTTTCTGCACTACAAAAATGGCTTTCTCGTTGTAGAAGACACCTTATCCTGAAGGGCTGTGCTTTTTTTTTTTTGCTTTTGCCTTGTGCCCTTTTCAAAACGTTCTCCTTACCATCAGGTATTAAAAAATTCCATATCGTATTAATAATAGAATTTCTTCCATTGTTTCCTTCTGAAAGCTCAGCTAACTGAAATTTATATTTAAATGCTTATTTGAGAGTTCATTGATCAAATTCCCAGTTTATCAACTTTATTTTTTAAGGCAAATTGAATATGCTGAAATACTAGTAGTTTCTGGGCTGCTTGATTACATAAAGAACTGACAAAAACATTTGCCACGTTTTTGGCAGTTAAATATTACTACAAGAGGAAAAATACACTTATGTCCAAATACAATGGCAGCTCGATATGACAATAGATGTGTGTACTGACTTGTAGGTGCACAGGCAGAAAATTATATTTAAATACATGTTGAGAAACAAAATATATATGGATAGTAGTAGTACATTTGCCACAAAACTTAAAGTCAAGTTAGGAACGTATGTAGGCTGTAAATATTAGCAGTTAACACAAAAACGAGCAGAAATAAGCATGACAGGTATGAAAGCTTAACAGTCTTAGCTCCGTGTTTCCTCACTAATTAAATCTCTAAGCATGCCATCAGTGCTTTGCTTCACAATGTGATGGGGCTGTCTGTATTTCCAATATTTGATATGCAGCAAATCTATTGCACTGAATTTCTGTTGACACAGTCACCTAAAATGTAATTTGGCCCTGAATTTGTATTTGAAGGCCATAGCTGCACTCACACCTTAAAAAAAAAAAACACAACAAAACCACTAAAATTGAATTACATTTCAGTATCAAATACATCTTATATATCTTACACCTTTGCAGTTCTTTCATACTGATTTTTGCTCTGAAGCTGAAAGGCATTTAGCAGAGCAGTGCAATATAAGGAAGAAGTTTTAAAGCTATCAATAGCCCCTACTTACATTTAATGCCATTATTCAAATCTTTACCCTCCCTTCTGGGCTTTAAAAAATCCTTCAGATAACTGAAAGCTCAGCTGATGAAATTAATTGTATTTTTTTCTATTGCAATACTTGCTGGTAGAAGAAGATAAGGAATCAAATACTTCTGCTGATTTTTTAAGAGCTAGGTAGGGTTTGAGCCCATCAATAGCTCTGTATGCGAAGGTAATTTTAATCAAAATCAAAATTTAATCCAAATAAGCCAGGGCATAAAGTAGTCATGTTAAGAAGGCTGAGAAGAAATCTGTGTTCTCTCAGAACCCAAGCTCAGGTAAATCACAGCTGGCTGGGAGGTGGCTGAAGCTTTTGCTGTCCTCTGCACGATCACATCAGAGGCAGGACATTGAAATGGATTGACTGTTGATAGGATTTGCCATACTGGATCAAACCCTCAACTGTACACTTCTCTTCAAGCCTGCCTATTACATATTACAGGCAGGCAGACTGGACACAAAGGCTGGATTGAAATATAGGTTAGCTTATATATAGCACAATAGTTAGGAGCAGCCTCTATTTCATGAGGAGTACAGTCCAAAAGAGTCACTTTTGTTGTGATCTGCAGCAAGGATCTCTTCAGTTCAGACTTCACGTCGGGATGTTTCACGAGGGGTTTCCACGTATTTCTGAAAATTAAGAATAGCAGCAACATAAATACAAAGGTTGAACAGATACATTTTAGTGTTTGAAGCTTATTCCCTTGCAGTGGAGAGGATGAGGTTATATGGAAAAGAGAAAAAAAGCTGATACAATGTGTTCAGAGTTTTTCAAACACTATTTAGATTTGCTTTAAAAAAAAAAAAATCCAGGACCTGGTGCTTTCCCAGAGTTTAGAGATGATAGAATTTATTTCTTTAAACTACCTTAAATTGTTGGTCAGCTTCATCCAGTTCAGTGATTGAAAGAATGTCAGCATGGCAACGCAAAATGGAGTTAGCGAAGCAATGGGGAGAGCAGGTCGATATGGTAAGGACCAGGAGTTTTTGAAATGAATGTTTATACTCCTGCTGCCTGTGTCGTCAGCATCTCAGTGGCAGTGCTCCCTGGGATGATTATGGGAAGTTCTTTATGTAGGGCAACTCTTCCCCAGGTTGCATTTTGCTGTTCTCTGTCCATTCATGCAGGGCACCTCCACCACGTGCTGGCTGCGTTTTTCCTATGCCTTATAATTCTGCTGTGTTCTGATCGATGTTCAGTGACCGAATTCAGACATGCTTTTCAAAGTAGTCATCAGGAAATAATTTGGTGGTGATGCAGATATATTCAGCATCTCGAGGCTCAGAGCAATAACCAAAGCTAAAGACAGGAGCAAGTGACCACCAGTAGAATCAGGAATGCCTGTGGGTCACCACTGACACCTAGAAGAGCTGCAAGCTGAGATACAGGGCTACGGCCTGGCCCTGGTCTGACAAGAGGCTCCAACCCTATAGCTCTTGCTAAAATATTAAATAAGATACTAAATACTAATACTAAAATACGATACTTATGGCTGAAAATAACCTGAGTGAAGACAGTGACAAAGAAAAGGCTTTTCTGACAATTCGCTTAAATACCTGGCACATTTTAGAGAATGAGAGGCAGAAATAGCTATCTGAGAGGCCAAACTGTGTGTGATCTGCTTATAAGTTATATCCCACAGTCCTTGTGGGATCTACCAAGATAATTAGATAATAGGCTTCCAGCAGTTGCTCTTGTTATACCTAGTCACGAAAAGAGGAAGTAGCCTATGGCACGTCAAGAAGAACATAAAGGGAAAATCGAAAGGCACAGGACATGGTGGAAAGGAAAGGATTGCACACAACAAACCTGAACTCTTTGACTGCTCAGCGTTATGTTCCTTTTTGTGTGACATTTTACTGGAAGACAGGCTGACAAAACTGAGCAAATTGCTTTCAGTCAGGGACCATTTAAAGGCCAGGTTTCTAAGGACATTACAACTCATTCCTGAAAAGGGGGAAAAAAAATCTCTTGTCCTAAATGCTTGTGTTAAAGTGATGGTTTTCCGTGTTTGTTTTTAGGAGAACAAAATGTTAGCAGTGCAGATGAGAAGATCAAGACGTCAGTATCTCCTTTCTGCATCTGCTTTGCCTAAATGTCTTACCGAACACTTAATTTTCAGGGATTGGAACAAAAAACATAAAAAATGCAATAAGCAGGTTCTGTTACCTGCTTCCCACCTTTTTTTTCATCAAATGCTGCAGGCTTCCTTTAGTCACACTCTCACCATTTAGCTTATTTTTATCCATGTATTAGCTTTTCCTCCATTCCGTTCCAAACTCGCGTGCATAATGCAGTCTCTCTGCAGGGCTCTTGTTTTGTCTCTGTTTAAACCTCTTTTTAGTTTGTTGAAAGTTAATCTTCAAATGACATACATACTGCAAATTTGATCCATTTTCCCTTAAATTATGTCTACTTCTTGGCCTAGTTTTGATTTATTCTAAGACGGTAGATCCCATCTTGAAAAACTAGGAAGACCTTTTCTAAGTGTCGTGAACCTGCACACACTTGACTGCTGAAGCATGGTTGAGACAATGACCGAGTTGCTTCCCGCTGAAGAAAAGAGAATGGCACTGGTGTGCCAAGACAAAGCTGTCTGGGTTACCATGATAATTTTTCTAGCAGGTGGAGTTGGTTGAATAGATTTACCAGCTGCAGGCACAGTAAAGGAGGCACAGATCACGGCCCCTAGGATGGATGGCTTCAGGGAGAAGGGTGAAATTTGCAGTGACACTTCTGCATGTATTAGGGCAAAGCTGTCTTCTGTAACAGAAGTGAAGAAATCTGGTCATGGCTCCTGCACTGTGGTGAAAGCTTGTATAAACACAGCAAAATTACAGTTGTCACAGTCTGTGAATTGTCTCAGATATATGACTCTGTAAGTGCATTTGATTCAGATCATTAAAAAAAACAAAAAAAGCTTTTTTTAAAATACAAACAATTTGTTATTTGAGGTGGCTGGTGCCTCTGGTAGCTGTGAGCTATGCTCTTTCCCTGGTGTTTTTACGAGCTTCCTTTTCAGGTCCAGGGTGGCTTTTTTTTTTTGAAGTTTGTGTCTCTGTTAGTTCCTGCATCGTGTCAGTCATCTCCCAGCTGCCTACAGCTGCTGCCAGGAATGACCCCTGCTGTCCTTCGGGCAGGTTCTCTTGTTGATGGACCACTTCTTGTCCAACTTGCTCATACAGTCTCAGGAAATCATTCATCCACGTCTGTTTGCACTGTAAACATTCACACAGCTTTGCTGGGCCGAGCACGGGGGGAACCTTCATCCTCTGTAGCCCATCCTTTGAAAAATGTTCATTCAGAGCAGCCTGGTACGGCTCACCCGTTACCTCCGCCTCAGATCGTAGCTCTTGATTATTTAGATTCACTTAATGGCTGAGCTGTGGCTTCTTCTCTCCGCTCGAGGATTCCTCAGGGAGCCCTGTTCAGTGCAAGTAAGATACACTGCACGCTTTATAAGAGTCTTCTCTTGTTGTCTGCACGTTGTGTGTTACAGCTCCTGAGGGATTCAGCTGCAATAGTTAAGTATTACAGCAATGACTTAGAGCATCCTGATGTTATGTGTAGATCGTTTAATTACATTTGAATGTTTACAGGCTTAAGAGATATTTCTCTTTCATGAAGCCACCAGGAGAGAAGAGGTATTTTCATATTAAAGCCCCAATTATTTTTTTTTTAAAAACCTACGTTGAACCATACCCGGTGTTGGAAAAGTATAATTTGTTTCAAATGTTACAGCGCATACTGAAGCCTTTCTCAAGAGCTGTATGAAAAGATGATGCTTAGTTCTGATCTGAAGTTGGATCACTTGGGAAAACATTTTCTGCATGAAATGAAAAATTGTTCTGCATCAACAAGAGAAAAAAGTAAGAGAAGATTTTTTTTCCAGTCTCTTTTAATCCATTATACAAGAAGGCAAGAACACTTATTTCAGCTCAGAAGCATAAGATCCAGTCTGTATATTTTGTGAGTTTTGCTAATGTTTATCCATGAAAAGACTTGAGGGAAAAATGTGATAGGGAATACTTGTTGGTGAGATCCTTTTCTCTTGGAGAAGAACTGAGCCAGAGCCTAAAGTAAAAATGTTATTTTCTTGTACTTTAAATTTCTTTTCAGTGCTTAGTAACAAAATGTATTTTTAAACCTGAAAGAATTTTTATTAAACTTGCAATAGCAGGTTGTAGTAGGCAGGAATGTGACTTCTGGTTTAAATGTGATGATAGGTTTAAAAAAAAACACTCCAAAACTAGATAATTATTTTGTTTCAAGCTAAATTATTTAGTTTCAAATTAAATTTACTAGCAGTATAGGCAAAAATCTCACAAGTCTTGCTGAAGCAAAAACTGGCATTGACCTTAGTGTAAAGATACAGCACTGTTTAAAGTGTTCCTGGCTGGATGAATTCCCACTTAGAAGCATATTTAAGGTTGGTGGGGGGAGAGGGGTTGGAAGGAGACAGAAATATAAATAATTGCCTTCTGATCTGGAATTTCCGGCTGGTTTATGGCCAGCTGGAGGAGTGGATGTCTTGAGGCAGGACAGTGTATGTTAGTTTTTCTCATCATTAACAGTCAGGAAAGTTTGTCCTTCCAGTTGCTGCTAACTGAGAAAAGATCTCGGGCAGTTTAAAAATTGAGTTGTCCATGGGTATGTTCTGTTTATGCAGGAACCACATTTTTTAAATGCATTATTTAAAATAAGTTATTAAAAATTGTTACCTTTGACAGGAGGGAAGCATATTTCATCTACAGTGTTTTATTAAATATGTAAGACATATTTTACTATATGTTTAAATAGTTATGTAGCGTAGTATTGCTATCACAGATTTTCTTAACTGCAGGTGGGCTGCAAGTAGTAAGACGTGTGGCAATTCAGCTACGCTAGTAGCTGCAGAAAATTCAGAGGCTTCTGATGTTAGGAGCTGTGGAGCAGATTGTTCATGAGCGCTGAAATAAATACAAGTGATTTTTATTGAAGAAAAATGCATTGCCAGTTTCTTCTGGTGCAAAATTGAGGAATAAGGGTTGTGGTTTGCTGAGGGTTGCAGGGACAGCTGTGTCCAACCCATGGGAACCCAAGTCCTTGTCCCTGTTCCTGGTGCTGGCAAGCATCCCGTGGCTCTTCCCTCCCCACCTGGTCCCTGGTCCCTTCGCCGCACGCACCCTGTGTGGTGCCCCTGTGCTCGCCCCCTCTGTGTTGGGACAGTGGGGCTGGCGGATGGTTGGTGTGCCCTTTGCAACATCATCTCTTCTTTCAGACATTTCTTGCTTCCAGATCTCCAAAGCACCGATGGAGGAGCTGTTCCCATTTTCCTTCTTTGGTGTGGGGTGGCAGTAGGAGGGAGTGAGGTTCTGGAGGCTGTTCGCTGTTGTCACACAGTGCTTTCAGCGCCAGGAGCCCCACTCAGGCTCCCTTCAATTACTCTGAGTCAATATCTGACTTCCTCCTGATCCATTTCTGTTTAAAACTCCCCCCAGCCTTCAGGAAAAAGTTGTCTTTTCTCCTCCGCTACTCACCTCCCCCACACATCTTAAATGAGAACTCATTCACTGCCTTTCCATCTGTAGCAGAACAAAGAGAAGTCTAAGAGACTTAATTACCAAAGCTGTGCTGCTGTAAATACAGAGATCATTGATACCAAAATTAAACCTAGATGAGTAAAAACGCTTGCATTTCATGTGTGGAGAAATGAATGCTGTGGGGATCTCAAATAAAGCCAATTAAAAGGAAATCAGTGACTTCCATGATCACTACTGTCTGCTGCTAATCAAATCTGTTATTTTAGAAGAAACTGTGATTGCACTTATTAAACAAGTCGCTTCCTACATGGCAAGACACTCATATCTTCAATAAACTACTTATTAATATTCCTTATTCAGTTTTCTATTGCCAAAACTCCATGGGTTCTGTGTATCAAAAAACCCATGAGCTCAATAGCGTATTTAAATACTGCCTTGTGACACAACCCAAAACAAGCTATTAACAAGAGGCTGCAATGAGTGACAACCTCAGAGCAAACCTTTCTGTCTTCCTTGTTGTTCAGTCTATGGGAAGAGGAATAATGGTAATTCTGTCTGAAAATACTCACTTATCCAATACATTGCCATGAAAAAAGACCCTCTATTTCTGTCTGCCTTATGCCTCCCTGTAGGGCATAACACATGCTTAAGATCCCTGCGTAAGGAACACGCACTTTGCTGCGGATAAGATTTAAGCAGTAAATTTCACCTGCACCTGGAATACTTCTGTTACTGATGATTACAGTCATCAGGGTGCGAGAGCCGTGGCTGCCATTCCTGCAGGCAGCACTCACACACCCCATCTTCGCATCCCCTCAGTAGCAGCATCCCTTCCAGCAGCAAGCTCAGGTTTCCAGGTTTCTTCTTCTCAGCCCATTCCTTCTATCCCATTTTGCCTTTCCTCTTCCATCTGTGATCCTCACCCTGCCTCTGCCATTGCCCACTGTGTGCTCTCAGCCTTGGCATGGCTGGCACAATGTCAGTTTGCTGGCATTGCAAGGAAGTTTTGAAATGGCACTCCCTGGCATATTCTCTATTGCTTCCAGCTATTAAAGCATGGGATAAGTAGCAACTGTTTTTCAGTTTATTCTTGGTGACTCATAAGTTCTTTGCAAAGTTGTTTTCAGGTCAGGTTAGGTTTGTTTCAAAGATATCACAGACTTTTTAAAGTGTATTTTAAAAACACAGAAGGTCCTAAATCATTTCCAGTGTTTTTCCTTCAAAGACAAACTCACCAAAAGAACGTTAAGACTTTTTTTTTTTTAATATTCTATTTTTCCTGAAATTGTACACCTTGAGTATATCTTGACTACTCCAGACCCGTGATGACAGGTTTGTATCAAAATACTCTGACTGTAAAAGTGTCAAGGAAGATAAGTGCCATTAAAAAATGTTTGCCTGTGAGACAAGTACCTAAAGAGCAGATTTCTGAAGCCTCCAGGAGAAGTCATGAATGGTGCTGCAGGAAGAGATGACTGTGAAAGGGATCAGCTTCGACATGCAGGAATGGCTGACCAGGTTTGCTGTCCTTTAGGTTTCTAATGGAGTAGAAAAGTGATTAGTACTGTGGAATTCAGAAGAATAGCAGGTGGCAGCCTTGCTGCTGCTTGTTTACCTGTTGGAAGAAGGGCTGCAGGTACTTCAAGCTTTCAAGGCCATATGTTGTGTTGATAAGCAAAGTGCTGCCTTTTTTGAACATCAGAGGATGTCAATAACCTATGCTCTGTGTGCATAAACAAATCCACACGTGTTTGATAGTTCTTCCTCTCTCTCCTGGAAGTTTGCTGCAAGTTTTGAGTGAAAATACGGCCTTTTGAGGAGAAACCAAACCTGTAGTGGCACAGCCTTTGCTTCTCCCCATCCTTGTCCCCTGGCCCCTCAGAGCAAGCTGGAGCATTAGTGGATGTCTGTCGGGGCCACGTTTCTCCTCCAAGGGACGTGGCGTCCTCTGGGGAAGCATGTTGTGAGACAGTGAGGTAATTTTAGCTCAAACAATGGACTCCTTCGTCGCCAATCTGATAACAGCCATCCTGGTTGACGGAGATAGCTATCTACTTTATGCTTCATGCGCTGTCAGCCTTTTGCGCCTTAAAAATCAAGTGCTGTATATATAAAGATACAAAGTGTGGAAAATAGTTTCATCCCTGTTGAGAACATGTCAATTTATGTCACCGTAAGCCGCGTTTTTACTGACGCCATTTTACTGCTCTGTGAGCTGGCCGGCGTCATGGGCGGCGGAGGCCACATGTAGGCCGCCCCAGCCCCGGCACCTCTCCTGGCGGCCTGTCCTCAGCCTGCTTTTGCTTCCAGTGTCCCTTCCCACCCTGTTACGACATCCCTTCCCATCCCACTTCCGACGTCCCTTCCCACCCGCTGCCCTGCCCTGGGGACATACACATGAGACCGGGAGGTTTTCAGGGGCCATTTGCAGAGCGGCATCAGCAGAGCAGGGCTCTGCCAGCCCTGGTGCACCAGCTGCAGCTTGTACTGCAGAAACAACCTGCTGAGCAGGAGCCATCTCATGCTTTTGCAGCATCTTTCAGTAATTAAAGGCCAATCTTACAGCCGCCTTAAATGGCAAAATGGAAGCGCTGTCTTCAGACATTGTTTTTTCAATGTCAATGGTCAGATTGCAGTGCTGCACGCCTTGAAAATCCCCCTTTCAAGTATGTTCTCTGCTGTTTGACTGCTTAATACGTATCCCATCGTCTTACTACGTGTTGATGTACTGACAGCTTTAGACCTTTATATGATACACGAGCACATTTTGCCAGTGTGAAGCAATGGCAGCTGTGTTGCAGGTCTGCTAATTTGGAGTCTCAAATTGTGTTCCTGTCAGCAAGAGCATAACGTTCCTTCACTCCCCTTAACAAAGAGGAAATTAAATCTCAGTCTTTACATTTCTAATATTGAAAGATGGTAAAGGTCTACTGTGAATTGCCTCGAGAAGAAAAAAAGACATACAGTTCTTTTTTCATCTACCCAAACATAATTATGTAGATACCTAAACCAATTCTATGTTGGACAAAGACTGCAGATCAAGCTTTACGCTCCCTCATTTGAAAGTCTGCTGCAGTATCAAGGTGCGATGTGATGAAATCAAGACAAAGAGCAGCTCACACTACCTTTTTCTTTTCTTTTCCCCGGGATTTGGTATGGCTCAAGCAGCACTTGATGTTTCGTGCAGTCTATTCCTCACCCCTCCAACTTCAAGAATAAATTGTAAAAGGTTTCTCAGCCCTGTGAAGGCGATTGATCTCCCAACAGTATGTGGTTTTCATTATTTTCTTCAGTACATTTCAGAAGGTCTGTAGGAGAGGTGGATTTACTGTAATGGCGGCTAAGTAGTTTAACTTAATCCTGAATAAACAAACAGATGCTCTCACCAAGGACCTGGCATCTGGGGCTGTCAACATTTATTACTGCAAGGCTCAGAAGAGATAAAATTATCATTAGCCTTCACAGAAAGACCAGGGATACTTTTTGAAAGGAATGTGCTTCAAACCACAAGCTATGCTCTCAAAGAAAAGAGTTTAGATATTTAGATGTGCGTGTTAGTAATGGCACAAACAAAGTCTTGCTTTCATCGCTTGATTTGTGGTTCATAGCTTGCATTTTGCATGTTTGCGGTTCTTCCCTGAGGGCCAATGCTGAAATATGTGTGCATTTACAGTTGTCTTGTATGTGCATTTTCAGCTGTGTGTCTGTATATCGTGCTATGAGTTTATATTCAAAAGTTTTCTCTACAGTTTCTGCTGTTTTTTTTCTGGAACCATCAGGGAAACTGAATGCCATTTAGTAATTAACTGAGTGAGGTTTGGTCAGGTGCAGCCATATGGCAGCGTTCTGCTCTCGACAAGCAGGCTGGGGTGCAGTGGCCAGGTCCATGGGACTGTGTTGAGCATCTTCATTACATTTGCCTGTGTAAAATAATGGGGTCTAGGATTGTTCAAGCTTTCAGGCCAACGGTTTTAGACCTGTATCTGTCAAAAACCCTAGATTCACAGCTACTTGTTTAATGTATCATTTCTGCTGGAACCTCTTGATTTAATGCAGTAACATGGGAGTTTGTTTTCCCTGCGGTCATTGTTCTCATCAATGGTTTTAATATTCAGAGAAC
The DNA here is from genome assembly GCF_964211835.1 of Anser anser. Taxonomy (NCBI): domain Eukaryota; kingdom Metazoa; phylum Chordata; class Aves; order Anseriformes; family Anatidae; genus Anser; species Anser anser. The sequence continues at coordinate 156,111,746 of NC_139720.1, read as the reverse complement.
TTCAAGCCCAGTTTTCATCCCAAAGAAAGATAATCCAGCAAAATTTGTGTAAGTGTATGAAAACAAATTTGTAAATAATTGGTTTATGATTGAGTATAATGTTGTTTCTCTGAGCGGGAACACCCCCTACCCCAGCTGCCAACAGTACTTGGATTTCAGTAGGTGGACTAAGATTCCTTATAAGCCTAGGCTTAAGAGCCATACTACTGTTCCTGTGGATTAGAAAAAAAAAGTTTTCTGAAGACATTTCTTTTCCTCCAACCCATCTGATCTCTCTCTTTGGTAGTAAAACTATTATTTTCAGGACTTTGCCAGGAGTGGTAAGCAGAATTGTTGAGTACCAAACGCTCAGTGGAACTTGATGCCATCTCAAGGTCTCACCTCCTATTTATAGTTGTACTTCCATAAAAAAAAAGTGTATAAATGCATGTCAAAAGAGCACTGTTCTCATGAAAGGATGGAGAGTCATGTGTAATGAAGTCAGATTGTAACTTACAGTGAAATTCCCCAAAAATATATTAGCTAGATGGGTTTCAAAAGGGTCGCATTATCCATAAGAGAGAAGGATGACTGGTCAAGCTTGTTATAAACAACTATGCTTTATAGTCTGGAAAGTACTTTTATTAAGAATTCTTCACCAAGATTGGGCATTGTTTCTCTAAGATAGTATCTGTAGCAGGAGTCCAAATGTTGGAAAATGGATTCAACTCAAAAATGTCTTACTGCATCAGTGGACTTTGGTTCCTGATTTCCTGTGAAATTTAAATAAAAAAAAAATGTTTCTGAATTATTTCTTTCTAAGAATGACCATAGAACACAGATTTGGAATTGAGCAAATCAGAACAATTTGGAAGAAACAAAATAAAACACATTTGGAAACTGAATTTTCCTCAGAGCATCTTTTGAGAACTGTCCGGTTTGCATTGCTTCTGTTTACTTCTTGCTCACATTTGGCAGTACCTTGTGCCAGAGGTAGATGAATTAAAGTCAATAGGCTAGATTATGTCCTGAGGACTTGACCCCTTGTAATTGTGGGAAGTTGCTGAGCAACCTCACAGGAGTCTCAAGGAATGAACTGTGCTTAGGGAGCCACAATTTACTCATTTGTTTTTTCAAGGGTTTTAGCAGTTTGTTGCCAGTAAACTGCTTCTACTCAGTTTTTTTCCAGTACTCGCTCAATTCTCTTAGCTGTTCTCTAGCTACCTATCCTAGGAGAAGCACATGAGGATTCGTCAATCCCACGTGCTTGTGTTCCTACAAGGAGTAGAAAGGGGATACTTAAAGCTCTTGCTCAGAAGCCCACCACATCATAATCAGTCTTGAAGGGATGGTGCTGCTCATTAATTGTAAGAAGATATACTGTGCTCTAGGTTAACATTATAATAAAAAACAGACTTTTTAATTTTTTTTTCCCACATGACTATCAAGGCAAGCAACCTTTTAGACTTCTTTGAACAAGTGATTTGCATGAAGTTCATATTCTGTGGCTCTTTGTGTTATGTGCTGAAAAGAGAGCCAGTTCTTTCAAGGCCAGATTCACCGCTGAGCTTTGTGAGGGAAATAATTATTTTTAGAATAAAGTGACTTTTATTTCAGATCAGTGTGTCTGCGGGGAGAATGGAGCTATTCCAAAGTAGTTTATTTTTCAATACCTATTCCCATCAATTTCTCCATATAAAGAAGGCACCAGTTCTAGCATTCTTCAGGCCCTGTGCCACAGCCGTGTAAATGCTGCGCTCATCTTGTCCAGGGGACAGTTTGTAGAGCCAACAAGCACCATGATGAGACATACAGTTATGGGACAGTTGTCCACAGGGACAAATGGGTCTTTTAAATAGCTTCCGGGGAAATCTTTTCATTGCAAATAGCAGGCAAAGAGTTTTTAGGCTGTCTGCCTGGACCAAAATGCTAAGAAGAGGAATGGTTTGGCAGCAGAGCCTTAAAAATTTTAAAATAACGTTGCAGCAACCCCATGTTATATGCTACTAATATACAGGGGGGAAAAGAAACCTCTTTAATATTACTTTTTTGTGCAAATTATACCAGTTATGACCTATAAGTAGTGAAGCTGTTCTTTCATCCCCTTAATGCTCCTTAATGTATCTTGTCTCTGTGTAAACCGCATAAACTTGAAGGAGGTCTTTAGCTTGTAAGAGTAGTTTTATAAAATAGCTGTTTTGATGACAGGTATGAAATCTGCACATGTAAAAAGTGAAATCTCTCCTTGGTGCCTTCCCCATGAGAAGCAGTACCATTAAGCAGCTCCAGGTGAGATGTTGGGGGCCATCTGGCTGTATGTGAATTCTACTCTACAGTATGTTTGCTGTGAGTATCAGTTAAGTCACCTGTTGGGAAGATGTAGAAGCAATCTGGGAAAGACCTTTTGCCACAGAAAAGGTTTGAAATGTATAAACAGTAGTTCACAGGCATTCTTGTTTAGCGATACTAGAATTCAGTACAAAAATCATTGCTCAGTCCGCTCACTTTTTCTTTGCACCCTTTTGTATTTCCAGGCTGTGGTAAAGGGGAAGTTGGTAGCCAATGGAAATGAAGTTACGGAAAAGATTGAAAAGGGCATTTTAGGCCCTCAGTCGTAGCAAATTGACAGGGTAGAGGCAAAGACTGTAACTGCAGAGGTAGTAGAAACGAACTCTCATTAGCCAGCTCCATTGAGGGAGGACTTGGGTTTTCTGCCCCTGCACAAGTTGCTGGAAGTTGAACGTGGTGGCTCCTGTTGCCTGCTCTGATCTGCCGCCGAAGCAGCGCTGTGTTTTCTGTCCTTACAACCTGAGGACTGCCGCCTTTCTGTTCGGCAGCTAGCTGTTAATCATTATGGACTCTTATCAAGTCTGAGTTTGGGAACCTGTAAATAATCAAACCGGTTTTATCTTTAGCTTTGTCTACCAGCTGGTCAGTCATCCCTACTGCCGCACAGAAAACGTGGAGTGGTTGGTGCAGCATTTCTCAGCAGCCTGCTGTCTCATTCCAGGGATGCCTGCTCACCGTGGTGCGTTAGCACGGAAGCTGGTACATGTCTTTCTAAATGGATGCAGGATGAAACTGTATGGGTACCCACATAGTGGGAGGAGAGAAAGAAATGGCAGTTCATTGCTCAACTTGAAATCTGTTTACTTAGTCAATCCTAGTATTTATAAACTTCAGACAAATAGTTGGAAAAAACCTGCTTATAGGCTGTTTGCAGGCTTTTTACTGCTGTGTTGCTTCTCTTTAAGTTACCCTCACCACTGTAGTCTGCAGCAAACAAAAAGCCAACATGACATGATGCAGAATCATGGGTGCTGGTCAGATGAACAGGAGCTGCAGGTGTGGTTCTTCCGTCGTGGCACCTGGTGTGCTCCATCACCAGGAAAATGCCAGGCAGGCCCAGCCAGGCTGCGCTACATCTGCATGAGGCACTGGAGAAGTGCAGCTGGAATGTTGTGGCCAGCTTTGGTGCTCAAAATTGAACAAGATAGTTGGTTAATTTGCAGACATTTCAGAAAAGAGGTGCAAGAGGAGGCTCAGGGGAGACCTTATTGCTCTCTACAGGTGCCTGAAAGGAAGATGTGGGGAGCTGGGGGTCGGCCTCTTCTCGCAGGTAACTAACGATAGGACTAGAGGGAATGGCCTCAAGTTGCACCAGGGGAGGTTCAGGTTGGAAATGAGGAGACATTTCTTCTCAGAAAGAGCAGTCAGGCACTGGGACGGGTTGCCCAGGGAGGTGGTGGCGTCACCATCCCTGGGGGTGTTCAAGGAAAGGTTGGACGTGGTGCTTAGGGACATGGCTTAGTGGGTGACATTGGTGGTAGGGGGATGGTTGGACCAGATGAGCTTGGAGGGTTTTTCCAATGATTCTGTGATTCTAAAGGGCAGAGAAAAAAAAGCTTTTGGTGGAAAACAGGAAGTCATCTAGCAGACAAGGCTTGAAGTGGCATTTGGGTTGTGGTAAAAGAGGAAGCGAAGTATTAGATGAAACATTGTACTGCAGTGAAGGAGAGAAAGTGCTGGCGTACAGCTGAAGTACAAGCAGCAGGTGGACCTATATGAGATGTTGCACAGGGATTACTCAACACCAAGATCAGAGGTAGAAAAGAGGGTTTGAGACACCTGTAGAAAGAAGCTGACGTCTGATGTTATTCCAGACATCCATCACAATTTCTCGTTGTACTTGTTAGAAACCTGTTTCCATCACTCGGAAATGAACCAGACCTTTTCCAGCCAGTATCAGTCTAGCAGGAGTTCACAATTATATCTGTAAATTCTCTTCCATCTTTGCTTGGCAGAACTCCCCTGGGTTGTCTGGCTTCTGCAAGCTTAAAATAATTAATTGGTTTCTTGCTTCCAAGACTTCAGTCATGCTGAAATTCGATGATTTGTGATACCACCAGATACCAAAGTGTGAATCCATCTGCTCACCGTGCAGAGGAGAAACAGAAGAAAGTACCAAGGTAAAAGCTTGGCAGCTGAAGAGTATTGGCAGCTGAAGCCTCCTTGGTGGTATTTCTTCTCATGTTCATTCTTCCATGTGTGCAGGTCCTTTCTAGCAGCCCTTTTTTTGTCAGACTTTGAACATTAAAGAGAAGATAAACTGGAGGAGCAAACTAAGTGAAAATCCAGCACTTTTACAAAAAATCAGAATGCTTTAAAAGTAACTGAATTTGCACAGTTTGCAGAACGATACAAATTGCTGTTGGCCATACTGGCTGGAAGCAGATGGTGATGTCCCTCTGAAATCTGCTGCTGGCTGTTGGTTTTGGAGACCTTTCTTGGGTGGCCAAGTTTTTTTATTTATTTTTTCATCAGAAAACAATTTGCTAAACTGTTGTCTCCTACTCACAATACAGTGAGCATATCAGCATACTGTCAAATCACACCATGCTATGAATTTTTTGGTACTGTGGCAATCTCTTAAGGCCCGTGCAGTTTGTTCATGAAAGAAAAATCCATGTAAAGCAATAAGGGCACTTAAATCTAAGGGTGAGGGCAAGCAAATGTTTTAGTGCGGCCTTTCTAGTTTTCTTTCTGATTCACATAGTTCCCAAGTCACTGGAGATTAAATTGCTGATACATTTTTGTTTTGTTTAACTTTTTTTATGTTGCCAGAGGAGGTAGGGAGAAGGTTGTATTTTATTGGCACCTCCTCTGTGAGTTTACAACAGCAGCATTTAATCAGTTAATTTTTTTCTTTCTTCCAGTATCTGAGATGTAAATATCTTAGGCTGTCTGTGCAAAGGTCCAAGCTGAAAACACCTCTGAAGCAGAGTATGATGCTTCTGCTCTGGTATGCTGTTTTTTAAAGCTGTGGTCGAGGAGGATTTCCAGGGCATGTTCACTTTCATCATTCATAAGCTTCTCTGAATCCGAAGAAGTTAACTTTAGAATAAAACTTGTACTCTAATACAGTAACAGATATCTCTATCTTGCATTGCTTTTTTCTTAGTTCCTACCACTTAATCTGGAAGCATGTCAGGAATTCTCTTAATTTTTTTGACTCATTACTCAGTAACTGACGTGTTTTTTGAACTTGTGCCTGGTCTTAATGCAAACGAACCTTATCAGTATAGGTGAGTTCTTTCCGTAAACTTCTAGGTTGCATGAAATCCAGATATGAATGGCACAATATATTCCACGACTTGAATTACTAAATATGGAAATAAATAGGGTAATTTAGTTTTCTCTGTGGTAATTCTTGGTAAATGGTATGACTTTTTTAAGAATGGACAAAGAATGACCAACTTAATTACCTCCTGTTATTTATTTAAAAATCATGAATAGAAATTGTAGCTTGTATTTGATTGTTTGGTATATATGGAAAGTAAATAGAAGGTTTTGGCATTTGTTGTTCCCAGATTTTGCAGTACAATAGTATATACATTAACAGAGTAAGGAGTAGAAAGGCAGGTTTTAATTAAAACTCTCCCTGCTACTCCAGGAAAAGCGACGCCTCTAATAGTCTAGCGTTTGGCACAGAAGCAACTTAACGTGAAAACAAATACAACAGAAAGCAATGCTACCTTGTCTAGGAATGCTCTGAAAGACCTGGTTCACCTAGAATACACTAGCAGAAGTCAGATACCATTGTAAAAGCTCTGCACAATATAATCAACACCAATGAACATTTATTTGCCAGTATAACTGGATATAAGAGGAAAAATAATATTTGTGTGTGCAATGCACCTAGAGATTGGGAGAATGCAACCTTGCAGCCAGCTCTTTATATACTGGAAAAATGCAATCTTATAACCACTGAAAGGGCTTATTCAACCAACTGTAGAAGTGCACTGAGCCAGCAGGATGTGTATTTCATGATAGTTCATATTTCAAGCTGAGAAAACTTGTGGAGCTCGTTTGAAAACAAATTCCTGAACACTGCTCTAAGCCCCAAAAATTTAGCGTGAGGCCCAATCTTTGTATCCAGTAAAGCTTTTCCACCTGGACCAGAATAATTGCAAAATTGACTTCTTTTCTACGTTCTTCCCTTTCCATTTTCAATGAAAACAGACAAGCTTAACTCCAACAAAGGGTGGTGAGCAAGTGGCTCTGTAGATACCACTAGGCACATTATTGCACCTGGGCTTTTTGATTTGAAAGATAATCTGATGTTATGAGTTTGAGTGAAGTCCTGTAAATTAGGAAGAAAATGAATTTTTAAATTAATTATGGGACATAATTAACATACAGGATCACAGAATAATTTGGGTTGGAAGGGACCTTAAAGAGCACCCAGTTCCAACCCCCTGCCATGGGCAGGGACACCTCCCACCAGACCAGGTTTCCCAAAGCCCCATCCAGCCTGGCCTTGAACACCTCCAGGGATGGGGCATCCACAGCTTCCCTGGGCAGCCTGTGCCAGGGCCTCACCACCCTCACAGTGAAGAATTTCTTTCTTATATCTGATCTAAACCTACCCTCTTTCAGTTTCCAACCAAAATGTATGTAAAATGTAAGTAATTTTTGTCATAATTGCTTGCTAATTTAAAAATTAGTAAAAGAAGAAGGAAGTGTGGTGTTTCAAATGGTTCAGCTTTATCCTGGAATTCCTCCTTTATCTACTGCGTGTATTAGAAATATTGCCTTTACTTATGACTTTGCACGTTAAACTTTCTGACCTCAGTGTTACAGATTAGCCACCACTTGAGACACTGGAATAGTTCAGAGGCAAAAGAAAACTGAAGAATGTGCTGTTCTCACTCTTAATGGCATGAATGTTGGTGCACGTAGGATGTCTGTCATTGTTTAATACTTTCTCTGTCACTGTAAGGGTAGTTGTCTTGCTATGAACAGAAGCATGTCTGTCCTGCATATGACAGCGTAGTGTAGCCTAGTTGGGTATAAAAATATCAGTAGCACTATGACAGTGGCAGCAGGGAAGTCTGCAGAAGGATTCATCCTCCTCAGGAGACTACATCAACCCACACCTCTGTGTTCCCAGTAGTACATCTCTTGGTACTCTGGTGAGCTGCGGTATCACATAGGTGTCATGTTGACTTATCTTCGTCTTCATTTTGCAGTGACTGGAGTCGCTATCTTCCAACCACGTGGGAAAATGAAAAGGCAATTAACGGCAGCGATAAGTTTGCTGGTTGACTCCTACAGGGTCAGCGTAGTTCCCAGCCATTTAGTTCACGTCTTCTATCTTTCATGTTAACGGGCCGCTGCTAGTCTCAAGTGCTACGTGTAGTATTGGCGGTTCAGACTGAAATGCTCTGCGCCCTTTTGGCAATGACTTGATTTCAGTGCTTCAGTTTAGATGGGGGTGACGAGTCCCCACAAGGTTTTTAACTATGTGAACTACTCATCTTGGGCGTATCCTTCCCCTTTTAGGAGGAAGCAAACTTTCTGTGAAGTCCTCCTATATCCATCTTGACCTTTCCTATATGACACTTTGTACAGAGGATGAATACCTCCTGGGCTCCTGTGATAACAGCACGGTGCACAAGTCAGTGCTGTGTTGAGGTCAGATGGCACTAAGAAAATTAAGCCAGTGTGCTTTTAAAAGAGGGTTGCCAAGATTTATGCACCTAATCAGTAACATGAATATAACTGTATTTCCTGTGTTTTCCTTCCCAAACTTATTACGTATCTGTACCTCTCATTGCCTCCAGTGACAATTTATTCTCATATTTCTCCATTTTTCTGTGCATTTTGAATTATAAAGTGAGACACCTTGCTCTGGAATTTTGAGTTGCTCTGATCTTGCTGTGCCTTCCCTGCTCCTCTTGAACTTTCTTTGCAGAAAGTATTTGTGCAAAACTGGTGAACTATCCAGACTGAAAATTGAGATTTTTTTCCCCAGTGTACTGTTAAATTTCCCTTTTCTGTTTTCTGTCTCTGCAATAATTGCAGCGGAAGACAGAGGCACTGTGCTTTCCAATTTTGCCATCATGCAGTAATGCCATTGCTTAGGGGCATGTTGTGGAAAGCTTAGCACCTCCTTGTTCAGTGCATTCCTGCAGCAGAGAGACATTCACTCCAAGTGTAAGCTTTGGTCTGGCGTTTAAATATAGAACAAATATTCAGAAGGATTTTTCCCTTCTCATGCCCTCCTACCCTCAAGCAATCCTCTTGGTTGGTGTTGCTTTCCAGATGTTCTTATGAGAAGCAGAGAAGAATCAGTGAGGTCTGCACAATGGGAGATAAGTTTTTTTTTCCATTAGCTCTGCCAGGCAACCTGAAGTGCAACATCACAGCATTAGTGCCAAGTTAGTTTGGCATGAAAATGGCGATGGAGGAGAGGGGACAAACATTCTGTCAATAACAGAGATTATTGATGTCGCTGGCTTGTTCTGTAAGCTTTTTAGATCATTGCTGTTCTCCATGCAACAATAACTGCTGGTGTAAATGTAAAGGGAATTCTGGAGACGCTGCATAGGTCATTTCACATTCCAGGTTTGCAACCGAATTTCATTTTGCAGCTAAATATAAATGTGAAGATTTAGTTATGCCAGTCCTGAGCCTCTAAGGCATGAATCCAAACCTAGCAGTTTAGTGGCAGGCTGCAAGAGCAGCAAGTTGTTCTGCCGTTTCTGAGGTCTTTGAAGGGAGGGGAGGAATACCAACAGTGGAAGAAGGACAAATCCCTTTTCACAGCTGAGGTGTTACTGGGTTCCCTTTCTGGCAAATTGGCTCTTTGAAAAACTAGACCCTTTCCTTTTGGGATAGGTAACATACCCTGATTGTCAGAAAAAGTCTTCTAAAATAAAACTCCTGCTGTTTGGTTTGTTCCTCCCTGCAGTTTTGGAGAGGTGTAATGGAGAACCTGCTGACCTACGCCATGCTGGCTTTTTCCTTTTGCAGTCTCATGAGCTTGTACAGAGACTGAATTGCTGCTTTGCTAGTCTCGAGTTTTTCTCTGTACCTAATTGCTAAGGTCAGTGAAGAAGTGGTAATTCCACAGCATTACAAACTAAGTTGATATACAACACACTCATGCATTTTTGCCAACTTTTATAAGTCTTGCAAAGAGTGCCAAGCACCCCCAGAACAAATAAAGCCATGTAAGACTTTGCACTCTGATTTTTACCACAGTTAAAATAGGTAAGATATAAATTATGTATTGAGAACAGGCTGGAAGAGCCTCAACTTGCTGGCATAGATTTTTAGCTTATTAAGAAATGAAAAATACATGACTTAGACTTTTTTTATGGCTATTATGGTAAAAGTAGATATTTCAGACTTAGGCAAGTTAGGCACTCTGCAAGAAGAGCATTGAGAGAAATGAGCATATGGGATTTTGCAGATGGAATTAATAATGGACCTGCATCAATAATAACATACGTAATTTGTCTGATCCAGAGGACCTTCAGCAGAGATTCTTTGTGGTTTCTAAGGTGCTTTGAAGATTTCCCTTCCTTTCCATACAGACCCGCAGTTTACATCAGAGTGTTGGAAACATGGAGGAGGCTTCATGTTCATAGAACACCTTTCCTGAAAATGAGGAGTTCTGCACATGCATTCAGTATTGTATAATCATGTAGTCGTTGGTTTTCCTTCCGTCATTTCCAAGGTTTGAGTGTTTTCCAAATGAAGTGGTAACATAAGTCAGATGAACACTTCTTCCTTTGGATCTGACCCTGAAAGATGTTGTGCACCATTAGTTTCCATTGACTCTAAATGGGAGCAGAGACAACATATGATCTTGCAATTTTTGGCCTTTTAATTGGAAATGAATGCAGTGCCTTTGATGTTGAGTGCTCAGGGGTATGTTTCTTTTTATAGAGTTGCTAATTACTTGGTTCATTAAAAGTAGTACTAAAGTTGCTGTAAGTGCAAGTCTTCATTTCAACCATGTTGAACTTCCCAAAAGCACAATATTTCATGTCAGACACCTGCTTATTTTGCACCCAACTCATCTATGAGATAATCTGATGATTCACAAAGGCTCCCCACCCTTCTATAAACTGTATTTGGCAAAGCAGCTCTAATGCTACAGTATACATACCTAACATACTGTAAATCAGCAATTCAGCTTTATGTAATTTATTTGTAGTGTGGAAGTGTTAGATGCTGATGTATTTGGAAGATGATGGTGAAATGCCATCTTCCTTCTCTTCTTGTAGGTTTCTGATAAATTTGAAGCTCTACTCCCCTCTAGCTGCTGTTCTGTCTCCGTTTCCTTATTGTTGCAAGAGGGGGACCTACAGGACTTCTGGCTCTCTTCTCACTTGCATGCTGGGTCCTTCCCCTATAGCACTGTCTTGCCATCTACTGTGGCTGCTCTTACTGCAGTCATGCAGCTATCAGTGTTGAATTGACCTAACTCCCAACTAGTTCCTTTCTGACCAAGTGGTCTTCTGTGTAGCATCAGCTACACAGGTGTTTTGATAATCCCATACTGTAGCTCCCTAACAAAGCGTAAAGAAACATCAGAGCATTGAAATTATCTCAGACTCCGGAATATGGCATTGCTTTGGTATAAGCTTGGTTGAGTATCCGTAAATGTATTTTTGCAGCCGTGAGAAACCAAGAGGAATCCTAGGGTCTGTATAAATAAGTGTATTGGGTTGTCTCACACAGCATGCAGAACCTCCCAGTTGTTACTGGTGAGCTGAATTTCCACGCCCTTGAGTGGTTACTGTCCGAGCAGTGCAAGCATGGTCTGCGGCAGCATGGCTGATCGTGCAAACACTGTTCAGCAGAAAATAACCGTGGTAGTACAGGTGATCTGACATCGTTGGCATTTAGATCATTTCTACTCTGCTGCACATTTACAAGTGATTTTTACCATCTCTTGTGTTGTTTTAAGTGGAACGCAGAACTTTCATTTGAGCTCAGCCTCTGGAACAGTTTGTGCAGTTGGTCTGATTTATCTTCCGCTTGCTCAGCTGCCTACGTCCCTTTCAGTCACAGAGAGTGTGTAGAGTAAGTCTAAAGATTACTCTATAAAAGAATAAGATGTGGTTGTAAATTTCCAGCAGGTGAAGAAAGTTGCACCTTAGTAATACAATGGAAGTTGTAGGGCAGTAAGCAAGCATGTCAGTGTGAGTCAAAACTCGTAGATTAGTTTCTGGATTCCTCTGCTGCTAAAAATTGTCCAAAGTCCTGATGAAGGCTGCACAGATTACTGATTATGTGTGAGTCTATTCATCACATGGTCATTAGCTGGAATACGATTCATGCTGCTACCATCCCAAAGTGCTGTAGTTGCCTGGTGAGTTTAAAAATATTGAGCAAATTACTCCTCTGATTTGCAGGCTTGGTGGAAGATTCAAGATATGATATGTACGTGTATTTTAGGCACCATCTAAATGCTGTGTCTCCATCTCACACATCTGGTCCCCCCAGATAAATGACAACACAGCATGAGAAAATCTGCACCCTCCCTGTCCCGTGTTGATGTTTAACTGGGGGTTTGGGAGGACCTTCCTCCCTTCAGCACTCCCTGAAAGTGTTCCCAAACGACTTTGCTGCTGCACGGCACCACGGCCTCGTGGTTATGACTTTGTCCCAGAGGTCAGGGCGGTAAGCGCTGCTGATAAGCCTTTTAAGCTCAAAAGCATTTTCCTCATTGCTGAGAGGCTGGACGATTATATTTGCGAGGCAGATGTTTTGGCCTGGAGGAGCCGTGCGTTTGACGATAGCAGCGCTGGGGTTCGCTTGCACACCCCACACACCTCCTCCTCTGCAAGCCCTGTGGAGCTGCACCTGACCCGGTGAAAATACTCGCTCTTCTGGCCACGAGCAGAGCAGCTCAGTGGCTGCTTGGGTTCGGCGTGCCGGCCCTGACCTTGTGAGAGGAAAGAAAGGCTGCCAGCACCTACCGGCACCCTGCTCCCCGGGGACTGGCAGTGAAAAGGATCCCGGCTCCTGGCACCGCTGGCAGCGAGTCATGCCCTGAAATAGCTGGGATTTTTAGCGCCGCTGCGGCCCCGGGCCTCCCGAAGCTGAAGGGTCGGTTTGTAGAGCCAGGCGCGGCTTTGCTGGGCTTTGCTGCCTCTCGACAGCCTGTAACCCTGCCGTATCGCCCTGTGTGGTTAGGTTAAACCCCAAACAGCGAGCTGGCAGTGGTTCTGTCTGCACAAAGACTGTGTAGGAGGGGTTTTTTTTTGGCTTGCGATCTGAGGCCTTGTCCGTGAGGAGCCGCAGCCTCCCCAGGCCCTCCCACACAACCGCGTGTCCTCCACCATCCTGGCTACCCTGCCACCATGGGGACCGGCAGCTCACAAGCCCCTCACCCTCCCCAGGTGTGTCCTTTGGTCTAAATAAAAAAAAAAAAAAAACACCTCTTCTTCCCTCCCACAGATCGTGCCTCTTGAGGCAGCTGCCGATAGCTTGCAGCTGATGTGGCATTTGGTGCCACAGCCTGTTGGAGTTACTCTTGTTCCCTTCTGCTTTTTTTCCTCTCTTCCCTCCCCCATCATTTACACAGGGCGATTATCAGTGGGGTCGCTCTGCAAAGGGATTGCAGTCCCTATTGATTGGGCAAAAACCTAATTCCTCTCTGCCTTTCGTGCCAGAGGCAGGGATGAGCCCACTGCTCTCTGCATGAGCCTGGGGTCTCCTCCATTTGGGAGACCTCCCCTGGGAGGATGGATTTTATTCATCAGTGAGAGTGTTAGCGTTCATGAAAACACATAATCCACAAAGTGATTATATGAAGGTGCTTTATTAGGCGCCGGAAGTTAGGGGCATGCCTGCCCAAATCTAACTTCGTCTGATTTGTTTTCTTAGTTCTCTTTTATCTCCTAAGATACTACATATGCATTAGGTTTCACAACTCATCTATGCATATTCATTTCCTAGCTCCACCTAGCCTCGCTTCGTATGCTAATTATCTTATCAGTCCTTCTGCACTTGCGTACTACTCTCTGGTGGTCGTCCGGGTGGTCGTTGGGATGAAGTAAGATGTCTTCATCAGAGTTGAACTTTTTAACCTTTCCTTTTCACGCATGCTCTCTGAGCCCTTGGTCTCAGTCCAAACCGCAAGGTTGGTTTGACCCAGTTCCCAGAGTCCAAGAAGCCCCAGTTATCTAGATGTCTTGCAAATTGAGCATTCTTTTAATCCTCCTTACTCCTCATCATGAATTGGTGCATTCTCATGTTACCCTTGCACATATATTTTGTATCTTCCAAGCGCAGCCTCGGAACAGTACATCGCAAATGTAACATACTAAACAATGTTGTATTATTTCTTCTTCTATTACTAACATTTCCCCCCTTTGAAAGCATTTCACTCCTTTCAAGGAGGGCAAATGCTTTCACTAACTAACTAAAATATTTTACACTCAGTGCTCACCAATAATATAACCACGGAAAATTACATCATTAAGAATCAAGGAAATTACAAAGATTAGGATTGTCACAACATTTCATAAGTCCACCACTTCTGCTTTATGTTACATTCGCTCTTTTGGTTGGGTTCACTTGATCTGAAACTGATCTTGTCTATTCGGTTTTCATTCCATTTCACCTCCTGGGTTCCTCAGATTCTTTCTCTGAAATCCAAAGTTGTTAGATGCCGGTGGAGGATATTGAGGATGTGGTTCCATTTACCGAGCAATAGTTTGCATCACTGTCCGGTTCCAGGTTGTCTTCCTTAGAATCAGACTTTTCAGCATTATAAATGTTAACCAAATTAGTACCCCTACAATCACCAATATAATTATTGTCTCCAGTAAGGACTTAACCCAATTACTAATATTCCATCCACTAAAAATTTTATCCAACCAGCTTGTTGTCATATCTTTCTCTTCCTGTTCTGCATCTTGTTCCACTCGAGCCAGTTGTTCTATGTCATGTTCTACATCAATAGTCACATTTGGAATGTGGATGCAGCAATGATCAATATGATCTTTTAGAAATCCACATACTCCATGTTCCTTTAATAACAGTGTATCTAATGCTAATTGATTCTGTAGCCATTTTAGTTGTAGCTTGTAGTTGGATATTAAGGTCTCTAAAGCCTTCTTTTGTGGCTTTCGCAAGCCTACTCACTTGTCCTGTAAGTTTATAAATCATTTCCCTATTTCAATAAGTAGCTACCTTTGCAAATAGAGGTTCTAATGCCCAATTGAATTTTACTCCATCCGAGAGTTCATGCCATATATCTTCATCTGCCCCTTCTTCTAAACTTCTTTTTGCCCTACTAATTTGTAGGGTTTCCAACTTTCCCTTAAAAGGAGACTTTTTCGATATTGGACGCAGCGTGGGGAGGGAGTCCTAGAGTTATTTCTTTTACTTCCCCATCTATCGGTGGGTGTGCAGTCCAAGTTCCATTACTGGCTGCCCATACAAATTGTCCTGGACTTTTTATGGTACTATAGCTACAATCCACTGCGACTTGACTAGCCTGGCTATTTCTTTCCGAATTGTACTTAATTCCTCGGCAAGCACATCCTGCCCTAAGAGCTATCAATACCGGAAGTAAGTGCTCAACATCTTCATTATTACTGTCGCAAGTATATTTCTTCTCACAAGTCCACCAAGCTACCTTTGTTGACTCTTGTCTACCACTACTGTCAACCCGGCTTACTGTATAAAACTGATCAGTTCCATTCTGCTTTCCCTGCCATTTAATACACCATGATGTATTCCCTCCATACTGGAATTTCTGCAGTAAACTTACTGTCCAATCATTATCCCACCCTTTCATTCCTTTTGGCTCATTTTTCTCTTGACATTCCCAAACAATCTTTTCTCTAACTCCTTCTACTACACGTAGTTCATCGTAATAACACTGTTCCACATTCTTAAATCTGCCTATCATTATGAAATGGTAGTTCTTCTTCTTTTCACATTCAGACCTTGATGTTGGGGGCTCAGTTTCCTATAGTATTGTGTAACATTTATCCTCTCTAAAACTTTCACTTCTTTACATTGAATTGTTTCATTTCCTTTTACTTGGGGCAGTGGGGAGGTTATTATACCCCACTCAAGCGGGTCCCCTGTTGCTTTTGGAATGGGCAAACAAGCAGTAATTCTATCAGTTCCTTTCATTATGGCAAAATCTTTAATCAATCCTACCAGTAAATTCTCTGATGGTTGCCTAGGTGGGATCTGTACCACTTGTGTCCATGGTGCCTGGCCCTCTCTTTTTCTTCTAGATCCTTTTCAGTGGGCTACCAATATTCCTTTATCCAATTTCGGATATACCAATATCTCTCTTATCCCGTAATCTGTGCTATTTTCATGTGTTACCACGCACCGGTAATTTCCTTTGTTGACTTTAGTAACACTAAACAGGGTTCAGGTGGTAGCTCCTCTCAGTTGTTGGCCCAATTCTATGGTTTTACTTACGTACGCCTTCCCCTTCCATCCAGCCTTCAATCCTGTATTGTCCCTGGTTGTGTCTACGTATATTTCCTGGCTCTGTCCGGAGTCACTTATTTTTTCCCAGACCACCTGTAGAGAGCTAATTGTTATTGGTTTATCATTGTGCATTCCACATTCCAAAGTAACATTTTCTCCTCTGAATATTTCCTCTTTCTTATATTTTTCTGGTATTTCTAGGAACCCAATTACAAGGTATTTACACAAAACAATTACTGTTATCGTTACTGTTGTTAAGAACCCCAACATTGTATGGTTATACGTGCTTCATCTGTAGTTTTGTATCTCCGATTGCTCGCACTGACCAAAATTCGGGAACCTTTTTCACCCGAGTATAATGAATCCAAGCATCCACCCCTTCTACCTTTAAAAGTAGTCAATAATACTTGATAAGGTCCAGCCCACCGTTCTCTCAGGGGTTCTTCATTCCAGTTTTTAATGTACACTTGGTCACCTGGCTGAATGTTGTGGACAGGATTTTCCAGTGCCAACGGTCGGTTCCACACCAGAACACTTCGAAGTTGAGCTAAACTTTTACCAAGAGACAATACATAATTATAAACATCCTGGTTCCCTGTTATATGCATATTAGGATTTGGTTCTGGGGATTCATAAGGCTTTCCATACGTAATCTCGTATGGGCTTACTGACATTCCACTCCTTGGCTTTATCCTTATTCTCAGTAAAGCTATAGGCAAAGCTTGTGGCCATTGTATTTTGGCTTCCTGGCAGATTTTACTGATCTGTCCCTTTAGAGTTTGGTTCATCCTTTCTACCTGTCCACTAGATTGGGGTCTCCATGCAGTATGTAAATTCCAAGAAATTCCTAATAGCCGACTTACGTCTTTAACCACAGATGAAACAAAGTGCGGCCCCCTATCCGAGGATATTCCTAATGGTACCCCAAACCTCGGAATAGTTTTCCATTATGTAACCATTTTACTGTCTCTTTAGCTTGATTGGTGCGACAGGGAAGGGCTTCTGGCCATCTGAAAAAGGTGTCAACCCCTACTAACAAATACCTATATCCCCTAGTCCTAGGTAACTCTACAAAATCAACTTGCCAGTAATCTCCTGGTTCTATTCCTACTCTAACTCTTCCCATTTCAGCATGTTTTCTTGCTACTGGATTATTTTTCAGACAAATCTCACACTTTGACATTACTGATTTTGCCATTGTTAACATATGTGTAGAGATAATGCTACGTTTTAAAATGTTACCATTGCCTCTGCACCCCAGTGACACTCATTATGTCTTGTCTGAAGTATTTCTCGCATCACCAAGGGGGGTATTACTACCTGGCCCGTAGCGGTTACATACCGTCCATCAGAGTTCTTTCGGGCCTTTAGGAGATGTGCTAATTTCTCATCCTCTGGTGAATATCTTGGTTCCTTGGGAAGATTAAGACAAGTGGGGCCTACCTTGAGTGGTACCAAAGCCATTACATTCCACACCTCCCGAGCAATTTGTCGAGCTGCTCGATCTGCCAGCCGATTCCCTTCTGATATTTTTGAGGTTCCTCCTTGATCAGCTTTACAGTGCATAATAGCCACTTGTTTTGGTTTTTGTACCGCATTTATCAAATTTAACACCTCCTCTTGATAGCTTATATTGGCTCCTTGTGAGGACAACAGCCCTCTTTCTTTCCATAATGCTCCATGAACATGGACTACTCCAAAAGCATACTTTGAATCTGTCCAAATATTTACCATCTTTCCTTTACTCAGTTCCAGTGCTCGAGGTAGGGCTATCAGTTCCACTCGCTGTGCTGATGTTTCAGGTGGTAAAGGTTTTGCTTCAATTACTGTCTTCAGGGTTGTTACTGCATACCCTGCATATCGTGTTCCATTCTCCGCAAAACTACTACCATCAGTAAAAAGTTTCCAGTCATACCTTTCAAGGGGTACATCCTTCAAATCCTCGCGGCTCGCATGGTTATGTTCGATTATTTCCACACAATTGTGTTCCAACGGTCCTTCTTCTGGAACAGTTCCTAGAAATACTGCTGAATTTAACAGGTTAGTTGTTTTCAAGGTTACGTCATCTTGTTCAGTTAGTATTGCCTGATATTTCATCATTCGGCTGGGTGATAGCCAGTGGCCCCCCTTTTGTTCTAAAACAGTTGTTACCATATGTGGTACAAAAACTTCAATATGTTTTCCCATTTGAAGGCAAATAATTTTCTACTATCTTTATCAAGAGGTATGCAAAAGAAGGCATCCTTTAAATCTATCACAGTAAACCATTTATATATCTCTCTCACAGATGTTAACAATGTGTAAGGATTAGCCACTACCGGGTGAATGTCCTTTGTTATTTCATTTATTGCTCTAAGATCTTGTACCAATCTATACTCACCATTCGGCTTCCTTACTGGAAAAATTGGAGTATTGTATTCCGATTTACATTCTTCCAGAATCTGATGTTTGAGAAATTTGTCAATAATTTTCACTGTCCCCTGCCTAGCTTCTATCTTAAGTGGATATTGTTTGATTCGAACAGGTTTGGCTCCTTCCTTTAATTCCACCTTTACCGGTTGTGCCAGTTTCGACTTCCCTGGTACATCTGTTTCCCATACTGTTGGTATAACTGCATTTTCTACTTCTCTTGGAATATTAACAAAGGGTTTATCTTTGATCATTAGGATTTGTCCTACTTTGGACTCAGGTACCTTCATTATTAATTCTCCATCCTCAAAGGTTATTGTTGCATCTAATTTAGCTAATAGATCCCGTCCCAAGAGTGGAATCGGGCATTCTGGTACATACAAGAATTCATGGGTTAGTTCCTTACCCCCAAAACGCAAATCAAGGGGTTGTAAGAATGGCCGTTCCTCCTCCTTCCCTGTGGCTCCAATTATTGTAGTTGTCTTAGTTCCCAATCGTCCTTTTAAACTATTTAACACTGAATATGTTGCTTCTATTACATTTACAGACTAATTAACACAGAGAAAGAAGCTCCTGTAACCAACAACAACAAAAAATTCAAGCCTCTCTCTTCGTTTCCTAGCTTTATTTCAACTAGTGGACCTGCTAGGGTAGATGCCCCAGGTCCCCGTCATTTCTGACTGTTGTAAGTTTATCCTGCAGCCTAAGACAAATTCTTTCTGATATCAGGGGCTGATTGCCCTAGAAAGAGGCTAGCCAATTGCCTCTGTTTGTTTTCTGAAGCCAGGTCCAAATTTTCGTCTTTTTTTTTTTTTTTTTTTTTTTCCATTGCATTTCAAAGTTGGTCCAAAAATTCAAAAATTCCATAGGGTTTTCTTTTGGACCTTGTTGGAACAGATTCTCAATTCCCAATTTAACCAGATTTTGGTATTTACATAATTTCCGGGGTGGTAAGGGTCTCGGGGGGGGGGGGGGGGGGAAGGGGTCGGTCAGGGGAATGCAATGGTTGAAAGTTCCCTGAGCGGTCCCATTGGCAATCTGAGCTCACACAGGAACTCAGGTTGTTTCAAGAGTTAGCTGCTTTTCTGTTTCCACGACAACTCTCCCGGACCCATCACGGTCCCCCTGCCCCAGAGGGCTCACACCGCGATTTTGAGATCTCAGCCTCGGGTTGAGGTAGAACTATTAACATTCCTACATCCTCTTTCCCTGCTCATTCAACTTCAAACAGCTCTGTTAAATACTACATGCCACAAAACCTTTAACACCTTCAACAACCCTTTTAACACTTCCTTTATCTTCCTCCAGCCCGTACTTTTCTAATGCCAACACCAAAGGCTCAGTCAGGGGCCAACTTAATTCCATACCTTTTCCCTCCAAGATGCTGAAACAACATATCAGTATACAACATTTCATCCTATTTTCCTTCTCTCCTCAAAAACAACATTAATTGCAAGACACTGTTATAGTCGATTGATCCATAAAGCGGCCATTTAGTTTATTTATTTAGTTTATATATTGGCCACAATTGATTGCAATACTTAGTGGAAATCCTCTTGCTTTCCGCGCCCCCCCCACTCCCCCTTCCGACAATATCCTTGCAATGTGCCAATATACACCCAAGGAGGCTTTCTTTAAAACGTCTTTGTTTTGGATATTACCCATTTCCTTGATTTCCCATTCCCTTTTATTTATTTATATTAATTACTGTCCCTTGTTTCAATTTCCACGCAAACCTTTTTATTGCAGGTTTTTACTATGTTTTCCTAGTCTTCTCAAATGTCCCAATTCTCTGGGATTAAACTCCACATACAAACTTCACTATTTCAGATTATTAATGACCCCCGTTCCAATCGTAAATCCACAGGACTTCGGAAAAACACCTGAAGCACTCAGCCTTCCGTCTTCTAGACAAACAATACCACCTTTTCCACAAAATTTACATTTCAATAAGACCGAATTTCAAGCCAAATGCTAATTTTTCTCATGCACTTTGTTAGTAAGCCTACACAAAACAAGGAATCACTCCTGTGTATCCATCAAGACGGGGGTTTAAAAGGTATTGAGGCCTAAATAAATTCGCTCTCCCCCTTCTTACCAAATTCCCAGGGCTCAGGCCCGAACCACCAAAGAAGTGGCTCTCCATTCTACCGCTTTGATAATCAGTCAGCCCCCTTCCCCCGATACTTGGGAAACTGACCGAACACCACCGCGAATATACCGAAACTTTTAAACTGTTACTTAGATAATGCTCCCACCTTCCTCCTTGTCACACTCAAAACATTTAAGAACGAAATAGGATTGCAAGATGCACCGCCGGGCCCGTGTATTGGGCACCACCAATCAACATTTGGATAAAGCAGCACTTCTTTTCGGTCTGTCATGCGCTTCGTTCGTCTCCGGCCGCTCCCCTCGCGGAGAATACGGAACCGCGGATCGGAACTCCGCACTCGCTTCGCAGCGATGCTGCGTCTCACTCACAACACAATCACGCAATCACACAGAGGGGCCCCTTGCACTCTCGCTCACAAAATAACATTAATTGTAAGATAGTATTGTACTGTAAGGTTCCGTTTTCTGGCCAACTTTCTTGATCTTCTAGTTCATACTGTGGCCACCAAACATTACAGTAATCAACCAGTTTACCCTTTCGTAACTCCTGCCCGAAACACCCCTCCTTCCAGTGTGCTAGTAAACAGCCCAAAGGGGAGGATCGCGGTACCGAAGCATTACCGCCCAGAATACTTTTAAGTTTTTCCATTATCAGCTATAGCTTTTACCGAACCGAACCAGATGCTGAGCCTGCAGCAAAACCAGACCACTGATGCCGAACCTGCAGCGCTTTCGCGACTGTCTGACGGACGGCGCCTAGGCTTACCACGGGAATTCCCTAGCCCAACCGTGCGTGGCTTTCGCCGCGTCTGACCGGCAGGCTCCCAGACCAGATCGGTACCGATTACCAGAAAGCACCTTTTTCTTACCCTTTCAGAGGTACGTTGTGAGCAGCGGGGGTCGGTCGCGGCCGATGGCTCCCCGAGAAACTCCTCGGTGCCGGCTGGAGCGTGATCAGTTCGCGAGCCGCCTCAGCAGTGCCCACGAGGTCCCATCTGGGTCGCCAAAATGTTAGCGTTCATGAAAACACATAATCCACAAAGTGATTATATGAAGGTGCTTTATTAGGCGCCGGAAGTTAGGGGCATGCCTGCCCAAATCTAACTTCGTCTGATTTGTTTTCTTAGTTCTCTTTTATCTCCTAAGATACTACATATGCATTAGGTTTCACAACTCATCTATGCATATTCATTTCCTAGCTCCACCTAGCCTCGCTTCGTATGCTAATTATCTTATCAGTCCTTCTGCACTTGCGTACTACTCTCTGGTGGTCGTCCGGGTGGTCGTTGGGATGAAGTAAGATGTCTTCATCAGAGTTGAACTTTTTAACCTTTCCTTTTCACGCATGCTCTCTGAGCCCTTGGTCTCAGTCCAAACCGCAAGGTTGGTTTGACCCAGTTCCCAGAGTCCAAGAAGCCCCAGTTATCTAGATGTCTTGCAAATTGAGCATTCTTTTAATCCTCCTTACTCCTCATCATGAATTGGTGCATTCTCATGTTACCCTTGCACATATATTTTGTATCTTCCAAGCGCAGCCTCGGAACAGTACATCGCAAATGTAACATACTAAACAATGTTGTATTATTTCTTCTTCTATTACTAACAAGAGTGTGTATGAAACTACACCCAGCATGGGTCAGACCACGTGCTTTTACATCATTATCGAAAGATTTCTTGCTTTGACCTCTGCTGCTAATCAACACAGAAAATTAAACAGAGGTGGCCTAGCTATTTTAGCGCTTCACTGGCGATCGGTTCACTGCTGTTCGAAACAAAAAGCGAATGAACCCCTTGTCAGATTTACTTTCTATTTACCTGAAGCAGGTAAGTGTTTGCTGAACTGCCCAGAGCCTGTGAAAACAGGAATGGGATGCGGAAGACATTCTCATCATAGCAGAAGTGCTTCACATGGTTGCGAGAGAGGAGAGGAGCTGCACTGCCCTCTGCAAAGGGCCTGGCCTTAACAGAAAGGTTTTTTTAACATTTTCCCAGCACTGTGTACCTTGTTTTAATATTTTCCCTCCTTCTCTGCCATCACTCCAGCTGCTTTTGTTTGTTTTTAAGGTAAGAGGAGACTTTGACAACTCTTTCACATCTATTTTGAAGTTGTCCACCTGCTCACTTTCCAGCTCAGAATTTGCAAAGGAGTTTGTGTATATAGTTACTGTGAAACACTTTTTTTCATGAGAGGTGCTTGTTCTGTGTATTTAAACTACACAGAAGAAGTAATTACTTAAACATACCTTTGGGACCGTCTGTAAACCATGTTTTACACTGAGATACTTCCTTTTGATCTCTTGGATAAGACCCAAATTTCTATATTCTGTTTTGGTGGGGATGTTTTACTCGATCCCTTCTAGACTCCTCATTAGGAAATAAGGTTGAGGAGTTTAGCTAGGATGCTGTCTGACACTTGGAGTTTTGCCTTCCTCCAGAGTAGTGTCGCTCTGCATAATTAAAACCCAAGTCTAACACTACCCTATGTCAGCCGCCCTACAAAAAGGCTTCCCCATGTCAGCTTTGGCAAACATGACTAGAAATTGCAAGTTCATGTTCTCTTAGGCTGCTTCTTATTCTTCTCAGTCAGTATGGCTTAGTGAGTGAACTTTGTTCATCAAAGGACTAAGTGCTTTGCAGTCTGGATAAATCCCATTTAAAAAAAAAAAAGTGCTATAATTATTACTGGTCATACTGGACAAGGAAAAAGGATCCCTAATGTAAAAACTGCACTGTTTTTCCCAGATCAGCAGCCAAAACTCTTTATTAGTACACCAGGTAGATTGGATGCAAAGAGATGGCAAAGAAGCAATGTATATGGAACCCCATACCACCTCTCCCAGAAATGCTTTTTAAATATTTCTGATTGTATGCAAAAGCCATCTCAGGTGAGGCAGTGGTGAGAATGGCAACCCCTTTGCTATCATTGCTTCTTATTTGCCCCTGAGATTTTCTTCCATCTGCCTGCATTTCTGCCAGTACTGCTGACCTTTCTGCTTTGGTGATACCTCTACATTTTCTCTTAGAAAAGTTCTCCTTGGGGTGAAAAGAGAAATCAGAAGCTCTTGGCTGTTACTATAAGGGGAAATTTAATCGATTCACGTATTGTCCTTCCTTCTCCCTTGATGCTATAGAAGTTTATATGTGGTAAACTTAAAATCATCTGCTTTGCTTTTACAGAGGTTATTTGCATTTGTTGTCACTATTGGACAACAAAACTCTCTACATCAATAATTGTATTATGTGGGTTTGGATTCTTCAATTGAAGATAAAGGTGTTTCTTTTTGTTCTTTACTATTATTATTATTTTGCTTCTTTTTGTCTAAATCTACAGGGGATCAAATAAATGCACTTGAATTTCAGTTTTTGTACAGACTATCTTCAAATCAGCACCTACTTTTCCAGTCAGTCTGGACAAATCTGTGTTACTCAGTGTTTGCTTGATGGGTCATGTTAATATTATTTTTGTGCTCAGAAAAAGGACTTTTTGAAATACAAGGATTTTATCCTTTGATGATAAATTTGCAGCATTATCTTTATCTCATTAAAAAATGTCAGTACTTGGATCTCAGGTTTTTCTTTATCACTTCTAACTTATTTACATTTCTTTCATTTAAGCCGTACAGCCTCTATTTTGCAGCTGAAGGTGGAATACACATCTTGGGAATGGCACATCACTTAATTATGAAACGTTCTCTGGTTGGGAACCCTTCTTTCTGTCATTGAGAAGCAAACAGGAGCCTATACAGGCTTCTGGGCTGCCTAAATAGGAGAGATCAGCCTTTGGCAGAGGGCTGCTGTTTGCCAATGATACGGCACTTCCAAATTCAGTGGGAGAAGGAGTTTTTGCTTCCTGCCTTGTTGGCATTTTCAGAGAACTGATTTTCCGTCAAAGCGGCGAAGTAGCCGAGTCCCTGTGATAAGCATCTCTCTGATGTTTATCTGGTAGCTGATCCTGCCTGGGTGAATAGTTCAAGAAACAGAGCCGAGCTCGGACGGCATCGTTTGAGATGCCTCTGGAGTCGTGAGCGCCGCTGTGTTCAGAAGTGAAGGTCATCTTGGTCCGGTAATTCTTTATTATCGTTTGAAATGGTAATGCACCTTGTGCATGTGTATGTGCAGATACCCATCAGAAGAGTAGACAGCCAGAAGTCTTCGAATGCTCTTCTCCGGTTTCTGGGTGCTTGGAAAATCCCCACGCTCTCCTTACCCTGTGAGAAATAAGGACACGTCTCTGGTTCTCTCTCCCGCCCCCAGCTTTTATGGATGGGTGATTGCAGTTGCTGATGGTGAAAGTCACAGCAGACGACTGAAATTAAAGGGAAGTCGCTCAGCTTTCCATTCCAGGGAAAGGCAGCGCATTCAAGTTGGAGTTTGGAGTGGGCATCTGCGTTGATTAACAGGGCTGTGAGTTGTTCTCCCATGGACGTACTCCCCACCCCGTTAAGCCCTGAGCACAGCCAGGGTTGTGAGATGCCAAATCAGCTGTTACAGCATGCTGCTGATCAGAGCCTGCCCCTGAACTGTGGGTAAGCTGCCCTTGTAAAGCACTCTTGGAAATCCTATTGACTCCAGGATGGGCCTTAATGGAGTTTTATGACATTTGTTCTGGCAGGTCAGTAACTTTATGGAAATTTCTGCAGTGCCAGGTATCCTAACAGTAAGAAAGTTCTTCACTCAGTTGTTCTGAGAAGCCGGGGGCATTTGCCAAAAAGCTTAACCTGGTTTGGTTTGGTTTGGTTTGGTTTGGTTTGGTTTGGTTTGGTTTGGTTTCAATATGGTTTTAACTGAGTTGCTTCCTTCCGTGCCAGTTGCTCTTTCTCAAAATATGGAGGCAAGGAGAGTAGCCAGCGGGACTGCAAGTCAGGAGCATTTAAAACAAACATTTTGAATTCAGTGACAAATTCAGGGAATGTAACTGTCTTTACACTTAAATAAGATTTGAAGATTTTTGAAAAAGAGGTAAATTAAAAATATTTATGCCAAAACATTATTTCTGTAGGTTTTGTTGTTGTTTTTGCTTTGGTTTTGTATCATCGACATTTCCCGTAAGTAATAGTCAAAGCTTACATCCCTTATGGAGCACCTACTGTAGACAGTATCACACCATAATCTCCACTCACACTGCAAGATGTAGAAGTATCTGTCTAGAATAACTTATTTGCCATGCGTCTTTCATTCCCCTAAGGGTTTTAGGTTTAGGAGGAAGGATTTTGGTGATGTTTTTGTCCTGTCAGCAAGTTTTCTCCTTTTTGACATGCAAGTCACGGACCCTTCTGGATTAACTGTTACAGTTCTTTTACTTGTACAGCAGTGAGAAAATAGCATAAAAATCGTCCAAATGTGTATTTTTGTCATCGGTTCTTGTTACGCTGCAGTGCAGAAAGGATCCTGGAAGTTGTCTCTCTTACAGCACTGAGATTATCTGTGCTACTCTGGGGGAAAAAAAACTTGCACACGTTTATTTAGAGAAAGCTATATTTCTGATATTTTGTGGTACTTCAACCACAGCGCTCAGAGATTTGAAGATCCTAAGCAAACAGGATGGTTGTGTGCAACTGCTACGACTAATATAAACAGCTTTGTTGTACAGCTTTGTTTTTCCACAATCCTCTTGAAGAAATGGAAGGATATTACTGTGCTCTTTCAGACAGTAGGAGTTCACCAGGTATCTTAAAAAACAAACAAAAAAAAAACCCCACAACTATCTTTAGAATTAAAGCCTGTGTGTAAACTGCAAGCAGTTAATCATTCTGGGCGCGGAGGGACCAGACAGAAATAAGACATTTATCTGTATGGGAACATGAAACGTGCTTTTGATGGAAGTAACTGTGCGGTGAACTTGTGTGTATGTTGCACTGGATGCCAGAGTAAAGCAGCAGTACCAAATGCCTTTCTGCCGGGAGAGCTGGTCCAGCTGGTGGCTTCCTTTCCTCTGCCTTTGTCTAAGCTCTGCTTGGACTTGTGCAGGCATGGAGCTGTGGCATTATGGACTCCGGCAACCTTCTCCTGGGCTTTCCCCACCAGAAATCCTGGGATGGGAGCGTGACTGCCAAGGCAGACAGCAGGGACACTTGCAGGAGCCTGATGCTGTCGGGTAGGGATGGCCACACGCAGGTCAGGCGACAAGCACCTCTCTGGTCACGCCACATGAAGGGGCAGGAGCCATGGCAGCCCACGTGCCTCACCCCAAGAAATGCTTTCAGCTCCTTGCCATAGCTGTTATCCCTGCTCTCCTTCTGTTCCTGGTTGAGAGAGACTGGCTTTCACAGAAGAACGTTTGATATTTTTATCTTCTGTTGCTGAGATGAGCCCAGAGCTGGAGTGGTGTTTAAAGCCATGAGTGGATCAATGCCGATCCTGGGGCATCTGATAAACTCTTATTTAGGTCAGGCCTCCTTGGGGTTACCTGTGGAGATCAGCATCTTAGATCCTGCTGCAGCTATAACACAGTGCAGCTCCCTCAACAGAATAAGCCAACCCTCTGTAACTGGCCTCATTTGAGATTTTTTTTTAGTAGGCCTGACAGCAGACAGATGATTTTTTTATAATGGGTAGACAGCTCTCATGCTAAATCCGTGCTTTCCTCCTTCTTAGCAAGATAAAGAGAACCTGTTGCATACAATTACCGTTCTGCTTGCTCAGAGGTACTGGAAGGAACAAGGGGTGCTTTGCAATGCAACCTTATCTCTTAACTGCAGTCCTGCCTCTTTTCCAGCCTGAGAACTGCGGAAACTGAGCAAGACCAGTGTAGGCAAACGTTGTTAAAAGCATCAGGCATGTAACTGCGGCATCCGTCACCGGAGTACCTACTTGCTGCACATTGTCCTGCTTTGAAGACGATGAATTTTCAAGAGCTTGAGCCAGATTTCCCAGACCCGAGCATCAGGGAGAAATACATTTGCTGTAAAAAGCGAGGGCACCCGCTTCCTGACTGGAACAGATTGAGCTGCTTATGAGTACAGAGCCTCTATTGTTCTGCCCTGTGAGATTGTGCTAAAAGCTTTGAAGCAGCGTTTGCATGTAGGTGTCAGTTTTCTAAGCAGTTTTTTTCTTTCCCTGTTTAAAAAAAAAAAAAAAAAAAGAACAAATCCTGCCACCCTACTCTCCCAGCCTTTTCTTGGCAGTGGCTGTTTGACTTGGTAATTGTTTATTTTATGATGTGTTGTTTAGGTTTCCCAGTTTTTCTTTGGCCTGGCTATTTAACTTCTTTTCCTTATTGGATCAAAATCAGTGTATACTCAGTGAGTTAGTGCAGGAGCTTTGCCATTATAGGTGATAGAGATTCATAATGTTGTATTACGCAGGAGTATTACGTGCAGTATTATATGTGATAAACTATAGTGTGTGTCCACTACTTAAATGTTTTAATTCCTTTGTGAAATCCAAAGATTAATAAAATGGCTGCAGTAGAAATATAAATACAAAATGCAGGCAGGAGCTGCAGACCGGCAATACACAGGACTGCTGTTGTGCCTCAGTCACGTTGTGCAGCTCCCGGACTGCTGGAGCCAAGCTCCCATCTATAAGGTTGATCAAAGTTAGAGTCTAGTGAGGAGGCGTCATCGCACTCTGCCTGTGTGTAAATATCAGTCAAGTGCTAGAGGAAACAATGAGATTTTTTTTTAATCTAGAGACTCAAGTCAGATTGAATCACGTTGTAAAGTTTCAGGGCTGGTGCAGTTAATATAGGATAACCAATAATCTCCCTTCCTGTGGGACTTTCCCCAGTCTGCTGACCTGCACCTGACTCCTGTTATATGGGGAACAGCAAGCTGGGAATGTGTGAAAACATCTAGATTCAACCAGTGTTTGAGAAGGGCTGGGGAAGCAATCATCTTCTGCTTTCCCATGTGATAATTCCCCGTTCCCTTTTTCAAAATGTAAGATATTTCCCAAAGTGGCATAGAGAGACGTCTGTTTACAGATGAAGATCATGAAAATCAGTTGGTGGAGGGTAGGGTTGCTGTAGGAAGAGCCCAGCATGTCACTCTTTCAGAAGGCAGGTCTAGAGTGAATAAGAGCAAGCATAGAAAGAGAAGCCTTTCTTTCATCGGAGAGCCTGCGGGGATCACCGGGTGACTGAGCACAGAAGGCAAGAAGCTGCTGAGAAGGTATTTGCAAGTCATAGACAGCACAAGATACAGTCCCTTCAGTCTGCTCAAGGATATTGCCGTACTCAAACATCAGAAAATAAGGTTTAAAAACACTTAAGAAAAGTCATTCTCCTTTTCTCTCTCTTTTTGGGAGAGTCTTAGATTGCATGTGGATCTGGCTTTTAAGCTGCTACATGAAGCTCTGAACACTAGAATCTGTTATTTTCTTGGATGAAATATCAGTGCATTGGACGCATGATTCCAGATTCCTAGGTCTAGGGAAATCACCAGGACATGTTTAAAATTTTGACAGATGTCAGAGTGGGTGAGGGCTCACCAGAGGGGATCCCGGTTGGGATTCCTTTAATTGAGGAGGAAAGGCTTGACTTCTTTCCTCTCTTATTCCCTTGGTTGGTGGCTAAATATGATTTTCCCCCGTTTTATTAGCTGCCCTGGTGTTTTGCAAGCGGTGCAGCTACTCTGTGTGTGTTCCCATTTGCCTGGGTGTGGGTGTTCTGGGAAAAGTAAGGAGGAAAAAAGCAAATGAGATGGCTGCCAGGAGCAATGGGGTGCCCTGTCAGAGATTACGCTGGCTTTCCTGGTCAACCCTGATAGCCTGGAGGAGGCCAGGGGGCTTGTGGATGGATGAGTTGGTAGTGCCTGAGCAGGTGGAGCTGCTGTGAACCTGAAAGGAGAAAGGAGAATCACAGAATAGCCCGAGTTGGAAGGGACCCACAAGGATCTGTGAGGCCCACAAGGCCTGTGAGGCCCACAGCCAAGTGTCTGTCGCAGTGTGTCAGGCAGCTGGGGATGTGTGGAGTCTCCTGGCTTGCTTTAGCTGGTCTCTTTTTTTTTTTTTTTTTTTTCCGTATTTTCATCTTTGTCCAGAAGCTGCAGGCTGTCTTTTGGCCCAGTACTGCCTCAGCTTTCAGCCCATGTTTTTCCAAAATCTTCAACCTGTGCTTATTGATACGGTGCTGCCTTCCCCTTCCTCCTCCAGCTTTCCATGCCAGGGGCACCGCTTGTGAGAGGTAAACATCGTGTCTGGCAGCTGCCTGCTCCACGGGAACGGTGACTGGATTGCCTCCATCCTAGCTGGGATGGATGGATCACGCTCGTGTGTGCACAGCCGGGGGAGCAGGATGAGAGGTGGAGGTCTCACCTGGGGGGCCCGCTTAGGGAGCCGTCCTACACTGAACAGGTAGAAAGGGGGAGAAAATGCAGTGCAGGTGGGAGCACGCAGCACGTGGGAGAAGGGGCGGCAGCGGAGGAGGAGAGGAGCAGAAGAAAATAGGAAGCCATCCAGAACGAGAAGTGCAACTTGTCCTTGAGCTGGAGCTCCTGCACGCTCCTGGTCACGGTGCGCCTGTGCCAAGTGTTTACTGAAGCGGGATGCGCTGCCTTTTAAACTCACTACACAGCCAGCAGAGGTGGCAGGGGAAATCCTTACGATACGCTTTACCAAAGGGGGAGGCAAAGGTTTCAGCTCTGGGGCAGAAGGCCTGGTGCTTTCCCTCTGCTATTACAGAGGGGAAGAACGTGTTGAGGGCTTGGGGCTGAGGAAAAAGCCGATTTACCTGTTTTGAAACAATAGTGCACAACACAGTGGGAAAAAAACACAGTGGGTCCAAAGCCAGTGCATGTGTCTATTGTTTCGCATGTTCAGTGGGCAAATGTGCCTAGAGAAATGTGATCTGGAGAATGGGAGTAGCTGCCCTGGGTTGGGGAAGTGCCACTGGGCTTGGCACGGGTCCCCGGATGACTCCATTAAGGCAGGGGGAAAAAGGCAGTAGTTGCTAGGCTGCAAGGGAGGCCGACAGACTGATCAAAGCACAGGGAGAGAAAGTGTTTTCTGCAGATGTAAGACACGTACTTTTCTTTTTGTCCCTGGAGCTTACCTGAGTGAGCCGTGTCTGCCTTAAATTGTGAAACGTATAAATCCAGATTTGCTGAAAATACTCTCTTTAAATTACGCCTTCATACTTCCTTTAATCTGGCTGGTATTTGTGTAGGTTTCAAAACAGCTCTGTAAACAATCTTAAGCCTGTTTAAACTGTAATAAAAGAGAATTTCCTAGTGTTTGTGTCTGTCATCCCAGTCTCTGCCAGGGAACGTGGATGAAGGCTGAGCTGTGGTGAAACCAGATGGCAAGATACAAAGGGGAGAACCTGGGTGTCGGCAGCAGGGATGTTTGGCAATGCACTCCTAAAACAAATTGTGCACTTGGATGTGGTTTATTTTCTCCCAAAAAACATGAAGAAAAAATTGGTTAATCTGTGTATGTCTGAATTTTGTATTCAGTGCATCAGAATTATTTTACTTTTTAGGGGGCAGATTACAAGGAGCTAAACTCAAGTGACTTTGTAGAACATGCTGCTACTTTTCTTTTTCCATAGGAAAAGGAAGGTGAGATTTCAGTGTTCCCAATGTGCCATTCACAATATTTATGTTAAATATTTACCACGTTTTAGTTTAGTTGAGTACCTTTAGGGGGAAGAAAAATCTAGCATACTCCAGACTCAGAAATGTTTGCAGTCAATCTTCTTCATTTCTGCTTGCCTAACGTGGCATATTAGCTTCTTTGCACCCTGTCCAAGTGATCTTCATACATCTTAGCGAGGTATTTAACAGCAAGTTGTAGTTTTTTCTTGACAGCTGAGTGAGGAGTAAGTTTATCTCATTCGTTATGTTAAATTTAGCATTTAGAAAGATTAATCTGATATTGATAAAGATGAATATATGATGTTTCTTGTGCCTGATTCTGCCCTTGTCATGGTGGGTTCCTACTAATGCTTAAAAGGGAAAGGAAAATAAACCCATAATGATCAAGCGTGAAGAATTTCCCCCCAGCACATCCATGGGGGATCCCTTGAGGTCAGAAGAACAAGACACAGCTGGGAGTGTTGCTTCATTGGTGGCAGTTCTGAACATCACAAAGCTTGCTCGTGCAAATTTAAGGGCTCGGTGCCCAAAGAATTATAAAATGTGGCTCTGTGCCAGTTTCCCTCCTCCTGTAATTGTAGAATAGGGAGGACAAAGCTGCTCGACACAGGAATTTTGTTTTTCGTGTGCTGTAGCTTTCTTGATGAATTAATAGAACTGCAAACAAATACTAGGCTGCTGGTGGTTGCTGTACAATAGTAAAAGAAGTCGCAGTCATCTGATTCATTAGCAATTTGTAATTTGTGTCAGCAGGCTTTGTGTTGATGAGGATTTTGCACATTTCTTTTTCTATTATTATTATTCCCTTTTTTGGAAGGGTAGGGAAGGGAGGAAAGAAGACTTGTGAACCTTGTCAAGAGTAGGGCCTTTGTACGAAAATATATCTGCATTTTTGCAGAGTACCCTGTAATGCTGAAGAAACATTACAGATTTTTGCAACTGAATGTGCAGTTGTCTTTGTATGATAAAAATTGTGATGCTGTACCTTGGAAGCAGTGTTTCAAATGCACAAAAAGTATGGGTAAGTGCTTATAATTACTTTCCTATCCTATACAAAAATCTCCCTTCAGACTGATGAAGTCACCCCAAATCTACTTTGAGAGAGGTCAGGTCAGAGAGTGTACAGCGATGTAGGGAGGGTGTCTGCGCACTAGGACCACAGAAGAAAAGC
This sequence comes from Anser anser, assembly GCF_964211835.1. Taxonomy (NCBI): domain Eukaryota; kingdom Metazoa; phylum Chordata; class Aves; order Anseriformes; family Anatidae; genus Anser; species Anser anser. Next base: position 156,079,772 of record NC_139720.1, on the reverse strand, counting down.
TCCACAGAGCAACGGGGAGCGTACTGCCATGAAGAGATTTCCAGTGAAGGCCTTGGCACAGCCCAAATGACAGCCACGTGGAGCAGAAGAGAAACAATGGTTTTGCCAGTGTGAAAAGTATGGCCTGGAGAGCTGCGGAAGGCCAACTGCAGTGTGAGCGACTGGGTTGGGGCTTGTCTGCCCTCTGGGGTCACCCCACCACAAGGTGGAAGGTTCGGCAGAAACAAATTGGTGTAACATGTTTAAAAGGACCTACTCATTTCCAGAAAGCTCGCTCGTTGCAAGTAGTGCCCACGTCCACTAAATCCACTTGACCTCACCAGGGAGCATGCGTGAAGGTGGCCTGGAACAGAAGCATGGGGCTGATGGTGGCCCCAAAGCCAGGTGTTCCTCTGAGGTGCTGCCACTGGCACAGGCATAAGAACAGCGCAAACCCCAAGGCTCATTTCAGGAGCTCCTCTTTTTTTGCCTGGCTTTGAGTCCTGCCATGTTATATGTATATATCTCCAAAGGCCAGCACCAGGAATGCTGGTTTTCTGACTCTTGTTTTCATTGCGCGGTGCTTATCGTCTCTCTCTGAGAAGAGCGAGCAACGAACTGCATGCGTGAATGCTCTTCGTTTGCTCTGACAAAGTGTGGTTGTCAAGTGCCAGCCTTTGAGATCTATTTCAGCACAGGAAGAGGCTTCACCTTCAGATGTGAACGTCATCCTGCCGGAGGGAAAGGAGTGTTTTTCCTCCTGACAGATTGTTTCTTCTTACTTAACTAAGCGCTGGGCAGTCGCTATCTTGTTCAGTTTACCTCAGAAGAAGAGACCTGACTGTTTAATCCCACCCAAAGAGCATTAACGTTTCCACACGTTGGCTGAGGGCAGGATGCAGTCTATCAGGAAAAGAGCGTCCTAATTAATGTTCTTGCTATCCATCTGAGGAGCTGGAGGTTTGGGAAGAGTTAAATGAAGGTGAATGAAGGTAAATGAAGGCTCATTTTATAGAATGCGCTTCCTCCTGGGTTAGTCAAACCTCAGGACTTTGGGCAAGCCAACTGGCATGGCTTGCGCCTTCAGACCTGGGAGATAGGCACAGGCAAAACCTCTTGGCTCTGATCTGCAGTGCAGGTAAAATCAAATTTAGTCTTCTGTTGAGTACTGCTAAAGAAACTATTGTTATTCTGCTCTTCGTGTTGAGGTCCTGTAAGGAAATTTTTATCTCTAACCCTTTTCTGATGTTAGGGGCGATTTCAGGGTGACTGTCAAACACAAGGACCTTCAGTTGCTGCAGGTGTGGAGACATTCAGATGCCTGCCATCCCAGCACAGCTCCCCCGGGTATTCCAGAGATGATACACCAACAAACTGCAGACCCTTTGGGGGATTGCTAATGCAAGCTTCCCTGTGATTGAAATGACTTTTAATGGGATACAGCAGTGTCGTTGCAGGAAGAGAGAGTTTGAAATGTGGGGACCTCCCGGGGGATTTTGAACAATATCTCAGTTTGATTTTGCATGCTTGCCTGGGTATATGCAAATGACAGCTTCAAAATAATTTCAGTATGTGCTCCTTTCTACTGCCAAACCATCTGATGCTGCAGCAGATTCTGCAGTCACAAAGCTAACTCATACATTAGTTTCAGACTATAAGAAACCGAAATCATTAAGTCCTTCCAGAAGACAGTATTGGAGTCAAAGGGAAAGTGATGATATGATAATCCTTTTTGCTCTGTTCGCTGTTTTAAGCTTTCAGTCATTCTTTTGGATGTTTTCCATTGGGAAAAGGGTGTATGTGTGTTTGTGTTAACTCTTCTATTGTAAAGCGCTTTGGTTCACAGGGATGGAGCTTTCACAAAGATTTTTTTCTTAAATAACCTTACATAATTGGATGAAAAAGTCTAAAAGAATCTTCCCTTTGCTAAATTGAGCCTTCAGACATATGTGCATTGTAGGATTAAGGCTGCAGCCGTGTTCTGGACGCTGAGCCAGATGTGTTATGCCATAAATGAGACTTTCTGAAACCATTATACTTCTTCCTGGAATAGTTCTGTCTTTCAGCTATTCCATGTCCAGATTTTAAGCCCTTTCTCGTAGCACGATATCAGCTGAACCTTTGCAAAGAAGTACTTGCAAGAGTACTTAAAATGAGGAAACAGTGGATGTTTCCCTTTTTTCATTTTTAGTGGTTTGACTAAACTGTTGTGGCTGAAAATTTCCTAAGAAAATCTGCTTAGGGTGGAACATGACCTAGCAAAAATAACTCAAAACTGTGTTTAACAATGGAAGGTGCTTGACCAACCCAACTATAGGTGGCACCACCTATTTCTCCTATAGCACGTAGCAAATTTTTCAAGCACTGGCTACTTAAGATAAATTATCCCAATAAACATAGGGGCATTTGGAGTCTTTGCAGCGTGTATCACTATACCAGCCAATTCTGCTTTTGCTTACAAGCATCACTGCATCCAAATTGAATCCAAATTGAAACGCTAACACTTGACTCTTTCCATCTGTTGCCACTAGCAGTGCCTACCTAGAGTTGCCACCTTCAAATTTTTGTTGATTTATTGTGAGGTCAAAAAATCTTCCTACTGCTGGCCGTATCCTTTTGATTTTTCCAGTAGCTGTTGGATCAAAAACAAATGCTACAGCAACACTGACACTTCTACTGGAATGCAGTGCTTTCCTTCTGTGTGTCTTAGCCCACTGAGGAAGCTATATTTTACTGGGATTTGAGTATCCCTGCTAGTGTAGGGCTCCCTCTTAGTTCATGGCAGGGGAGTCCTGGGCTCAGTGGTAGAAGAGCACTGTATGGACTTTGAGTCCTGCAAGCATGGGGAATAAATCTGAGTGCTTTTCATTAGAAGCACACATATTAAAATGGGGTTAAAATGATTATTTTATGGGGAATAACTATTGGTTTGGGCTGCTTGCAAAGATTTTACATATAGAACAAGAAAACAAGAAAACAGAGTTCAGGAGGAAGACAATGAGATGAAGAAAGAATGAGTTCCAAAGTAAAGGCTTCATGAGCTGTAGGTACTAGTTACAGAAAGAGCTGCCAGTGGTGAATTAAATATTTCCTGAAATGCATTTAACTGGCTACTTTTTAAACATGGTTACATCTTGTTACACTGAGTGGGCATGACTCAGAAAATCATTGTACATATTAAAAATTAATGGCATATCAATGTGTTGCTGAATATTAGGTTTGATGGAGAAAAATTTATTCACAGCATCATCCAATGCCCATGGTGGGTTGAGGAACACACTCAGGCTAATTATTTTGGGCATAAATAAGAAAACAAAGTACAATTAACTGGTTGGAGATTGTAACCTTAGCAAATGGTGCTAAACCAACTGTTTTTCTAATTTTAAAGGAAAAGCAAACCAAACTTATGCAAAAGACTGCTATTTATATTGCTATCTGCTGAATGTAGTACTATTCCATTAATTTTTCAACTATCCGTACCTGGCGTAACTCAGAACTATTGTACCTTTAAAATATAAATGCGAGATGCAAGAGTTACAGACTTTAAAGGTTGTTGACATTAATTATAGATTAAGGACTTCTTGAAGATGTTAACAGATTTTCCTTCTGCTAGCTATATTATAGTTTGCTTTTCAGACTGGAAAGAGGACAGACAGGATTATGTTTGTGCAATTTTCTTCCAACCGTGTGTACAGAAACAGTGTTTAAAATATGTGGAATTGGATTTGAATTCTCATCTTCTGGGTTGCAGGCGAAACAAGCTAATGCGGTTGCAGAGATGTGCTCAAGTAAGAGAGTTTATATTACCGAAAAGTTATTTCGGAGTAATTTATAAACAAAATCATGGCCCTTGGGATAATATAAAACTGTTACTCACAAGACTTTTTTTTTTTTTTTTACCACTAAAATATCTAACCTTTTTCATGCAAATTCAAGGGCAGCAGCTGCTTCCAAGGTACAAAGCAGCAATTCTGTTACAGCAGTGACAGTGCTGTAGGGAAACTGATGGCTCAGAGTGCTCTCCTAATGGCCTTCTTCCACTTGTACACAGGCAGTAAGCAGCAAATAGCAACGAACAAGTATTTTAAAAATAGTCTTGTTTTCTGCTTTCATAATTATCCTCTGGAATACAGGGGGGAGCCGGAGGGTGAAAACAACTTTATAAATATTTCTGTTCAGGGATGCATCGCTGTTTATTGCCGGTTCTTCAGGTGACAGCTCTGCATTACAGATTCGTGGAGAGGCTTTGGCTTTGCTCTGCTGAGCTAGGCACTTGGAAAGGGGTTAACATTTGGAGTTAGCCACCTGCAATGCTGACCAGCAAAAGCAGAGTGCCTTAGGTAAGTGTCATCTCTTTCTCTGAGTGGGGACCCTGAACTCAGCCAGCAGAAAGAGCCAGGAGAGTTTCAGGTGCTCGTCTGTGCTTTTGTGGCCTGAAGGAGGGCAGGCTGAGGGGTGCTTGGCTTTGTACCTTCCTGGTGAAAATGCTTCAGTTGCAAGCACGAGCTCTCATCTCTGCTTCAGAGGTCATGGATGTGTTTTCTCATTAAACTTGAATTTGATATGAAGTGTGCTTGGTGTTGGGACGGAGAAAACCAAAGCCTGTGTGTATGCCCAGGCAGACTGTATTTGTGAAGGGGTTTAGAAGCTGGTATTTGTTACCTCCTGACTCATCTTGCCCATAAGATGGGGTGAAGGTCAAAATGTTCGGGTGTGACTTGGCATCTTTAGAAAAGAAAACAAGCATAACACAACAGCTTATTTTTTTATTACTGACACACGGAAGTGTTACCTTTTTCGTAGCCTAATTTTAAAGGAATTTTCCAATGTCCTCTGTTTAAATTTATCAAAGCTGCCTGAAATACTTTCCCAAACATTTCTTTTCATAGTATGTAAGAGGGCTTCCCATGCTTGGTGCAGCACCCTTTGTGCTCATTTTATTTCAACAACCTTTCTCATGGGGTAGTAATGGGTTACTTACCCACTGTCACATGAGTCCAAAATGCCTTTAAATTCATCAAATGTGCGCAAAAGCCTATGATGTGTCACTTGTATTGTACGAAATCCTAAACAAAATACAGTTGTTTGCCACAAGAGAGTGAGAGGTTTGGAGGTTTGATCGTCCCTTCAAGAATCTAGTCACCCGTCAAAGCCGTTTCTGTCTGTAAATAATCTAGGGCTTACGGCTCTTAGTGTGGTAGAGTGCACAGTTTTGTTTTGTTTTGTTGTTCTGTTTTTTCCTGTAGCTGCAGTTTGTTCGGGGTGTCAAGGTGATGGTAAGGCCTTACTGAGTCCTGAAGCTGTAACCTCTGAATAGATTCCTGCTTCTCTGATGTGTCAGGTCAAAGGCAGCAGACGGTACAAAAAGACAGAGCAGTCAAAGCTGGAAAAATATCAGGAAAGTGTGAAGGGATGAGACCAAAGAGCCAAAGTAACCGCAGAAGTACTGCAGGCAGCGCAGCAGGTGGGGAAAGGAGTTCTTCAGGGACCCCCCATTGGAGCTTGAAACTTGTGTCTGCCCACATCTCAAAAAACAAATGGGAAGTCTGAATCATCCTCATTATCACTACCAAATCCTTGTGTTCGATGCTGTGTTGAAGGCTGAACAATAGTTCTCAGGAGTCTGTTGGGAATAACTAATAGAAATTAATTTTTGACTTGTAACAAATATTTTTAATATTACTGCAGTGTATTGGTACACTGCACATACATCAACGTAATTTTACAGGTTTTTTCTTAATAAGTCCATTGAATTTTGCTCAGAAACAGACAGCTTACAGAGGAGGAGGAACTGTGGCTGGCAATAAATCAGGACAAAACCAAGGGAGAAGACCTCAAAGCAGCTGAAAAACAACAAAAAAAAACAAAACACATTGCGGCCAGGATGACATACAGAGAGAGAGATCATGAGCAACCAGAGGGTTGTGGTCGAAGCTCATAGCTGCTTGCTGCTCAGAAGCAGCAGCAGCAGCAACAAAGAAGTTCAAGAAGTCTCATTTGAAAGTTGAGTGTTTAAATTAGGCATCTTCCCTCTTCCATTTTTAGGCATTCTGGCGCTTTTGTATGCTGAGTTTTGGACTCCTTCACACTTTACTCTGCTTCTTTCAATTGTCAACCTAAGCATTCAGAAATCATGAATCAGCCTCCCTTTGCCCCCAGTGGCTTAGAAACCATGAGATTTTAAGAAGTAACAGATGTTTTGCTCTTTTTATTTGCCTTCTGGTTTTTGAGCTTGCGGAGTTCATATTTTAAAAGTGTTTCTCCTCAGTCCCCAGGCTAACACTTTATTTATTCGCTCTTTAAATTTAAAACAGGTTCTTCCCCCAGCCTCAGTAATGGGGGCTTAAAGAGGAAAAATTCCCTCCTCGTGACAAAATCATGAATTGGCATTGCTTGGTTCCCAAAGGTTCCCCAAATATTCCCAAATGTTGTCTGTGGGAATATAGGATGGGACTTGATATTTTGGGTTACTGAGCACAGCCTTTTCTTATATTAAGCAGTCATGTTACATAATCCCATCCGAAATTTGTCCTGACTCCATCTTAAACGTACTTATATTTACTGCCCTGTATCTTCCCTATGGAAAACTTTTCCAGAGCCTCACTAATCAACCAGTTATAAAATTTCTGCTAATTTCTAGTGTAAACATACTCATAACCAGGTTAAAACCCATTTATTCTTGTATTAACACCATGCCTTAGCTATGTGATTCCTTGAGTTTTATTTCTGCTTTAGCAGAAATAAATAGGTGTCTTTCCTGACACCTGGCTTTGTTCAGGTGTGGTCAACATCATCATCGTCACTGAAAGCCGTGAGAAGGATTCAGCTCAATAGGTATAGTCTCCAGCTATCTTAAGCTTGTAAACCATCCCCAGGGCATAGTGACCCATCTTTCTTTCTGCCCATAGGTCTACAAATTCGTACTTCTTTTAGTATTCACCATTTAACTCTGCTGAGTTTTGACCATTTTTGCTTAGCCTCATTGGTCTCACTGGTGGTGTTATAGTGGAAAAACATTCAAGCAGAGTGGGCATTTCCTGGGGACTGTCACAGCTAATCATTATAGATTATTTTACCTCATATTTCGGTCTTACTTTGAGAACACACGAATGGAATCATGGAATCATAGAACCATTTAGGTTGGAAAAGACTTCAGGATCATCAGTCCTGCCTAACTTGGCGTCATCTGCAAACTTACTAGGGACGTGCTCGATCACTTCATCGAGATAATCGATAAATTGGCCCCAGTACAGAGTCCTGGTGACCAACTGGGTTGAACTCCTTTCACTGTGACTCTTTGAGCCCAGCCATCCAGCCAGTTCTTCACCCAGCGAGCTGTACACCCGTCCAAGCCAGGAGCAGCCAGTTTCTCCAGGAGAATACTGTAGGAAATGGTGTCAAACACTTTACAAAAATCCAGGTACACAACATCCACAGCCTTTCCCTCATCTACTTAGCAAGTCATCTTGTCACAGAAGAAGATCATGTCAGGCAGGACCTGCCCTTCATAAACCCATGTTGGCTTTATCTGGTCACTCGATTGTCCCGTATGTGCTGTGTGATGACATTCAAGTTGATCTGCTCCAAAACCTTCCCATTTCTGAGGTCAGACTGATAGGCCTCTAGTTCCCTGGATCTTCCTTCCTCTCTTTCTTGTAGATCAGAGTCACTTTTGCTCACCTCCAGTCAACTGGGACCTCCCCAGTTAGCCAGGACTGATGGTAAATTATTGAAAGTGCCTTGGTGAGCACTTCCACCAGCTCCTTCAGTACCCTTGGATGAATTCCATCCAGTCCTGTAGACTTAGGAACATCAAAACATGGAGGAGGTCACTTACAGTTTCCTGTTGGATTATAGGAGCTTCCAACTCCGCAGGCTGGGTATCCTAAGAACAATTGGCCTTACTAAGAAACAGCGAGGCAAAAAATGCATTAAGTACCTCAGCCTTTTCCGCATCTTTCCTCACTACATTTCCCCTCACATACAATAAAAAATGAAGATTCTCCTCTTTTTTCTGTTGATTTATTTATAAAAGTATTTTTTTATTGTCTTTTTCTGCACTAGCCAAACTGAGTTCCAGTTGGGCTTTGGCCCTTCTACTTTTCTCTGCAAATAATTTATCGTATAAATGAATGTTATTCCATGCTCACCAGCCTGGAATATTTTAACTATATCTAAGTTAATTGCATTATAGTTCACGGTACCGGTTTTTCTGGAATTGATTTGCTGAGTTTTACAAAAATCTTGAACTGTAATAAAAGAGTGGCATTTTTTTGTTGGTTGGCATGGCTTGTTTGCTTTTTGTTGCTAGAGTCTGGGTAATTCTCACTATATTCAGGAACTGCAGTATGTGATCAGACATGCTGGATTTCACCTATACTTGTGGAACAATACCGGTACCTTTACAAAAAACATGTTTGCTTGGGATACGTTGGTCATACTGCATACTGTGTTTTGAATTACTTATCTTAAGGATTTGATTTGTTTTACTTTTGGGGGAGATTCCTTCTGTTTTGAATTGCATGTAGAGGATGGTAACAACAGTCTGGAAATTTAGTTCAAGAAGGCATAAAGGTTTTCTTTTTAATTTATTTTTAGGCATCCATGTCTTTTTTGGGAAAAGATGTATCTACTACTTTGTAGATAAAGTGGCAAGCTAAGCAATAATAACATGAAAATGCATTGTGCATGCTTGTTTTTCTTTTGCTGTTTCCTTCCCACCTCAAATACAGTTGGCTTGGGATGCAACGCTCTGCTCTTGTTCAACACAGGTCTTCTCTGAAAGGTGTTTACGCTTCCTTCTCTCCCCTCCACCTTCAGCAAAGAAATACCATTGCTTTCACACTCCTTTGGCGCATCTGTGAGTCACTAAACCTTATAGGGAAAAGAGTTTGTGGTGCTTCTGCTGTTGAGGCTTGCCAGCCCTAGTCAGGAAGGATGGCAAGCTGCCCCCTCCTTGCCCTTCCCCTTACAACCCAGCAACCCCTGAAGAAATTTATCACCTGCACAAGGCTGTGTGCCTGGAATTAGTTAAGAGGCTTACTGGAACTTCTGTGGCAGGGTCTGATTTTAGCCTTCGCCTTTTTGTGAGATGGGAAACGTGAACAGAGCTCAGAAACTGACCACAGTAAATCGGTTTGTGTTCCCTGTCAGAGCTCCAGGTTGGGCTTCTGCTCACCTTTTGGGGAATCTACAGTAAGTCGCTTATTTTTATTGTTTCAGACACTCAAATTTTTGAGGTGAGAATGCTAGGCAACCTCAGGTTCAGCCATGAGCAGCTGATGCTGTAGCTGTTCTCTCTCTTTGTTTAGGTACTTGGCTGAAAGGTTGGTGAGGTTTTCTTAGCTTGTTTTAACCATAGGAGCAAATGTCAAGAAAGCGAGAAGGCGTGTTTTCAGGGTTGAGATAATGTAATGTTTATAGTTTCAGTCCTGACATAATCAGAGGTAAAACCTTTTTTTCTACTGGCTGCGAACTTTTAACTGTGAAAAAGGGCTGTGGAGTGGGAGAAGCTGCTCTTTATTTTTATACAATTTTGAAATGTGCTTGGCTTTGATAGTGCATGCATTTCTGTAATGACACCGAGTGCAGGTAAAATACACCAGAACGCACATCAGAAACGAACTGCAACAACCATTGCCAAACATGCCTTCAGTCCTTCCACTGGCCTTTTAGACCACAGGGGGAATCTTCCAGCAGGACCATGCCTTGCTCCACCAGTTATTTTCCATGAGTTATAGTGGACCTGAGGAGCACACTCGCTTTCCTCCTCTGTGCTCGTTCTTGACTTCAGGAGACAAGCCAGTTTTACGGCAGGGGTAAGTAACTTCCAGGCAGAGCGTTGACGTGAACACTGGTGCTTCTCGCACTGCTGCTGCCCTCCAGGCAGGCTGACCGGTGTGCACAAGCGTGCACAGCCTCGGAGGTGGTGGTGGTGTGCTAGAGGAGCATTAGCTGGTGTTTCAGCAGCTGTTCTGGCAATTATTGTGATTAGCATCACAGGTACGGACAAAGTGACCTCGTGCCTTTGTGACCGTAAACTGCGTGTTTAAAAACCAGCCATGTGGTGAGCAGCACGATCATCGCAAGGATAAAAGAGAAGAGGAAAAGAAACAGAGTGGCTGGCGGTTTCTGTAGGGCAGAGCATGCTGCTGAGCCTGGGAAACCCACTGCTTGCTGAAAAGGGTGCTCACAGAGTAATTCAGACACTGTGATGCTCTCGAGATGTTGTGGAGGCATTAAGATTTTCTGTTGTAGAGTGCGTGGTTGTAAGGACCAAGGACTGTAGTGTTGTGGTTTTTTTCAATAAGTAGTAAAACTCATCAGATAATAGAACAGTAAGCAGTGAAAGGTGAGCTGGAGCACAACATTTTGTTTGAAATTTTCTAATAATCTTTGTATAGGTAGTTGGCACTTTGAAAATGTAATGCTTAGTGCTGGAGGAGTGGCCTGTGATTCTCTATGAGTCATCTCCGTTGTTTCCAGGTAAAAGCCATCAGAAATAAGAGCATATCATGTCTACACGGAGTATTGCATTGATAGATCTACCTGCAGCATCAACCCTCTTGTCCGTGACACCTGTTGATAACTTAGTGAGTGATACTTTCCTTTCTGAAGTATGGTTCTTGGTATCCTCATGTGCAATTGTGTTATCGCATTACTGGGCTGTTACTTCTAAGAATATATAGGGGTAAGAGGTACAGCTTGGCTAAAAGACATAGTGCTGTAGGCTTTGGATAGCCTAATTTCATTGTCAGCTTTAAGCAGCTTCAGACATTCCTAACAGAGAAAGGAAAGCCTTGTTTGTTTGCTTTATGTATTTATCTGTTTATTTACGGTGTTTGGGTTTCTTTGATGTTGGGAGTCGTGATTTACAGCGTAGCATTTCCAACCTATTGTGAATACTTTAGAGGGCCCTCCCATCTCTGTAGAGGATATTTTGCTAATAGTGACTGCACAAAACATTTTAAATGTAATACACAGGAATAGATTTCACAAACCACTTAACTGCAACATAAAAGGTTAGTGGTTTTTCTTTTTTTTTTTTTTTTTAACACAGGACTGGCTGTTTAGTAAAGTATACTATTGCTTGAAATAACAGTAAGCAGATTTTTGCCTTTGGCAAATACAATCATTAAAACACGGCTATAAATCGCCCCTTGTATAACTGCATGCATTGTGTATGCCGTGGGTATTTTTCAGTCTGCTGCTCTGAAGAGGTGAAGGAAAAAGCCATGCATATGTATCTTTTCAGTATAGTTGTTATAAATATATAGCTTTCTAATGGTATTTAGAAGCTATATTTTCCCAGAATGCTTACTGATTTGTCGGTGTGGACATACTGGAATGAGAGACCCGCTATATCAGTTACTTAAGTGTTTCTTTTAATTGATAATACCAGTTCTTCATAGCTAGAAAAATGTGGCTATTAGACAGGCATGTTTTTCCATTGTTTGGCATCTATTTTCAGACATTAAGCAGCAGCCTACACATAAAGCACTATTATTGCCATGTTTCCCAGTTGAGATTCTTCATTGTTCTTGAAAACCATCGCTGAGCAATTTTCTGCTAGCAAAATTTTGCCCGTGGGGCCACGTACGCTGGGAAATACTGTGAGCCATTCAAGCCGGCTGGCCTTGCAAGCTGCTCCGTTCCTGAAGAGCAGCACCACGTGCCTGCAGCAGTGCGGTGGGCACTCAGCACCCGACAGGATTGTTCTGCCACGTCAAAGTTTGATCCTCATTCAGTGGGCTAGGACTGGACTGTGAGTCTCTTTAAAGCCATCACTTGAAGTCTGAAAGAAGACAGAAGCCCTTTTGATCAGGGTGGTGCTGCTGAAAATTGAGTTGTCGAGTGTTGGGTTTCCTTTCATCAGTGCTCTAGATGTTTGGTAGAAAACTGCCCCGTGTTTTTGTTTAATGTAACGAACTTACTGGAGCTTCTTTATGGTATAGGCCACAAGATGATACTGAACAGAATCAGTTATTTTTACAGTGCTTAAACATGGTACCTACCTTTTGCTTGTAGTCCTGATTTGTAAGCGTGCAGCACATTTAGAAAACAAAGGACTTTGCTCATACCCTGTGCCCTAGCTCACTTCTGGGGATCTGTCCTATTTGTTATAGCTATATGTTGTCAATGCTACCTTCTTTCGTTCTGCTTTTGTTCTCTTAAGCCCTTTAGAGACCATTATCCTGCTTAAAGCAAGAGGTCCTGTGCAGACCCAGGAGCTGGACTCAATGATCCTTGTGCGTCCCTTCCAACTTGGGATATTCTATGAAAACAAATAGACAGCTTTGTGAGAACCTGCCTTATTCTATTCTCCCCTCAAATCACATGCGTCCTATGTCGTCCTGGAAAAATCACAAGCAAAAAGTGTGCCAGAGCATAAAACCTTCCAGAGCGAGATCAACCTCACTCGATTTCAGTTGCTTGAACATCTGATTCCAGGGTCGTGGGAGAGGCTTCCTCAAGTGGCAGTGGAATAAGAGAGTGGAATTAAATTAATTAAATAAGTGGAATTGCCTGTTGGGCAATTCCCCGCAGGTGTGTGATACATCTGTCTTCAGGTGGGATGTGTTTTCTCTCATGATATATCTCTCTCATCCGACTAAAGAGAGACAGTGTGGACAATGAGCTTAGACTGAAGGTATAACTCCTGGGCAGACGGAGTGGGGTGAATTGAATTCCCCCTTGGCCACTGGTGCAGCTGTGGGAGCGCCGAGCCAAATCTCCAGCCCACAGTTTACCCAAAGAGAAATCCATTGCTTTTAATGCACTTGTTGCCTAAGTTAAAACTGTATGCAGAAGCATTTGGAGACACTGTTGGCAGCGGTTATGAGGAGCTAAATGAATTCTAAGAGTAATTACTGGGAGCAGAAGAGAGCCTGTCATGCTTTTGTGGAAGAGGTGCAGTTGATGGGGCAAGTTCACATCTGCACTGCTTTCAAGATGAATGGCTTTTTGCACATCAGCAAGCATGTGGTCTGTGGAATTTGTGAGTATTGGATCCACATGTGATGTCAGAGAGGTGACCTCAGCAGATCTTTTGATCTCTCAAGCTTTTAAAATTACTCGGTGTAATGCTAACCCTAATAGTAAATCTCTTGGCAAGGATGCACATCCAAATCTATTCAGCATCCCTCGAAAATAAACGTAAGCCCTTCCTCAGATGTTTGATTTAACATCAGGATATCCTGAAATAGCTGGTGGTGAGAGCAGCTTAATGGGTATGAATTACATTTTTTATTGGGAAATGTTTGTCTTTAGTAGCCTAGTGATTTTATTAATTCAGTTTTGGGAGACAGTTTAAAATATGCTGATGATGTCAGCTATGCATAATATCTTTAGTGTAAGCACTTATCTGGTTCCTAGCAGCATAGTAGACAAAATACCTCCTGAATGTTAATGATAGCAAGAAGTAAGCATACTACCAGGTTAAAGATAGTGCAGTCCAGGGGGGAAAACAAAGCAGCAATGAGATGAAGGCCAAATTTGTCTGCTCAGCTTTGGCTGGCCTGAGTTTTCCTCTGAAAGTACCCTGCTACTGCAGAGGAAGTCCAGTGCAACTGGATGCTTAATTGTAGCTAAAAAGGGGAGTGAATATCAACCCAAATGAGGCTCTGAGGGGTCATGGGGGAAAACATCAGTCCTATTAAATAGCACATGCATCTCTACTGATTAGCACCTAGCTGGAGGTAAAGAACACCCTGTTGCAGTGCCGGGGAATCACGCTACTTTGTGCTCAGGAAGGACGTGCATGCCCTGCGAAGGAAAAATTGCTGACCATGATGATCATAGTTCACCTTTTCCTGGCTTTAATACTTTGCAGCCTGCTTACGGTTGTGATGTGTTGGTTGGAATGAATTATCCAGGAGGCGAAGCCTATGCCATTCCTCTGGCCAAGACCTTGTTTGATATGTGGGAGTAGAAAAGGTATCTCAAGCTGTTCAGCGCCAAGTAATTTTAGCCCCCAATTTACTAAATATTTACAGTCTACCAAAGCAAGAGCTGATAATAGCGGCTCCTTCGTGCCAGTCAGAGTTACGGCTCTCTCTGTTTTAGTCTCATGATGTTCTTTGTCATTAGGAGAATTAGGCATTAGGAGACACTTTGATTAGAAACGAGTAAAAGGACACCCAAAAGTACGCAAGTATCGTAGAAATATCGTAGTTCAATGCCATTGTGGTCTCTTCTGTGTGCAGAAGTTCTTTCCCTATGGCAACTTATCCTGAGTCTGACAGGGTAGTCTGACTTCTCTAAGTAAATTGTGCTGGAGAAAGATAATTTCTGAAGTTGGTAGTGAGGTGGTGTTTCAGTGGATGTGACCAAAGTATGTGTATGTACTGACCCAGAACTTCACTTGAGGGTTGGTGAGAACGTGGATGACGTAAAATGCTTTCTAAATAGGCAAGGGTGATGGATATTTGTTAAGTCTCATAAAGTGCTTATCAGTTTAGAAAAAAATGAAAAAACAACCAGAAATGTGGAGCAATCTTCTGATGAGCCAATTAATAGAGTAAATGATCAATGGTAAACTGTAAGCAACGTTCATCTGGCTTTTATCTCCATATGCACGTGGTTTTTTAAAAAATTAACATATAACAGGAGGGGTTGTTGGTACCTGAAGTTTATCGGAAGGTTTCTATATCCTGTTAAAGCCGTCCCTAGAAAAAACCTGATGTCATCCTTTTCAGAGCTTTGGCAAGCCTGATCTCACCAGTGCATGGTAGAAGCAGCGCTGAGCAGGCAGTTCCTTGCCTCTTAGCAGCGGCCCGCTGCACTTCTCTGCCTTTGTGCCAGGCTGGGAAAGGATAATTACTCTCAGATAAGCAATGGATGATACTATCGAACTCCAGCTGTTAGTAATGCAGCCATCCGTCCACAGGCTCCGTCTTGGTCTGGAGGCTCCTTCAGCAAGCGGTGCATTCTCTTTGCACGTTGATTTGCTGGGTTTTATCTCCCTTTGCTTTCTGCTGAGGAAGTTTCAGCGCCCAGCTAAGGAAGGAGTGGGAAAAATCTGCTTTTATCTTGGCAACTTTCTGAAACATCTCTTTAGCTTCTTGTAGGAGCCAAAATTCTGTTTCAACTAGACCTGAACCTCTTTATGTTTTAGAGGTTTCTCTGTTCTTTTTCTTTTTCAACTTAAAAACTGTAAAGAATACATTCCATGGAAAATTGTCTTTCAGTACGACGTATGTATCAGCTGTAGTTACTCTTGTTTACGAAACTGGAGGAAGAGAGACCACCTCCCGGATGATTCAGATTTTGGGTTGACTGATGCATAGCCTGAAAGCTCCTATTTCCCCTCTGTTGATTAGATAGGAACCTAAGAAAATTATTCTTCCGCCTTAGGCACCTCAGTTAAGTGCTTAGAGTTAGGCGGGGTTAATCTAGATTTACCCTTAAAATAAAAATCAGAGGACGGAGAAGTTTGTTTCTGACAAGTTGCTTAAACCCTGGCAGATAACAATTCTGTGACGGTCTTAATTGCTATACTCTAATGGCATCTCCGAAATAATCACTTGTACCATCCAATTAGGTTGTTGTGCTGTAAATAAAAGTCTCACTGTTGCACAGCCTAGGAATCTGGAAATTACATGAATATTAACAATGAATAAACATATTTGTAAATACAGAATTAAAATGAGATGCGTGGCATCTTTAAGCACTCAAGGGATTGTTTTCATCACTAAGGAAAAAAAAAAATCACGGATTAGATAGAATCAAAACCTTTCCCAGTTACACGCATTCCCCTTAGGGCCAAACGAATTAAAACTGTTTCTGGAGGAACTCAACCTAAGACTGAAAGCGTGTTCAAAGTAGTGGTATTGTGTCAGCCTGCTGTTTGACTTCTGATAGCACATCCCCAAAGAGTTCTCTTTGACGTATCCCGAACAGAGGATGCTTGTTTCCCACCAAGCCTGTTGTTCCTGATAAAGCTTTCCTATACCGGAGTGGTACCTAACACTGCACCGCCGTACTCTGGCCTTAAAAGCAGCTTGGTTGCTCCTTTGTAAATCTGCTGTGCCTAAAGATTTATTTTAAATACTCTGTCCAAAGCCCAGATCGCAATATCTGAGTCTGTCCAACATGTGTTTTTAAGCAGAGCATAACAGAAAACAGGATAGCACGTTAAAACAAAATAGAGGCCATAAAAGCTGTTTCAGAGACTGTGTTAATGCCCTT
This sequence comes from Anser anser, assembly GCF_964211835.1. NCBI lineage: Eukaryota > Metazoa > Chordata > Aves > Anseriformes > Anatidae > Anser > Anser anser. The sequence goes on along the minus strand of NC_139720.1, from coordinate 156,063,605 downwards.
GTGATAATAACGTGGTGTTACTCTCCTTTGATATTTGAGGCCTCTATCTGAGTGACAGAAAGCAGATATCTCAGGAATCTCCGAGCTTGGACATTTTGTACGGGTAAAAGAGCAGTGAAGTGGGAGCACCACGTAAGCTGTTTTCCTCTCAAGGACTGCACGTTAGCTGCAAGCACAGGTAACTCTGCAAGGCCCACATGCACATGCAGAAGAAGGGGTGGGAAATCCGATGAAAATTCATCTTAGCTCAAGAGTGCAACCTTGTTCCTAGTCAGGGGGAGGCACCCTGAAGATCCTTCAGAGGCTTTTTGCCCAGCTTTTGTCTGCTGCTAACAGCCAAAGCCACGTGCAGATTGGATGTCCTGCTGGCCTTTCTTCCCCCTCTGCCTGCCTCCTCTGCAGACACAAGCACACATCCCTTCTGCTCGTGCTCCCCTATGACTGCTGCAGTTACATGCCGTTGGCTAGCATAACCAGTCATCAGACTTTGGCCATCTAGAGGCAGTTTCACCTTCCGGAAAGCTGGGCTGACTCATGGCTGGATTTTTCAAAGCCTCTGCGGCGTTAGGAGAAACTGCAAGTTGCAGACAGGCGGCGAAGAACCAGCAGAAAAGGTCCTGAGGATCTTTCTGAAGAACTATGTAGCTGTATTAAAAAGGGAGGTGGGTATTTTTTACCCTTCTTTACAAGTGCAGCTTGACTGTATCAGGTGCCTCTGAAATCTGCTGGTAGCAGAATCCATTACTGTACCACCCACCACCCCAATTCTACTCCTTTTTCTTTCCTCTATGGTTATGTGCCACCAAAGGTAGCACTTCACAGAGATGCGCCTAGCAGAGGTGTGCCTTCCCCTGCAAATCCAATAAGAATATAGGCAGCCATCACTTTTTCCTGTGTCAGGTGTATTCTAAGATGCTTTCTTTGCATGTTTAAAAGGCAGTTCAGACTCCAATATATTCTGTCTTAAGTTTTTTTGAAGCTGCTTAGAGAAATGTTGAATGCTTCTTATCATCCGTGATGGAAAGGTCACCAAGCTGTTTGAGTCTGTCCAGTTGGTGTCGGATCTTGCATGACCAGACAAGAAACTTGCATGTGGGGAACTTGAGTGGTAAAAGACAACCCCAAACTTCTGCCTTTCAGGTAGTTAAAAGTGAGATAGCTTTTGAGGCTTCTGTTTTGCACTTAGAGCTTTTACAAAAACAGTTTGTGGCCGTGAGGTTCATTCATTAGGAATGAACTTGGGACTGTCTCTGGTTTAGGTTCATACATAAAGTACAGTATTACTCCAAATATAATCTGGAGTAATCACAGGATGCTACAGCCAAGCTTTTCCTTAGCCAGTCTACATCAGATGTGCAAAACAGGACCAAGCGGATCCTACAGAAACTCTTGATCGTTTAAATTTAATGCCAAGTTACCCTCCTTACTCTGCCTCATGTTGTAGCTGTAGGAACACGAGATCCAGCTGGAGCAGCAGGCTGGCTGGCGGCAAGAGCTAGGGTGAATGCATTAGAGCTAGCAGCAGCCATAGCCTGAAGGCTTAATCGAAGGTTGTACTGTCAAGCTCACAATCTGGTCATGAAAAATTCTGCATCCTATTGTTAAAATGTAGCATCCTTCCCCTGGTAAAGCAAAAAGTAAAATACGTACAACTGGATGATGTCAGGGCGTGCTCAGTTTAATTAAAAGTCATGTTGAGAGCGATGCAGGACTGAAGAAAGATTATGAGAAGCTTTTGGCTATTGCATTTGATTTTGCTATAGAATTAGGATTTCATATTTTGTCTTTTTTTTTTTTTCCTGGGCCTAAGACTTCTCACATTTAAAACCATTTCATCAAAGGGCTTTGTTAGAATCATGGCTAAAATACTAAAATAAAATGCATTCAAATAAAAGTAGTAAATAACTACTGTGCATCTCAGTCTGGTTTTGTAGTTAATAACTCCAACATGGCCGTAACTCTCTATATTCTCATGCTTCAGGTCTGCATGGAAGGGTTTTGCTTTTCTTGTTTGATGACGTTAGAATTGCCTATTCCTTTATTTCAGTAAAGTGTTTGTTCGTAGCTAAACAAGGTGAGGAAAAATGAACAGGCAAAGAAAACAGACCAGAAAAGAAAGTGGCCTGAACAACAGAATGCTTTTATTTTCCTCTCAAAACACTAATTAATGTTTTAAAAGAAAAAAAAAAAAAGGAAAGAAAGAACCTGAGAAGGTAATTAGATGTTTTTTACCTTAAAACATAGAGGAGTGGAAAAGTAGGAGGCAAGCAGGGGGAGGGGGGTGTCACAGAGATTGGGGTTTCCATCCCCAATTACTTGCTGGCTGCTACACTGCTGAATTACACTGAGAGCACTGAATGGTACCATTATATTCCTTTTCAAAAGTTGTGACCTATGAAATTCAATCCGAGGTATTTTTAATGAGTGTTCTGAACTTCGGTTTCAGCTCTTCTGAAGAAACAAGGAGCACAGTGTGCTGCTAAATAGCACCGAGGCCGAGGGTTAAATTCATTCAGTTTTTTGCTCGCAGGGAGGGAAAGCAATATCAACATTTATTTGACAGGTATATACTTTCTTCCAGAGCCTCAGCTTCAGGAAAACAACTTTCCATAAAGAAAACTTGCTGAAAAATGAGGCTGCGGCAGCTTCACATCGAGTTCTCTGAAAACAAAGCCTGCGGTGTGTTTTCCGAGGCCAGCAGCCGCCGCGCACACGCCGTGGCTGGGCTGCGGGCATCCCTGCACTGCACTGCAGAAGGCTGTGGGGCATAACCGTGCGGGCAGAGCTCGTGCTGGGGACGCCACCTACCCAGCTGGAGACGTCTGCTCAGCTGCACCTCCTGGCCGTCAGTGAAACATGGGGCGTGCAGAGGCAATCTCTGTCAGAGAGGTGCCTCCCGGCATCTCTGGGTCTCTACGAAAGGGTTTGCTGTTGTGGTTGGGATGGCTTTGGGGTGGCCTCCTCCCTTCTCACACCTCTCAGCAAGCTTCCTCCTAGCTGACGTGGCTTTTCAGGCAAGCTTTCTCAGAGTGGACCTGGTTTTATAAAAGCCGGGGGTTGTTGCCTTCATTTTTCTTACGTGCAGCTTGTTTCAGATGGTGAGGAAGGCACTGCTTCATGCATCTGCCCCGCAACTCACTCGAAGATATGAAATTCATGACGGACTGGCTGTGGTTCTTGCAAGTCATCCCCATTTGGTGTCAAAGCTCTGAAGCTGGCGTTCGTCGTGCTGATGACACTCTTCAGAAAGGAAAATAGTCTCTTCCAGCAGTGGATGTTTGCCTTGCTAACGGGATAAAGCACAGCCACAAACCACTTTTTAGCTTTGCTAGTAAAATTAGGCAGAGATGACTCAGCATTGGCAGCAGCTAATTTAGGGAGTTAGCTGACATATTTCTAGTAAGTTTTTTCATTGTTCTTTTAATGTCTTAATTTTTCTTGTCCACAGTGTGCCTTTGAAATGATGTTACAGGAAAGTAATTTAGTTTTAGTGACTCTGGCTGTGGCAAGAGTCTCCCACTGGAAGTCTCCAGGAATTGGATGGTTGGGGTGAGAAATTGTGCAGCTTTAAACTGTTACTGATTTCCCGCAAATATTTTACACCTATCTTTAGAAAGCTACCAATTATGGCTGTAGTACAAGAAACAAGGCTCGGGGATTTTCAGAACTAATTAGTTTGGGTAGACCTGCTATTGCAGTTTGGTGTTTGGGCTGGGTTGTGAGGGAGTTACTGGAAACAGCATTCACATTTTAAGTGAAGACATGCATTGTCTCCATCAGTAGAATTACATGGAGGGTCTTAAGCCAGACACAAATTAATTTTTTCAGCTGAATTTGTTATCAGAGGAGATCAGAATGTCCCTTTTAAGCTGGTAACAGTAATTCTTAGGTACATGTGTGTCAAATGTAGTTTTTTTTTTAAATCAGTACATAAAAGTTAAAGGCAGTTGTAATTCCTAAGGGCTAGATGTCAATCAGTTAAATGCTGTAATGCAGTTGAAGGAACTAGAGAACAGGGAAACTGCTCAAGACATGTTTTGTTGAATACTGTTTTGGAACAAACGGATGTGTACTTAGCCTACAGTGACCAAAGGATGACTAGTTCCAGGTCTGTAGGGTTAGTGGTGTGTAGCTGATGAGAAGTTCAGATTCTTTTGGCATTGGTGACAGTGGGATGGACCTGCAAAATAAATTGCGCTGTGGGATTTTGTCCCGTGAGTGACCAGATGAGGAAATTCCCCGGTCTGCAGGTCAGCTTCATTCTTCCCCAGGCTCTTCTTCACAAAGGGCTCCACCAGTTTTGCAGTGGTTGTTGCTGACTCTGCAGTTGCTGATTCCTCATCAGGGAGAAAATAGAGTAATAAAGAGAAATAAAATGACTATTAACATCGGTTTGCATTGGTAAGAACTGCAAAGCAGTAAGATGGCTGGATCATTATACTTGGAGCTGACAGGTTAGCCTGTGATACGAAAGGCTTGCTTCAGAAGCTGCCCAGCCCATCTCTTCTTGGTTTTTATCTCCTCACTTGCACAAAGAACTGGCATATATAACACAGTGTGGCATGTATTTGCCCATCAAGTTATAAAGTTATCATTTTATAAGCCAAGTAAAAAGAGGCCAAGCAGAGTCTCCAATCCCAGCAGCATTACTGTACTGTAATTATGGAGCTCTGTGGTTACTTGAGGATTAACTGTAGCTGAATTTTGTGTTGGTCTGGCTCTGCTGCAAGAAAAGGTTTAATCAGGAACAACTGAAAATAGTTTCATCATGCAACTTTACATTAGCTTTGCTAAACCATCTCTTTTATTTTTCCTTCCACTCTATTTAACTATTAAAGAGGATTATTTAGAAGCAGATGTAATATTTTCTTTATTTTCCTGTTAAGTGTTTAGTGTTCACCTGAATTTTACAGTTGGCTATTTGTGGTAAAGTTGATTTTGGGAATCAGAAGAGAGTTTAAAGTCTAGTCAGCACAATCCTTCTGCTTTTGCCTTTTTTAGAAAATATCTCAGCATAAGCCAGTTTATCATAGTCAGAAATAAAAGAGCATGACTACAGTAACAAATCTCTGCACGTTCAACTGTAGAAAATTACATGTTTCTTTGAAGAAGGTGCTACAAATGTGAGTGAATGCGATGGTTATTAAGTTCTTTCTCGTTGTATTTTTGCCTCCATAATTGCTTGCTGTGTTGATTTTGGGTGAGTAAACACATACCTAAAATAGTCATTTTTGAAATCATTTTATTTGTCGTAGCTGATAGGTGAGGAGAAAAAAGAGTTAACTTTGCTGCTGCATTTTCTTTTTTAAGGACAGGTATTTGAAGTAAAACAAACCTGAAGTAAAAAGCACCATGTTCTACAGTCATACTGTTTAAAAAGCCTGTCACCACCAACAAAATCAAGCAAAGGATAAAACTTCAGTGACTATGAAAGGCAAGCACTGGTATTAAAGGGAACACAGCTTATGTGGGGAGTATAAAGTAGGAAAGCAGTCCACTGAAGTCTAACAAGAAGGGAACACTAAATAGACTTATTGTACATACACGGCAGATGATCAATTGCCTTTTTAAAGCTGTATAAGAGACTTATTTTGTTACTCCATTTGGCTTCAGTCCTGCCTTTGAGGGTCAGCACGCAGTCTGTGCAAAAACATGTGGGATACATGCCAGGAGTGGAGCCTTCAACTACACTATGATGGAAAATATCTTAAAAAGCAATGAGGTGCCTTTAGGTTATCATGAAAACGTACCCCTCCTACATCATCCCTCCAAAGGGGGTCGATACCTTGTGGCTGTAGGTGCAGAGTGAGGTTCTGCGTGCTTTCAGGTAGCGACCAGTGTGCCTGGCTTCTCCATTTCAAGGTATGACTTCCTTCTCTGCCGGTACGTGAGAGTGTGCCCTGGGACCCTGATGTGCTGGCTTTTAGTATGAAAAACGTGACAGACTGCGATGATTTTTTAAAATCCTGATTCTCGTGTCCCAGCAGCAACAGGCTGTTACTTGGTCCTGGTGTACAGAGGGTGGTGAATCCCACTTCTTCAGGACTTCCCAGCCTGAGCTGGACAGTAGAGCAAAAACTAGAATGCCCAGGTGTAAGAGCTATCTTTATGGTCTAAAGCTATTTTTACAGCTGTCTAATCCTTCCTATAGGATTAACACCTACACTTTGAAAGCGAGGAGAGGAGAAAGAGGGCAGAGCATCTCCAAGTGTCTTGGCAGTGTTAGGTCCCGAGCAACAACACCCAGACCGGTCCTTACTGCTTTTAACCCACCTTTTGAGCAATAGACTTTTGTTAAATATGAAATGTACACTTCATTTTATGGCGGAAAGGAGAACTGGATGAAATATGAAATTTCTCTTCAGATGCTAGCAGCACTGTTCTCCTGTGAGTAGTTTTCAAGCCTACTTTGAAGTATAAATTTTTGTCAGGGTTATTTGTTTAAGAACCCTGTTGCTTGGTCTCATCTTTGAGGTTATTTTTATGCTATTTGCTTATCGTGAACACATGTTGGTTTTTCATTCTTTTAGAGCTGAAGATACATACATAATTTTTAACAGCTTCGAATAACTGAGAAAATTCATACTGTTAGGAATGTGTGGTTGTTATTTTTAGTATTGATTGTGACTGTGTATGATGTCAGAAATACGAAAATACTGGGGGAAGTTTTCACTGTCATTTCAATTCAGTTGTTAAACTGAAGTATAAAATAATTTGGGAATCACGCTAAACTGAAATATATTTTTTAGGGCAATTTCTACTGAAAGAGCAAATAGTTTTTAAACTTTGTGTTTAAGTGTTGTACAATGTAATATTTAAGTATTCCTAACATTTATCTTGACCAGGTTGACTCATTTCAGTTTCAAGCACTCAAAATGTGACAGGAACATGGCATTAGTGGAAGAAATGTCTCCCTTTATATTGTGGCAGGTGTGCGTAAATGTAAAGGAATTATTTTCTCTCCTTATCAGGTGTTACAAATGCACTAGCAAGTGCAGAAACAAAACAAAAAAATTTTTCTGTTCCATTTGCAGCAGTTCTGAAGAAGAGAAGCAAACACTATGCTTCCACATGAAGCTATCTCTTACTTTGACCAAAATACTGATGGTATTTTTCAGATGTTCCAAAGAAGCTGTTTATTTGTTTTTTAACCTGGTGTTACTGCTCAGTAACGTAAAAACAAACAAAAAAACCTTTCAATGAAAGTGGGCTAGACAGATAAAAAATATTAAAATCACTGTTTGGTCATAAGCTGACACATTGATTTGGTAGATGGTTAGCGAAATAGTTGCTAAATGAATTGTCAGGGGGGTGAGAAGAATATGTCCAAACCCCCTTATTTTCGAGACTTGGAAGTCTTCCAGATATTGCTGTGAATTTTCTTTTTTAAAAAAAATCTGTATTGCAGACTGTGCCAAAGAATGGTCTAAACCAGTATGTAGACTTTTTAAAAAAAGATTGGAGATCTCTGGAACATTAAAGAATTGTTAAATCTATTAAAATATTCACCACTGGAAGATCATAAGCAACTTACTGTTTTGGATTTTAGTGGGAGGAGAGGGAAGGGGAATTGAATAAAATTGAAATAATGAGCAGACAGCAAATACTGAATGCACAATGTGTAAGGCTTGCTACTTTGGGTACCTTCATAGCTTGCAGCTAAATGTGATGCACATTATTCATAATTTAGAAGTTAGCGGCCTGACGTTCCCTGAAAATGTAAAGTGACTTTTAAAATGTAATTTTACAGAGCTAAATGAAAGGCCAGTTCAGAAGGTATTAAGCAATAAGGATGTGTAGCTTGAAATCAGCGAGCTTCTTTTCACTGCAATAAAATTAGAGTGTTATTTTGGTGTAGCTAAATACCACCTCAAGAGAATAGCAGTAATTCCCTGCTGTCAGTATGGCTGGGATTCACCTCATCTTAACTGAACTCTGTAAAACAGGTGCCTGGGCTACTCGTCATCAAGAGTAAAAGAGCACAGCTGTATCGCTTAGGAAAAGTTCACTGCCAATGTATGTGGATGGGTGTTTTGGGATAGGAGGCATTGCCCTCAGGAGCTGCAGTCTTTCTTCACTGATAAACAGTCCCCACGTTGTACCAGGGGAGGATTAGATTAAATATTAAGAAGAATTTCTTCTCTGAGAGGGTGGTCAAGCATTGGAATGGACTGCCTGGGGAATGGTGGGGTCCTCGTCCCTGGAGGTATTTAACAGACATGTGGATGTGGCACTAAGGGACATGGTTTAGTGATGGGACTTGGTCAGTCAGGTTGACAGTTGTATTTGATGATCTTGAAGGTCTTTTCCAACCTAGATGATTCTATGATTAAACGTGAATCTGGCTGTCAACAAAAATAGGAGCAGGGGACTGCCACCCGCAGCAGCAGCTTCCCAGCTCCTGGGTGTATCACATGAACTTCCCCCTCTTGTATTCCACCAATATACGATGTTCCTGCTTTGTTTCCCTCCCCACCTTCCAGTTGGGTGCCATCCACAATAGCTAATGGTCTGGAGGTATGGTCTTGCTGCCAGCGTTCATCACAGCATGATGTCAACATCCCACTTGCATGCCTCGTCCTCCTCTTAATCTTCACCTTCAGGTCAGCTCTTTCCCTCCCTGGTGTGAGCTCTTACGTGATGAGGCTCAGGGAGAGCAGGAGATAGGTCTTTTGGCTCCCTTTCCCCCTGCCCTCAGTGTTCGGCCACATCGGTGACCTTCTGAGCCTTCCCTCTCCCCAGCGTGTGAGGCTTTCATGACGGACATCTACTGAGAAGAGGCCTGTGCTTTTGTGCCGCGGCAGGAAAAGGCCCTTCTGCACCACACACAGGTGGTCGCACGGCCTTTCCCCAGCTCCACAGCCTTACGTGCATACAGAGCTGGACTTGATGATCCTTGTGGGTCCCTTCCAACTTGGGATATTCTGTGAGTCTATGAGCTGTGGGGAGCTCCTGGGGCCTCATGGATCAGGCCCACACCAGAATGGAGCAAGGAAAGTGGCCAAACTGTGGCTTGTGAGATGCAGGTGCAGCCGCAGAGCCATGGGACGGGAGCTGATGAAGCTTTGCCTTGTGCTCAGTGCCTGAGGCAGGCGTCTTGCTGGTTGGAAAACGCCTCCCACGTTTTGGAGAAGACTTGTGTTGTCCCATAGGCCTTGTAAGCACGCTGAAGTCAGACACAACTGCTGGCTGCAGATGCTGCCCCTGGTGTGGCACACTCGATCCTGAATGCTTCCTCTGTCAGCTGGGGTTTCCTGCGCCTCCAGTGACTGCTGTTTTGGTTCCTCACCCAGCAGACTGATATTTTAATTTATTGTGTTTGAATTTTTTAGTAAGGATGTCATGGGACTGCGCTGAATCAACATCTCTGTAAGGCCAGAGAGTTGCGGCATTTTTGGATGTCGTACTTCTCCTTCTGGTCCTGCAAGACCAGGAGTGTCACCAGGCTCTAAATCTCAGCGGGTTTTATATGCACAGTGTTTCCCCTCGAATAAACTGCCAGATTTTATTTTGACTTGGACTGATCAAAGCTAAGATGAGTTTAGAATGATAATCTTATTTACAAATACTCGAGTAAGAAGCATTTCATGTTACTGAGACACACTTCAGAGAAAATGCCCAGTGACATAAATGCTACAAGACTGCCATTCTGTTGTCTAGATGCATATAAGTAAAAAAACTTTCAGAAAACACCCAGCAGGTTTTAATCAGCTGCTTTTACTCGTGGTATGAGATCAGACAGGCCTGCTCTCCTCAGCTAACCTTATGCAGTGGGGTAGTGCAGGTGGGTTCTGCGTTTTCTCCTGGTGGTCCAGTACCTGCCTGTTCCTGGAGGCACCCCTTTTCCTGGGAGGACTGAAGCAGTTTGAGCCATGCCAGCCAGGAGTCCATCGGGTACTTCAGTAGGAGGTGTGAGTATTGCACAGTCATGTTTCCATTTCTCTGGTGGTGCACATGGAAGAAAGCGATACCCTCTGACTCTTGCAGTGAGGTTTCTACATCAGTGTATTTTCAGTGCAGTAAACTACTAGAGTTATTACACTAGATCGAGCGTCTTTTTAATAATATTCTCTTGCCTCTAACAAAATGCACTTACTGGGAAGCCTTTTCACTAAAAGGTAACGTATGTTTGGCTGTGCCTATGTACAGCAAGAGATGGAGGGGAAAATGTAGGAAACTTGGTTAGAAGACACGGGGCTCAGGGGCTGGCGCAGGCTGAGTGTTGGTCATCACAGATGTTTGCAGTGTAACCAAGCTGGAGAATATGAAGTGAGTCTATTCAAATATATTTGCACTGGAGTTTTGTTTTACACGGCGTTGCATCAGATCCCTTTTTTTTCCTCTCTCTTTCTCTATCCTCGTTCAGCATTTGGGGATGAATTGTTTCAGTTACTGTGAGGTTGGTTGTGACGAATGCTTGGAAAATTAGTACTGCTATCTGATTGTTCTCAGTCTGTTTTCTGACAGCATTCATAAGGCTAACGTTTGCTGTGGGTAACACGAACAAACAGTTCATAAAGCAATAGGTCTGTTAGAGGCGATGCGAGTACCCGGGGCACAAACCTGCTCAGCAAGTTCCTAGGAGGTGGACTTGGCTTTCCCCTTGCAACTTCGCTCTCAAAACCAGCCAGCCTTGATGGCTCAGGTCATTGCGTCCTGCAGCAGAAAAAGGGCATCCTTTCTATTGCTCTGGTGTAAGCCTCGCTACCGCTTATTTACTTCTCACAACTCCTATGCAGTAAGCCTGTTGGTAAGGGCATGGCCAGGAGATGTAGGGACCTGAGCTCAGGTTTGTCCTTCCTGACTCAACTCACCAACCCGACAGCCTGCCTCAAACAGTTTTCTTTTGTTCACTCTGTTTCTGCTGTTTCGTTTTACTCTAATAATTATTTACTGGGCAGAAAGGGAAAGGGCGAGTCTGTAGGTTGAGTGCAAGGGCGCTTGGCTGGGGTGTAATTAGGAACACGGGTCTCTTGTACTGGTGGAGTTGGTGCCGTTTAGTGGGTTATTATTTATTCTCAAGTGAGCGGAGATCTCTTTTTCAGGGACTCTTGAGTTAAAATAGGTGCATTTCTGCAAAGAACAAAAATATTTGATTTCAGTGATTGGCCTTTTTTACTGAAAAAGTGTGGGTTTTCTGCCAAAGAATTGCTGGTGAGCTGTAATTTGCAGTATTTGCTGCAGGTGTGGATTTAACTGATGTGCTGATGAGAAGAATCCTTACAATCAGCAAAACTGCAGCTCTGGGAGCTAATATTGGGCTAGAACATCTGGTCTTTGTAGTGAGAAGACTTTTACAGTGTAGAAGGAAATGCTTGCTCTTGACTCCTCTGATTTACTCATTAACTCTTGCGAGAGTAACACAGAGGAGCCTTGACCAGCCTTGGTGCTTCATAACAATCTTCTATTTTATGGTATTTTTCTCTCAAAAGCAAAAACGCTCTAAAGGTTCATTCTTAGCTGCCATCCAGGGATGGGTGGATATTTTCCATAGCTTTAAAATTAGAGTAATTACTTTCAGCTGCCCTGTGGGTATGGTTGGAATAACCACTGATTTTGTAAGCTGTATTGGCAGTGTTGTTTGCTGGACAACTTCTTAGCATAGTAATTTTTGTGCCACTAATTAAAAGCATCTTTGTTAATCTGCAGCACTTAACCCTAGGCTTTGTTTTCTTCTTACAGCAAAGAGCTCCAGGGAAAGTTTTGCATGATGCTGTTTGCAACCACCTGAACCTTGTTGAAGGCGACTATTTTGGTCTTGAATTTCCAGATCATAAAAAGATGATGGTATGTTAATTTTCACCTGGTTTTCATCTACATACACACTGTATTCTCTCTTCCTGCTCCTTACTTACAAGGTATGTTTAATGCTGAATTTCAAAAAAATAAAAATAAAAAGACTAAAAAGAAAAAAACACAATACAGTTCTTGCCTGCTGAAGTTGAAGAAATGTTTTTAAAACCTGATTAGTCCTGTCAGGTTTCATCTGTGTTGAAGATAGCAGCCAATTCTGACAGGAGTTGGACAGCATTTTGTCTTTATCAGTTGCAGCAGAGAAGCCAGAGGCTGGTCTGCTGCAGTCTCAGCTCTGATTTTACAGTCATCCGTAATTTGGAGCGTGGAGTCTGCAGACAGAGAAGTTAACAACGATTGTGACAGAGTTCCATGAAAAACATCTTGGGACAGGAAGATGATTAGATAAAATATAACGAGGTTAATAAAAAAGAGGGGGGGGGGGAGAGGATAAATATATAAGTAAACTGTTGAAAGTCCTGTCTGGGGAGCCGTGTAGCACAGCAGGTGTGCTGGTCCTCACACTTTGGACTCTGAGTGCAGGTGCCGACAACATTCAGATATTGCACTAATACTTCCAGGGTGGGAACAGCAGCAGAGAAAAGACAAAGTCGAATGACTTCCCAGACTACAATGGCTTTTGTTCTGAGGTTTATTTCCCTTCAGACTTCATGTGTGACCTCCTGGTATGTGGGCCAGGTGTCTGGGTTGTTTGACCTGTACATGCTGGTGTATACTGGATTTGCTGCCTGTTCAGTGAGTTCTGCACCAGTAGCCTGGCTGACCTAAAGGAGCTGACTTTGGGCAATTAGAAAAAAATCTGTATCTGTCTCTATATACAATTTTTTTAAGAAGCAATATCTCTTAACCAAAAGCCAAAGAGGATTTATCTGCTGCTGCAGTAATCTGTTGTCGTGCCTTAGTGCAGGCTAACATAGGCACTCTAACTGAATGCTATAGGTCATAAAGCTTTTGGCTAACTATAATTAAAGAGGAAATTTTGAAAAATGGACATCGATCTTTAAAAATGATCCACTTCACAGTTTGCTCCTGGATTTGCATGAAACACAACTTACTAAAAAGTTTCATATTCTGCCAAATATCCTTGGCTAATGCTGTAGGTAACTTGAGAGCTTAACATAACCCTTCAAAACAGTGCAACTGTACAGTGCTATTACAACAGAGCGTCCATGTTAATGGTGACATACTGACATTCCTGATGTATGTATATAAAGCTGAAACAAATCCTAACATCTAGTGTGTGTATACAGTTGCTTTTTAGTTTTCTAGAAAATAGAGAAGGTCACTTGATTGACCTTCTCTACTTCACAGGTCGTTAAGTTTCAAATAGATGACCCTCTGTGTTTTGCTCAGAGACCTGAAGTAAACTAACAGTTTGCAGTCTTGTGAAAACAAAATGGTTTATTTGCTCGAGGCAGAACACAGGAGAGATTGAGGTGCTGCCAGTGCCTGAGGCCCTTGCAGTGGCAGGCTGGAAATACATCCAGATGATCTCAGTGGGGGATCTGGGGCTCTGTGATGAAGAGGAAGGTTGAAAGAAAACCCCAAGGCTGTTCCTGGTTTGACATGCATGGCAATACTTCCATACATCAAGCATGGTAACTCATCCAGTCCCTACCCTTACAAAATGAAGTATTAACCAAGTACCTGACAGCGCTGATCTGTGTGTCCGCCAGTTTATCCAGCCCCTGTTTCTGAAAAAGGGGGAGATCCCCAGCTCTAGCTCACCCCTCGTCAGCTGTGCCCCCGAAATAGTGAAATACAATGGAAGCAAAGACTTCAGCCTGGGCTCCGCAACATGAAAAGGATGTTGAGGTCCTTGAAAGCATCCGGAGGGGGGCAACAAAGCTGGTAAAAGCACTGGAGGGCATGTCCTGTGAGGAGGCGTGAGGACACTTGGGTGGACTTGTCTGGAACAGAGAAGGCTGAGAGGTGACCCCATTGCTCTCCGCAATGTCCTCAGGAGGGGCAGTGGAGAGGGAGGTGCGGGTCTCTGCTCCCTGGTAACCAGTGACAGGACATGCAGGAACAGCACAAAGGGGAGGTTCACACTAGACAGAAGGAAAAATTTCTTTACCGTGAGGGTGCCCAAACACAGGAACAGGCTTCCTAGCGAGGTGGTTGATGCCCCCTGCCTGTCAGTGTTCAGGAGACATTTGGATAATGCCCTTCATAATTTGTTTTCACTTCTGGTTAGCCATGAATTGGTCAAGTGATTGGACTTTATGATCTTTGTAGGTCCCTTCCAACTGAACTATCCTATCCTATCCTATTTTAAAAACAGCTCACAGAAGCTCTTAAAGCAAGAGGTTTCATTATGAATCATTGTTTTGGTACGGAGCAGCATTCAGGATGAGAGCAATATTTACATTTAAATCGTAATTACCAGTTTCTGTGATGCAGTTGATGTAAATGTTCCTGTGGGATTTAAACCTTTTTGAGCTTTGCAGTGGCCATAACGTAGAATTCAAGCATTGTGCAAATAAAAAATTGTGGTTAGCTTCATATCTAAGAAAGAAAACACACGTGCATATTTTATATTCAGATCATCTGAAGAGAATTAATTGCTTGTCCGGTGTAGAACAGAGTGTAAAAAGAAAAATAAATATTTGGAGCATGTTTGTTTAGATGTGATCATATGTACATGAAGCCATGTATTCACAGTTCAGCTGCATTTGTTTCAACGTGCAGGGCTCCAGACTTCATGTTTCACACATTGCCAGTTGTATGTCATGATGCCTGGCAGCTGGATGTGTTCGTGTGCCGTGTATGTAGCGGAGAAGATGTGCATGGGAGGTGAACACAGGGTGTGAGGGCTGCACTTCACCCCAGGACAAGGGGAAATGAGGCATTGTTACCAAGCCTGGGGTTTTACAAAGTTTCATCACACTTGATGTCTGCCCCAATCCTCTAGCTGCAGAAATCCAGTAACTATCATGGAATGCCTGACTTTGTGTAAAAAAATGAAGAATCTAGCCTTAGTAGATGCAGACAAAATGAAAAACAGGAGTCCTAAGTGCATCCTCACAGTATTTTTCCAGTTTATAAATCAAGCTCGGATTGACTGTATATAGCTACAGGGTGAGAGCTGCATGGTGTGTAAGTTTTGATTGCTTGGGTTCGGTGGTACTGATGAGGTCTTCATCTTGCCCCACCTTCCAATCTGATAAAGGATGCTGTGAGTTGCTTGTAGGATGATTGGGAAAGTGGAGAAAGGAACGATGTACTTGCAGGGCTCATGCTTGATCATAAACTTCCTCTGGGGGAGAGACATTTTTTAATATCAAAAATATGACTCCCATATTCTTGTAAATTGCCTGTTTCATATTCAGGATTTATTTTTTTCTCCGCTAAGCTTGGCAAAGATCCTGACCTTCATTGCAGCTTATGTACATGCCAACTTTCTGAAACAAAACAGTTTAAGTTACTGAAATGCCAAAAAGTGTCAGAACGAGTTTAACAGGTGATAAACACTGTTTTCCTATTCTTGGATAACCAAGCTTCTTGAGCCTTTCCAGAGAAAAAGACTTCCACAGGCTGCGAAACATAAAAAGAATTCCATTGAGAAACATTAGTGAGTTTAAAAGGGCAGGAATGTGAGCTCTTTGCTAATTGCAAGCACTCGTATGGTAATTAGGAAAATAACAAACAGCACTGACACAGCTACAGCAGCAAGGCAGGCCTGCTTCTGTCAGGCTTCTCAGGTGATCTTCTAAAATGGATATTTTGAGCGCGTTTCAGTCTCTGCGCAACCTAAAATTATTCAAGGTCAAAGGTGTATTCATTTAAATATATATTTTTTCCCTGGAGGAAGACTTGGTTAATTTGTTTTTTAATGGCTTTAACCTTTGTGAAGGCTGTAGGAAGTTCCTCCGCAAATTCCAGAAGTCTCTAAGGAAGGCTCCCTGCAATTCAGTGCGATAACAAAATACAAATCTCGGGCACAGTTATCAGCTGAATTCGGTGAGCTGTCACACTTCCCCGGTTCCTGCGTGTCATTTGGCTTTTATCTTGTGTGTGATTCTCCCTGGGCTTTCTGCAAGCTGCCTCGGGTGGATAGGTGATTCGTCCAGGCCCTTTTGATTGAGACTACAGAGTGGGCTTTTAGGCTTTGAACGTGCCATTTCAATCCATTGCTTCTCTTTTGAAATCCAAAGGAAAGACGCATGCAATGTCCAGAAAAAAAAAAACAGGCTGTTAAAAAACAGATGAAAATAAACTATTTGCCAAAGTTGCACTGCACCCAATTAAGGAAGCGTTGGCCTGAGCTTCCCAGATTTGTAGAAAGCAGAAAATGTCACGCAGCTGGAAAGTAAGCTTGCTTTCAGCCACACTCGGTGCTGTGTCTGCCTCGTGCTCTTGACCCGAGAGGACGTTCTTCCTCCAGACAGTGGTGGTGAGAATCCCCCATCTCCACGGCACCTGCAGGGAGCTCCACAACTGCATCCAGGCCTCACGGTGGGACTCCCGGTGGGTCCCCAAAACCAGGAGGTTGTCCTGTCTTTTTTCTGTTTGCCCAGGATTCCCACATCAAAGTCAAATATCAGCCCCTTTCCCTTGCATTTCTGTAGGTTAATTTGGGTGAGGACCACAGAGGCAGCACAGGACTGTCTTTTTCTCAGTTTCTTGTTTCACTTTTCCGCAAAATGAAGGGCTGCTGACCAAACTTGCTGCGACTGTTGGTATCTGAGATGAATAAAGGGAAATTTTCAGTGTTCTCGGCTCCCAATATTTGTACTGTTGCAAAAGCTACGCCACAGCAGCAGCTTATTAACAACGCTCTTTCCTGAGCATCTTCAAGAGTTCTGGGGAGAAAATCCACACTGGAAAAATTAGATAAGTAAATGAAAATCTAAAATCTAATGCAATGAAAAATGCTTTTGTTTAGAGCTTATAACATCGCCTTCTTTTTGTTTTCAGGTGTGGCTTGATCTTTTGAAGCCTGTTATGAAACAGATTAGAAGTAAGTACTTCCTTACTGACATTTATTATGTTGGTTCAAGAGCAGCCGAGTAAGTGAGGGCTCTGTCAGTTGGTACCTTTATCTTCTCAACGTCCTTTACTGAATTTTGTTTGGATTATTTCTTATTTCTGTTCTGACCTTGAGAGACGTGTGGTGCTTGCTGTGAAATTGTGTCCCAGCAGCAAGTTCTACAAAGCACACAGACATTGAACGCCTCTGGTTTTGCCTTTTATGTTGACGGGGCTGAGCCAGCAGCAGATTGAGAAGGTTTTGTCAGGCACTAGGAGCACTGAGGTAACGAACAGTTTTGCAGAGAAAAAAGCATGCAATAAAGAAGGATTTGATGGAGCACACGTTCCTGAAGGGTAGCCGTAATCAGGATAAAAGAAAAAGAACTGGAAGAAGTTACTACTGGGAAGGAGCCAGCAAATTTGTGGCAGCTAACAGGGGCACTGCTGCAGCACTTGGAAATGCCTTAGACCCAGAGGAGAAAATGGCTGGGCTTGGGAAGTCAGGGAACGTTGCGGTGGGTGGTGGGAGAGAAAAGGGAATTGTACATAGCCATCAGCTTTGGGAAGAAAAGTGAACAGGAAAGGTTTCGGTGATTCTGTTTCCCTGTCAAATATCAGTACTACTAAGGTCTTCATTTCTTGAGCTTTACCATTAAGTTTTCCTAGGTGCCTTTCTGGTCATTTTAGTATTAGTATGTTCTCTGGAAACCCTCCCTCTCATGCGAGAGATGCATTGCTCCTTTTGTCACCGGCCTCTGTTTGTGACTTACTCTATTTGTAAGAGTCAGAACAAATGTGCTGCTGTTAACACAGAAGTAGTAATTTGCTGCTGGACTTGAAAAACAGGCTGTATTTAGCTCCCTCCTGTTCTGAATCAAGGGTAATAGACACACTTAGTATATTTTATTGGATCAACTGATATAATTACTAGAACCAGACTTGGTTTTGGCAGAGTATCCCTCCACCAAGCGTCTGTTCTATTTTATTGTGCTTATTCATTGTTCTATTTCATTGTGTTTATTGTTTTATTGTATAAATTTTATTTTGTCACTTCTAAAAAACCTGAAGAGCATCAAAAATAATGACAAAGGATGGGAGGTTAGTGTGTGTATGTATGCACTGCAGATTCCATGTATCCCTTGTGCATCATTCTGTGTCATAAAATTTGGCCAGCATGTTACAAACGTATCACTAACTTCCTTTCATGTTTCCCCTAGGACCGAAGCATGTTGTTGTAAAATTTGTGGTAAAATTCTTCCCACCTGACCACGCTCAGCTGCAGGAGGAATTGACAAGGTTAGTAGTTGTGTGACTGTATTTTTTTTCTGTTAAATTGCTGGTGGGCGGAGGGCAGAACATGGGATTTGAGATATAGGGTGAGATGATGGGATCAATGCCTCCCTCTCAAAATTAACTTGATGTTATTTCCCCACCATTGAGTGACCTTGGGCACTCCTCTATACTGAGGGACACGTGTGACTCTGCGCTCACATTTGGGACAAAGTTGTTCGGCAGGAGTTGCCAAGTTGAGGCAGCTGGGGGACCCTATTCATGTAGCCAGTGCAACTGCCAAAGGACTACGTGGCTGGAAGTGGGACTTCAGAGATGCAGAAATGGAAAAGAGAGGGAATAAAATGAAGAGGAAAGTAGTCAAAGATAGACATGTATTTCTTGAGGATAGAATTCCTTAAGGATGTGTTTATTTTCAGGCTCTTTAGAAACTTGATTTAAGCTCTAAATTTCACGCTGTGTTGGCATGGAGAGATGGATCGTATTTCTCTGTAAGTCAATACATATACGAGGGACCTACTAAGGTTTTTCCTCATTAGCAAGGCCTTTCTTTTTAGTCAAAAACGCTCCATTTCATTACAGTATTTTGTCACTGAAACTTGTCAACTCTTTATCAGGTCTACAGTTAGTAATTAGTTTTGTAATTACATTTTTTTCTGTTCTGATTCAGTATTTTCATTATTAGTTTTTACTTTTAATCTTCCCATAAGGTGAAGTCATCTTTTGCAAGGAGCTTTTGTATCTGCATAACCTGCTTTATAAAGAACAAGTCCACCTTTGTGGTGTTCTGTGTTTATCTCTGTCTTGGTTTGGTAATAGAGCAATGGAAAGGAAAAAAAATGTTTCAAAACTGTTACTTGCTTGGGCAGAGGAAAAGTGGAAAAGTAGGAAGAAGGAATATTTTCTTGAAAGACTGAGTAAAAATTGTAAAGGAATGAATGAAAATTCACATTGTTATGTTACTAATTAAACATTCTGTTTCTGAGTAGATATTCTGCATATCAGCTGCTTAGAATGTGCGCTGTAAATTGATTTTTGGTGATCTCTTTCTGTGCCTGGAGACGTGTCTCTGAATTTTAATGACTTTTTTGGTTAGATTTTAAATGTGTGTGCTAGGGACCTTGAATGTATGTACACAGCAGCGTGTAAGATGTGAAAGAATTTCCACAGGGAACCGCTTCATCACTTGGAGAACAGAGAATATAATATTATTGTGCTTTATTCTTCAACTAGGGTGAATTTCATATGGCAAGGCAGGTGTCTGGAGGTTTCAAAAGGATGTTATTTAGATCTGCTATATTATTTCATGTACGGTGTCTGTTAGCTTCCATACTCTCAACTCAGTTCGCAGTTTTCATTTAATTACCTTCATCCCATTCAGAAACTCACTGTTCAAATGAGAGCTTCTCACTGAATATATTAAAATACAGTAAATTAGTAAAAAAAAATAATACAGAAATTAGTAAAAAGTGTTGAGATCCTAGTATGAATTCCCCACAGGAGCTGTGGTCATTGGAAGACTTGTTAAGATGCTTGTCCAATTTGGGTTACATACCAAGTGTAGGGGAAATGCCCACTATTAGGTCATTTTTTTTTCTAGAGAAGCATTTGTTACGGAGTGGAACTAAGATATTTTAAGTCCTATAGAAGCTAGAAGGAATTTAAATGCTAAAATAGTGTTGTGGACCTGTGATGTCCATGCACATAGGCTGTTGATGCAGAATTGCCCTACGTGGCTTGTTTAGAAGTGAATATGTTAAATATGGCTGGTGGTGATTCAGGTAATGGGGCTGCAAAGTATCAGAGCTAGCTAGAGTAGTACAATGAAGATCTTGCTCCTCATTTCCAGGTGAGTGCCAAGGTGGAAACTTTAAAGTTCCCCTTCTGTTCTACAAGAACTTAGCGATAACTCTAAATCACCGGTTTATCTGGCGTTTCTTCGTACTTACAAGCAGGTCCATTATCTTGTGCTGCTTGTGGTGCAGTTGCTGAGCACGTAATAGCTGTCACATTTGCTTCCACTGCCACTTCCAGATCTCATTGATCTGGTTAAAATAGAGAGAAAAGGTGAGAGAGAAAGAGAGATACCATGGTTCTGCATAGCAGCGACCATGTAAGACTCTAATGGCTGTAATACAGTACCTGTTACATTTTATTTAGCCTCTAAACTTAGGAAATTCAGATCGCTTCTGTAGATGCCAAAAAGTGAAAGGAACCTGTTGAAAAAAATGGATACTTTTCCATCTTTCCCTCCTGCTTCGTGTAACTCTTTGTTCGTGTTTGTTTTGCAGGTACCTATTTGCATTGCAAGTGAAGCAGGACCTGGCACAGGGAAGGCTAACGTGTAATGATACCAGCACTGCCCTCTTAATCTCACACATAGTACAGTGTAAGTTTGCTTCTTTCTTATTTCCAGGAGGATAAACAGGATAAATTGGTTGGGCGTGTTTTGCTGCATTACCTGTTAGCAGCTGGTAGGAGACAGGCTTAAGCCATATGGACATTTATTATATTTCCGTATAATAGCATTAAAATACAGAAAAATTACTCTCATAAATAAAAACGAGCTCCTGGACACCAGATTTGCATTTTTAAAGCATGTGTTTGATGGTCTGCCGTGAATCCTTTTAAAAGCAAACTTTGCAGGCAATAGCAAACAGGATGAATTCTCCTGAATTCCTGCATCATTATTTATATTTAACCTTGTATCATGTCAGCAGAGCATTCAAATTCCTGGAGATCTGTATGCTGTCTAGAGAATGTAATAAATAAACATGCTTAGAATGCCAGACTAAGGCACAGTCCTACAAGGAAACTGATAGGGGGGAAAAAAAGAAGTAGATTTTAAGCTTTTATTTTTAGTTGCGAAGTATGCACAATTAGAGTGTTCAGTGGAGTCATACATTAACTTTGTTTACCATATGGAAGCTTCTTTTAGCTTCAAAATAAACACTGCCTTTAGAAAGGAAAGACAGTGTATGCTTTCCACTTCAATACTTTATTGAGAGGGTAGGAAAAAACACTAGTAGCATGTGTGATGGTCGTAATAGACCGTTGTTTTGAATGCTCATTGTACAATTCAGTATTGCATATTTCCAGTGAAATGCTGTTGTGTTGAAATTGCAGTCAACAAAGGTCTTCAGAAGTTCTTTTGTGATGAATAAATAGATTTTGTGATCCTTTGTTTTAGTCTGAGTGTTAGGTTAGTTTTTCATCAAGTGCTGTTGAAAAGGCAGGTATTGCATGGTTTTCTGTTTGCCATGGTCATCACTGCCCAGTGTGATTGAGGAGCAATAAAGGGCTGTACAGCAGCCTCTATGAAATTTTGTATGCCTCAAACCATTTGAAAACTGAATATTTTTGCAGCAGACTTAAAAATATATATATAATCCTTAGCTAGCAAGCTTTTTGTGTCTTAGTTTTTCCTGTTATGGTGTCCAGCATGCCAGCTGTAGTTCTTTCCTTGGTTAAGCTAATTCTAACTTTCTCTCATCTCAGGGAAAAAAAGTCTTGATCGTTTTGGGGAAATTGAGTATCATTTGTTACACTGCATTCTAGGAGGGCGGGTCTTCCTACTTGATGTCTGTGCACATAAGAGATGCCGGGGAGAGGATACCCTAATACACATGTCTGTCATAGAGATGCTGCTTTATGATCACCCTCTCTTGAACTCTGCTATTCTGTATGTGTTACATTCTGTATGACTTCTACTTAGATCTTAGTTCATGTCATACTCTTTTTGATTGCTCAATTAAATTCTTCACTGAGCCATCTCCACTTCTGGTGCCTGAGCTGCTGAGTGCAACCACTAGCTTGTTTTCCTAAAGCAGCAACCTAAAAGGATAAAATCCCAGGATGTCCTTTCACCTTTACAAGCTTTCTCTTTCCCTTTCCCATCCCTGCATAGTCAAAATTAAGTTTTACTGAGTGTTTTCCAAAATTCCTCCATCATACACTTGGCCATTCCCCCCGGACATGGCCATGCAGGCATACAAGAATCTTTCATTTTAAAGTGTACAAAAGTGTTGTAAAAAAAAAAAGAAAATCACCACCATTGCTCTTATGCTGCTGAGATGCATTATACTGTTGAATCAAGTAATTTTCCTCAATTCTTGGAAATGATCGTGGTGCTCTTGAAATTGTTGTAGTTCTTTGTCCCCTTTACCCGTGAGCTTGATGTGCAGATTGATTTCTGAATTGTGATTTTAGGAATCAAGTAGTACTCTCCTTCTGGAGAGTAAGGTAAGATACTTCTGTACTGAAAAAAAACAAGCTTTTCCCTCTTGTCAGAAGGAGAGAGGCAAGAGATTCATATGCAGAGGTGAGAAGGTACCCACAGAATCTGACCTGACGCTTTGGGAAGAGAGATGTGGTGCCTCATGGTGCCCCTGTGGTGTTGCTCCCCTTGCCATCTCCTGACTGCAACTTAGACTTTTTTTTTTGATGTTTTTTACCCACCCCGTTTTTGTGTGACAGTGTTTGCTGGAAACCTGAGCTGGAACTTTGTGACCGTCTCATTTATTCATCCATTTTGTGTCTCATGAACATTTTTTCTATGAAAATTTGCTTCGATAAGAGTCCGTAGCTGTGTCTTACCCACATGGCTGTCTTCTGTATTTATTTTCTCTCTGGCTTATTATTCAGGAGCTAAAACAATATTACATATTTGTCTGCAACAAAAATAAAACTTGGCAGCTGATAAGAGTAATGATATCAAAGTGGAAGGATTGAGAATGTAGGAGATGAGGTATTGTATGTGTTATCAATGCTGTGCCTCCTAGCAGTTTCCATGGGGGATATCTGATTCCAAGCACCTTTATATGATGTATACAAGCTTATGCCAATGTTATAGCCTGGTTTTTGTTTTATGAAATCTAATATGACAGCAAATAGGTTTCTGTTAAATTAGCATGTATATTACAGAATGAAATTTTTATTTGAACCATTCTGTTTAAAAACACCTTAAAAGCATTGTAGAAAGTGTTAGAATTGAGAGGACACTTTGATACGGCGAATGTAAAGAAGACAGACTGATTAAAGGGAAAGAGCCGAAATATAAAGCATTAGATACATCAGAAGTTCTAATGCAGACAGAATACAGAGAGTGGTGTAAAGCACTTGCAAGATAAGAAAATGGGAGCATCAGCAGGAATCAATCTTTGGCTAAAACACAGGAAGATTTTAAAGACGACTTATATGCAAGGCTGATAATATTCAAAATACAACTCCCTATTTTTCTAGAGGGAGTGCTACTGGAGAGAAATTTCAGATGGAGAAGGAGGTTTGGGATGAGATGAAGGAAAAGATGCTGAGTATGAGGTCAGAGAGAACAAAATCAGAAGCAATTAGAAAGCCCAGAGGACAATTTTGATAATGGATTTGCAGTTGACAAGTGCAGAGAACATTATAGAAATCATGTAGTGGTGAAATAAGTCATACGTATACTTGGCTCCAAAGAAACCCCTACAGAAGGTGGTATAAGTACATCTGTGTACAGAAATCTGCAAGGTGTGAACTGCATTTTAAAGAGTCTAGGTCCATGCCATTTGAGGTGTTGCAAATGTAGGCAGGCTTATGTCCTTATTGAAGAGGAGAAACGTAACTTTTTTGAGTTAGGGTTAAAAATGTTCCCTAAAACTTTGAGTCACTGAAGGCAAGTAAAATTGGAATAGAGCTGTTTCAGAGATGGGGATGAGAGGGACCATTTTACGAAAGAGAATGATCAATTTCTCTGTGGTGTGTCTGTAGCCACATGTCTCAAGATGCAGATGGGATGAGGAAAGGGGATGAAACCAGGCAATCTCAGTTACCAACTCTTCTCCACCTCTGACCTCTGCAGCCTATTTGGGTTGAAAGGTTACTTCTCTGTCATTCATAGATGCTTTGGTCCTCATCTTCCTTGTCTACATGAGTTTATTGCTCCCCCGTCCACATTTGCAGGTATATCTGCTAACAGGCAAACTTGTCAGAAATCAGCTGCAGTGTTTTAAGCATCTTCTTAAACTTTTCTTTTCTCTAAACTGGCTCATTTTGAACAGAACTGGTTTAAGAGATCATTTACACGGGCAGAACTGAGGTGAGGATGGGGCAAGGATCTGAGCTTGGGTCTGTGACATCCTACGTTAGCCGTAGAATGATACATCTGACTGCAGCCTGGGTTTAATCTGAGGGAGCTGCGTTTTAATTTCACCAACATTATTAAGGTAGCAGCCTTTGTTGTAGCATCATTCGTATTATTCCAGCAGGTCTGCAGACAGCGGCTGCTACCTCATTCTGTGCAAAGGCTAATAGCAAGATTTTTCAGAAGCATTCCAAGAATAGCAGGCAACAAGATAGTAATCTGGCACCCACACATAGATTGCCTGGCCCGCTACCCCCTGAAAAAAAGGAAATCTCACTGAATGGGCTGCAAAATGGAAGGTGGGTGTGACATACTGTTGCACACACGTTATTGAATAACTGCAGCAGATGGGAGCAACTTTGAGGAGGAGGGAGTCAGAATGTGTCTCAAACTGCTGCAAAATTAGTGGAAGACAAGTGTTTCATAACCCCCTGAATTTATGCATTCATTCAAACATGTAAATAAAACATTCTCTTCAGATTTCCCCCCAGAGATTACAGCACGGGGCATGGGCATGGAGAGAAACTTGTGCTTGGCTGCTCCGTGACAAGGCACCTGAGCACCACCTGCATAAGAGAGACGGGTGGGTTCTGCCGGATTAGTGCTGTTCTCCCTGTCACTCCACTTTATCCTGCACACAAGTCAAGGCAACACTATGATGGCTTCATTTGACATACAACATCTGCTTACCTGCTTGTGGTGGATCAGAGGAATCCTTGGGCTGTTTCTCACATCTCAGATATACACACATAGATGAGAAGGGAGGAATGCCTGGAAGATAAAATAGTGGGAGTCTGAGCCATGAAACCATGGCACGGCTTACAGCAACCTGTGATTGCTTCTCTGCCCTCTTCCCAGCTATCTGCACCTTTTTGGATTGCCTGAATAATTGACATTTAATTGAGTGTTTTAATAGACTTTTCTTAAAATTCTCCATAGCTGAGATTGGGGATTTTGATGAAAACATAGATCGTGAACACTTAGCGAAGAACAAGTATATACCTCAGCAAGAAGCACTAGAAGACAAAATCATGGAATTTCACCGTAATCACATGTAAGACTTTTTAAATTATTAGCCTTCTTTTCTTTTAACATAATTCTAACTGTAAATAAATGCTAGATTGCAAGTACAAAAGAAATTTGAGCTTCTGGGTTTCTTAAAGGTTACTTCTCAAAAAACGTCCAAGCCTGTGAATTTCCTGAAGGTTACAACTGCCTTTATCCCATCATCATAACAAGATGTGTAAAGAGCAATTGATTTTGATATTCATTCAAGCATGTCATTATTTTACAGTCTATTTCATCCAAAATGATTCACTGATGATTTTGTGCATGCAGGTATGATTGCAAATGATGACTGATCAGTCAGACACTTGTGACAGTAGACTTTTTGATTTCAAGGACATTGAATGTTGTCTTTTCAACTTTCCATGCTGTATTTAGAGATGGATGAAGAAGAGGTTTAATGACAGTTTTAGGAAAAGCACAAAGTGCTTGCAGAATTAGGCATTTGGAGGAACAGCATTCAAGGTGACAATGCTTGGTGTCCCAAGGCCTGGAAAAAAATAGAATTCAAAAAGAATTAAGAATAAGACATATAAAGTTGTTTTTTTTTTTTCCTATTGAAAATCAAAAACACTTTAAGACTTGAACAGTTTCATTTTGACCTAACTGGAATTAGAGATGAGTGGTAGGGAGCTCTACTGCAGTAATAATCAGAACTTTTGCACAATTTAGTTTTGAGGAATTTAGTGCTTATGGGTTCCCAACATTTATGTTAAGATACTCATGTCTTCTGTTTTACTTTCATTTTGGTATTGCATTCACTTTTACAATGAAAAGCATCCGTAAAAACTTCTATTTATTGATTTTTTTTTTTAGGAAATGTTGTTTCAGTGAAAAAAAATAGAGTAAGAGTGAATTCTGTTAATGGCTCTAAATCCAACTGAGTCTCAGAATTGGAGTGATCAAAATTTCTAATAGGAAATTTCTAGACTGTAAAATCTGTGGATTTTTCTTTTGTACTGGTCTATACTGAGATAAAGTTGTTGTTCTAGCTGATAAAAAGTCTGTGGAGGTAGAAAGAACATAGAGATGTAATACCCCTGACAGGTTTCAGTCTCTGTGATAAAATGTCTCTTTGTTCTCTGGAGGACCTGTTGATCTCTATTAAAAGGTGTGAAGAATCTGTGTGTCTTTTCTGTTTTGTTTCTCAAGGGGACAGACACCAGCAGAGTCTGACTTCCAGCTTTTGGAGATTGCCCGTCGGCTGGAGATGTATGGAATACGCTTGCATCCAGCCAAGGACAGGGAAGGGACAAAAATCAACCTGGCTGTTGCCAACACAGGCATTCTGGTGTTTCAGGTTAGAGCTGCTTGGTGTGTGACTTAGCGCTTTACAAGGCAGAGAAATCTCTTACAGCAATAAGAATTCAAGGTCTAAACTATATCGGAAATAATTTGGTTGAGAAAAATGAGGAATTTCCTTTTTTTTTTTCCCAACAATAACCTTAAACCTTTTATAGCTTCACTAGATCCTTATCTTCCAGGGACTTTTACCTTGTCTACACACACAGGCTAGAACTTGATCTTCAACCACGATATGCTGTTCAAAATGCAAACTGATCCACAGCTCTCAATACGCAAGTTGGTCATGCTGACACCTCCTGTTTAAAGGAGCAGGCAGGTCTTGCAGGCATGGTGTATACTAAATGGTTGTGAAGCAGGGACAAATAAAACAGACGGAGCACAAGGAGATGTTGGAAGTAAATGCAAGCTTTCTGTAGTTATTTTTTCAATTTATTTTCAAAGTTTTTACAATATTGTTAGCCATTCTGCCTTTGCTGAGTCCATGAATCCTACCTCTTTCACTAAAAGACCCAAAGCAGTTTTCCTTAGATTTCTTTCCTCTCCTCTCACGCCCTGGTCAGCCTAGTACATGTTCATGAATTATCATTAACAGTTTAATCGGATTTTTGTTCTCCAGTGCCTTTTAGGTAAATAACAAATCGGGCTTTTACAGTTGTGAAGGTACAGATAGTCAGCTGGTGTAAACTGCTTTCACTTTAGACGAGCTTATGTCTACTAGCATCCTAAATGCCTCTTTCTGTACCGTGTTAAAAGCAGTAAGTGAACTGTTCTTTAAAATGTCCATTGTTATAAGCATCAAAAAAGACTACTCGTTTTGATTTGACTGACATCAGTTAAAATAGTACAGTGTTTCCAACCTTGAAAAGTACTTTTAAGTCCTCCTATAAAAAAAAAAAGCAACAAATGAACCCAGAAATGTCTGACCCAAATGCTCTGAGATCTAAATTAAAAAATAAGAAATAAAAACCCTGAGCAGCTAAATGGGTTGACAGTACAGCTATAAAACCGGAGCATAGCTTTAAACATAAGAACATGAGGATCTTGTTAGAAATGCCCACAACTCAAATAATTGTATGTTCAGGCCCTTCCCTGCTCCCCCACAGTATTTTCATCAGTTGAATTAATGAGTTGCAAAGCTTTATAAATTCAGGCTGTCTTACAGCTGAAAGAACGTATCCACACGAAACAGCGTGGGCCTCGCTGGATCCCAGCAGACAGCTGGGATCCTTCCTTGGCCTGAAGGCCCAAGGCCTGATTTGTACAGCTCTGAAACTCAGTTGTCTCCTCTTGTCGTGAAGTCTTCGAGACTTTCAAGAGGGTTTTGCTGAACTTTCAGAAAAGCTTGGAAATCTTGCTGGATCGAGCTCCAAGACTGAGAGCTGAGAAGGAAGCTGAGGTCGGTCTCTGACCAAGCAATTGGAGCCTGGCCCTTCGGCTTAGGGCTTCATTCAGGCAGTTCGTAGGGTGCGAGCCATAAGCTCATCCGTTTGTCATGGATATGGCTGAGAGAAATTGAGATATAAAGACCTCGTTAGAACAACATCAGTATAAGATCAAAATAAAGGTTCACTCACAAATGGCATAAGCAGTAGGCCCACAGACTTACTTTAAAGCCTGACGTTTATTTAGAAATCAGTGTTGGTGCTGCTGAATATTGTAAAGGAGGTTAGTTATCAGACTCTTAGACAGCAGATTGACTTAGCAGAAATCATCACACTGTCACTACTCCTACGTTTGTCTGGTGACGGTGCCCAAATCAACATGGGTTTCTGCATTTAGCTATCCTCCAGTCGCTGTTCTTTGAAATGTCTGCACTGTGCTGTAGGCATACATGTCTTGAAGTCTTTGCTGAACAAACTGGTGTAATGAATATTTTAAAACAATGCCTCCAATTCTAACGTGGAGACTCCTCTCCAACAAAGAAAGGCTGAGAGAGTTGGGGGTTGTTCAGCCTGGAGAAGAAAAGGCTCTGGGGAGATCTTGTTGCGGCTTTCCAGTACTTAAAAGGGGCTTATAAGAAAGGTGGAGAGAAACTTTTTACAAGGGCATGTAGTGAAAGGGGTAATGGTTTTAAACTAAAAGAGGGTAGATATAGATTAGACATAACAAAAAAATATAATCTTAATTATGAGGGTGGTGAGGCCCTGGCACAGGCTGCCCAGGGAAGCTGTGGATGCCCCATCCCTGGAAGTGTTCAAGGCCAGGCTGGATGGGGCTTTGGGCAACCTGGTCTGGTGGGAGGTGTCCCTGCCCATGGCAGGGGGCTTTGAACTAGGTGATCTTTAAGGTCCCTTCTAACCCAGACCATTCTGTGATTCTGGAGCATGGGGCTAATGATGCAGTGGCTGGGAATTACTAGTATTCAGGAGAAATTTTCTCTCAGGCTTGGAATTAGCTTTTGTTGTGTATTTTTTCTGAAAAAGTATTTTCTGGCTTTCAGAAACAGGTAATTTATTTAGTTTCCTTTTACTTTTGTTGCTCCCTATGAAAGGTCAAAATAGGCTATCTTGTTTTGCAGAACGATACTGGATTGTATACTTTCACATCTAGTCAGTGGACCTAGTCCTATAAATACGCAGGAATTTAACCATAACTTCCTGCCTTCAGTCACACCACCAAATGCTTATGGTTAAGAATGTCTGTGGGTGTTTGCACTACCAAAGGAGGAACGATAAGAAATACCATAACTGCAAGTGAAGTGATAGATGATTAATGTATGGCAAACTTTCTGTAGTGGTTTTGATTTCTCCATTCAGGTCTGTAATGCTTTAACTCTTCTGGCTTTGTCCTCTGCAGGGTCACACCAAGATCAATGCCTTCAACTGGGCTAAGGTCCGAAAGCTGAGCTTCAAGAGGAAACGTTTTCTTATCAAACTACGACCTGATGTGAATGTAAGTTCTTGTCAGGAATGTATGAAGCTGACAAAAGGTTGTTTGATGAATTTCTACTTGCAGATCAAGCAAGTTTTTATCACCTCAAGATAATTTTTAAATTAATTGCTTTTGTTCGTTGCTGGTGTGATACTGCATGCAACAAACTGGCATCTCAGGTGAGCAGTCCCAGCTAAGGAAATGTAAACTGAATGTCAGAGTCTTCTTCTGACCGTGCCTCTGGTATTATATCAGGGTTCTTAAGTTACAGTATGTAAACCACCTCTTCACATTACTGTTAAGAGCCCTGCTTTATCTCTGTCATAGTTGTCAGAAAAAGGAAGTTTAAGCAATAGCTGTGATATTGCCAGGCAGGCCAGCGATGTCTCAAAAGAGGAAGGATAGGGCCTGTTAAGCCTGAAAGCCAATGAGTCAGGAAAAATCCCTTTTTGTAATATAGCATCTCTGTAACGTGTTTTGCTTGCTTGCTCATATTGCAAATGCTCTCTCAACTTTCAGAGTTCGTTCCAGGACACTCTGGAATTCCTTATGGCCAGTCGAGATTTTTGCAAGTCTTTCTGGAAGATCTGTGTGGAGCATCATGCCTTTTTCAGGCTGTTTGAGGAACCTAAACCAAAGCCCAAGCCTGTTCTTTTTTCTAGAGGTTCATCATTTAGGTTCAGGTGAGACCTGCTTTCTTCTTTCCAGCTTCGTTGCCTCCCCATTTCAAAGTCACATCCATAATGATCAAGGATTAAACCTATCATTTTCAGCTCCCCTTTTTGAAGTTGTAGTTTGTTCCTTTATATTTTCCATTGCATCTTCTCAGCCAGAATAGTGCAGAGAACACTGGGAAAAAAAGCCTGCATTCGTTTTGTAGTAGCTGTTGTAACATAGCTTTCTGGAGGTAAGATATGAGCTGTATTGGTTCCAGCTGGTTTTACACAAAAAAAATGTGTCTTAAGTAACACCAGCTAGCAACTCTTCAGACCCTCTGCTTTTAGGATAGAAGCTAATGTATCAGCTTCTTTAAGAAGCTGATATAAACTGAGCAACCAGAAACCTCTTCTTTGATGACATAAACTGTCAGTACACTGTAGCTGCCTTGCACAAATACATGGTAGATATGGCCATTCTAACTCTCTTCCCACTTTGTTTCCTGCTGGCAAAGTAAATTAATTAAGATAGAAAGACCTATATTATGGTAAACAAGCTATTAATTTTTAAGTTTCTGCCAGAATAAATGGAAAAATGTAGGTGCATTCTACTTACCTCCTGTTTTGGAGAACAGGTTTTGCCCACATCCTGCATTCACAGTGATCTGTGCTGCATACACGTGGTTACCTTTTTCAGACCTTTCAGTAATTTAGTTGAAAGCCTGTAATGAATAGGAAGGGTTTTTCCTCTATTGAACATTCTTGAGGTGGAGGTTTCCTTTACCGCTGTCAGTTCCCTGTGGAGTTTATATCTTTGCACAATAGGAAGTGCTGGGCTTTCTCACTGCATTTTTATGGCATGTAGCAGAAGGGGAGAGTGCAAGTTCCACCCTAAATCTCTGCAGAAAAATATATGTACATTTAGTTGATGCAACTGAGCTATGAAATACATTTCAGCAGCTTTCATCTTGGTTGCAAGTTGGAGGAAAGGCTGATGTTTAACTCTTGAAAGGATTCAGTAATGTTTATTTGATCACGAGAGTAAAACTTAACCCCTACTTTGTTCTCTGTTGTGGTGACTTCCCAGTAATGTTGTATTCTATAAAGGGAACAGAACTGAATTTAATCAGATCCGTAATCACATCGTAAGGTACCTCCACAGCAAAAAAAAAAAAAAAAAAAAAAAAAAAAAAAAAAAAAAAAAAAGAGGTAACATGCAAAAAGGTAACAGTCTGTGTGTATATGACCAGGTCTCCTTTCTTACGATCTTACACGAGTTTCTATTGAGAGTGACAAATAGTTTTCTGGTTGCTGTGACATCATATGCAGACCACATACATGTTTATGATGACCAGGTAGTATATTTTATTAAATGTGACAAATTCATTGTCTCAGATTAGTAATTTAACTGTGGTTTTCTTCCAGTGGACGGACTCAGAAGCAAGTACTTGACTATGTTAAAGAAGGAGGGCACAAAAAAGTACAGTTTGAAAGGTGAGAGGAAAATAAATGAGCTACTCAAATACATATATATATATATAAATTAAAGTAGTGGTTTCCAAGTAGTTATATTCTAAGAGCTTAGCACCACTACAAGTGAAAAAATCCTTCTTTGCTAGTTTGACAGCTTGTCATTTGTATAATATCCCTTTGGTCCTGAGTATTTTGGCAGAAGTTTGCATAACCTATAGTTTATTTAAAATCAATAGTCTTCAATTTGTTTTTCAGCAGTGAATGCTCTTCCACTGCAGGTAAATTCCTCTCATATTGATTTGCACCCTCTTCAGTGGGATTTGGTTAATATATGTTAGCAGAAAGGGATGTAAATGGTTTTTAAGTAAGCATATTCACCTGAGAATAAAAGAGAAGGTAATAGGAATAGGTATAGCCAACGTCAAGGGAGAACTGAACTCATCTTGCTTGTAGTGAACTGAAATTCATGACCAAAATGCCACAAAGACCATGACAACAGTTTATTGCTAATGAGCTAATGACTCATGTTCTAGTGATAGACCACTTCTGCTTCAGTGCCTCTCCCTTTTCTTACAGTGGTATGTTTCCAACACATAGCATGTTTAAACATTACAGAAAGGAGCATCTGTTTTGGAGCAAACTCTTATGAAAGCCACTATTCAAAGTTTTTGTTTTCAAGGAGGCATGTGTCTTGATTCTTCTTTGTGGGAAAACTGAAATGGCTTCTTACTGTGATTTTCCTTTTATCTCCAGGAAGCACAGCAAGATTCGTTCCATCAGGAGTCTGGCAACACAGCCTTCAGAACAGCATACAGAGGTGCCAAAACAAGTCAGTGATGTTGACGAAACCCTTCATTGTGCCTTTTAAATATTTCTTGTTACATTACCCACCACAGATTGGTGTTTCGAAACTCTAGGAACATAGGTTTCTGCTCAGTTGCCACTTAAGTGGGAGCTCAGGAGCCCCAGGTGTTTAGGTTCTTCAGATGGAATATGTTAATTTCCGCTGTGGAACAGAGTTGTTTCCAGACAGCAAGACAAGCATAAATGGTGAGCTTGTCTGAGCTGTACTAATGACCACCTGAAAAACTGCAGTCCACAGCGTTACTGCTGGGGTCCCAGGTTGTTGCCGGTAATTGCATTTAGGAAAAGTTTAATTCTTTTCCTTCACTGAGGAGTCTTGGCTGCCAATGACAAAATATTTTGTTGTATTAACAAGGAATGAGATGAATTATTTCCTTGGAGAAAATGCAGCTTTGACCTTTTAAGCCATTATCTCAGGTAGATACCAAGCGTGTTTGTCTTATGTTAATAGTAGTTATGTGTTTGGCATTTACAAATCCGGTAGCCCAATAGAGGCAAGGCTGCAGCAGCTGCATGTTCCCAGGTCCAGCTAGTAGTAAGGCTGAGCGTGTATTTACAATAGACGCCCAAACAAACACACATGTACTATATATACATATATATGCACACACATGTATACATGCAGCCAGCCATATAGGTGAAAACAAACAGAAAACGACACTCACACAAACACAGGTAATACCAGCAGCCTCATCATATTCCACCCTGGCTGATCAGGATGAAAGTCCACTAGCGGAAAATACTTACGTAATACGGATCCCTCTAGTAAGGGTGTCCCCAGGCACACCCAGCCATGGAGTGATGGCTCTGCCAGGACAGTCCCCAGAGGAGCTCCATTTCTCTGAGTAGATTATTGGGGTTATTACCTCCCACCTACCAACGTTTCTCTGAACTCATCTGTGTTTGCGAAGATGAACCTTTTAGCACATAACTTTACATGAAGTAGAGCAGGTAAATGCCAGGTGCAAGCTACTAAGTTAATATATTCAAGAATGTTACTTGCACTTTACATTCCTTGCATTGCTTCCTTTTGATATTCACAGACCCTTTCATTCCTGAAAATCCTATAAATTCAGCCCATGCCAAATATCTTTTAGTATTTTAATATTGCTAAGACAAGCTCAGGTAGAGGGAGCATAACTATTGGTCAGATACTGGCATATTTCTGTTTGCAGAAAAGCCAGCCCCCAAACCAGTGGCAGGTATGCTCCAGGAGCTGAATGCATGGTCTCCAAAAGCTCACGCGTGTCCCTCAGAGCTTTTTCAGTATATGGATGTAGGCCATGCAGAATTTGTCTTACATGTTAATCTTTTCTGTCCCTCCAGCTTCTCAGAGTAGTGTGAACAGGTTGATGTTCTTGGAGTATCAGTGGCTGCTGTAGGGTGCAGAAACACCTCAAATCCCCCTTTTTACATATTGCTGCGTTTTGTCTCCCTTCTCTTCCCTTGCTCAGCTTACGTATTTTCCCCCATCATCTGTTCTTCAGGATCAGAGACCTCTTTTTTTTTCTTCTAATTCATTTTGAATCTTGGGTTACCTCTTCTGCTTTCAAGAGATTCCTGTGTTGCTGCAAGATGTATTGCAAAATTGTGGTGCATAATTACACATAGCCCTTTCCCTCTGGCTCCCTTCCCTCCCTATCCCTCCCCTCCCAAACCTCTTCCCTTTCTCTACCCCTTGCCTTCCTTCTTTATCTTTCCAGAGCTCTAGCTTTGCCTATGGAGACGACAATGATGCTGCAGCAGTGCAGAGCTGCCGGCAAGGAAAGGAATTGAAAGCTTCAACAGAAGATACTGGACAGCACAAGAGCCCTTCCTTGAAGAAGAGCCCAAAAGAAGGTAGAAAGGTGGATGGAGCAGTGGTGTCAACTGTGGAGGAAGAAGAGGAGGCCTCTAAGGACAGGATGCAGCAGAACAGACCTCAGTCACAGCAACCAAGCACAGGTCCAGCTTCCAGGGCTGCTCATGGCAGCAGCACCTCCATTCCTTTCATTGACTGCAGTGATGTAGATAGCGAGTATGATCTCCTCAGAGGACAAATAACCCGGTCATATTCCCAAACAAATGACAATTATGAGGGTGATTTGACCAGTGGTGCCTATATTCACTATAGAGGTGAAAATCTTAATAGAAGTAGATATAGGGATTCCTCAGCCTCTATAAAGTCTTCCCAGTATCTCTCTGAAGAGTACCTTGATGACAACCCACCTAATCTCTCCTTCTACTCTGGGGGAAGCCCCAGGATGCCAAGGCACAGCTCACTGGTTGACGAAATGTTTAGAGGGCCAGGGAGCCGTAGTCCACTGGCCACTCCATTGCCTCCCAGTAGCAAAGGATCAAGCCCTAACATGAGCCTGAGCAGAACTGGCTCTCAGGGTTATGTCTCAGAAAATGGGCATGACTGCAGGGCAAGAACTGGGGAGGAGGACAGCCATGCCAGTAGCTGCCACGGGTATGGCAGATATTCTCCAAGTTCACAGCGGCCTCATGCACAGAAAATCCTAAATCTCTGCAATAAGTCAGCTACAGACCCGTTTATCTTGAGCCAGATATCCTCAACCCCTGGGCAGGAATACAGATCAGAGAGGCATTGTAAAGGAGGCGGGGTGACTAAGATACCTTCTCCAGAAGGCAAAATGATGGCCAATGGTATGCCAGCAGGGGGACAGTCAAAGCAGAGCCCAGTCATGCAGTCGCTGCATGCCAGCGGCGTGATGGATCACATGGCTGCGATCCAGATGATGGAGGGCTCCACCAGCAGTGGGACAGAATCTAGTGATTCTGACTCAGAGATCATTAACCCCTTCACTCACCCCCTGGTGTTCGGAAATCCCATTGTGCTGAGTTCCTCTCCCATGCCCAGAAATAAATATTCCTTTGGAAGCCTTCAGCTTGACGAGGAGGTGGAGGAGGACGTTTCTGTTGGCCTCAGTGATGAAGATGGTGTGCAGGTCTTCAGCTGCTAGGGAGCGAGGGAGGGAGGACCAGTGGGTACCGTGGGGCTCGTGAAGAGTGGCTGGTAATAAACTCAGAGCATGGGCTATTTCAAATGTTACCTGTATACAAACCAGCCAGAGGGAAGGGATGCTGGGAATACAGTAAGGATAAGTTTCAGTGAATCTTAACAGTAATTTATCTGCTCTGAAGGGCAAGAGGAGAAGAAAATCATTACTGATTTAGGTACCTTTCTAAGGCTTTATACACTCAACCTGTATGAAGTCATATTTTAGGTATATATTGTAGCTTCTTTGACACTTGACTAGTTATTTTGACAAAACAAACAAAAATGAGATTACGTAGGTACGTTGTGCTCTTTTGTATGTCTAGTACATTTTTTTTCCTCTCCTGTATAAGGAGAGATAATTAAGAGTGCCTCAGTAGAGTTAGGGGAAAAAAATAAACTTACAGCCAAATGCAGGCAGCTTGGTATTCAAGACCAAGGATTGTTGAAATCTTGAAAAATGGTGGCAAATCTTTTCATAGCAAGAATGTGTTTAGTCTACTCATCCTCATAACCCATTTTATAATCTTAACTGATGAGCTGAAGATACAAATTAGTCATCTGTGCAGGAACAATGACTCTATTGGCTCTTTATTCGGTGAATAAAAAACAAATTGCTATTTTCACAGGCTGATTTGGTGATGGAGATTTTGAAACTCCAAACTCCTCCTTAAGCAAGAAGGAGAACAAGATCAAAGATAAAATTCAAGTTAAAAAAAATAGATTGCAACAGCTCTAATTATGAGTGGTATGAGTATTATTTGCCAGGCAATCCTTTCTACCCTTTATCATTGTGGTATAAAGATTAATTGCAGGAGAGTTGGTTTGTCTTTTTTCCCCTCATTCTTTCAGTGGTATTATTCACAGAGACATCAAAGTTCTGTTGTGGGTGATTTTTGGTGGGGTGGTTGGAGATGGTGGCTGTTTGATTATTTTTTTTTAATTAAATTTTTTTTTGCTTTGATCATGAAAAATCTTTATCTGTACATGATCCAATTAATCTGTCATAGGCTATTCTTTTAATAGCGCCACCTCATAAATTTTTCATTCCCTGACACAAAGAATGATGGGACTAGCTGTGGTCCAGGCTGGTTGTTTTCAGTAGTGTACGTAGAGTAGCAAGGTTTTGGCATACGTGCAAAAAGACAGGGGGACTAATTCTGTGTAAACTTCTTTTCACAAGCTAAAAGTATTGAGAATTAAGGCTGTATTCTAAAAAAAATCTGATTTTAGTTTCTCTGAGTTAATTATAAAAAAAAAAAAGCAAAGGAAAGGTCTCCTGTATGGAAAGTATCCTGCAGTTATTAGAGCTGGGAGGCAAGATGTGCTCTTTAACACTGGCCTTACTTTTAACTTTTATATATTGTTCTTGTGGGGGAAGGGAATTAAAGCTGAGCGTGTTAAGTGATGAACAGCGCTTACAGAACTGCAGGTCACTTGCAGCGATCTGCATCGTGCTGTACACGAATGCAGCAGTGGTGGATCCACCCACATAAGTACCGATGAACAAGTTACAGGACTTTGTAAATCTAGACAGTATAAAATTTTCAAGATCATTTTTAAGAAAATAATAAAATACAAAGTCTTTTTAATTTTTCTAATGCCTTGGTCTATGCACATTTTAATAGAGTTGAATCTGAGTGAAGGATATTTAAAAAGATACCTACAGTAGTTTAGGCTTGTCTTGCTTTACTTTTTTGCAGTAAAATATATCTGTGTAAATGTAACTTTTAATCTGCTCATCTACTTTAGTATGGTCGTTTTTAAAGATTAGGTACCTCATTTTTGACCAGGAATTATTTTAAAGCATCTTTTTAGACAGTGATATTTCGGTGACAAGGAACACGGTCCTTTATTCCTGTAGTTAAAAGCATGACTCTAGAAACAGGGAGATTGATAATTACGGGAAAGCTTGCTTGTATATTATTCTAACAGAAGGTGTTTTGGATTTAGGATAGCTGTAAAATAATTGCCTTGAACTTTGCAATATTTTAGAAGATATGTAGATAGTTGAAGTCTTCATTAACAGATAGTGTGAGCATGGGGAGTATGTGCATGAGTCTCCTGTTGATTTTTTTGCTGCATGTACAGCAAAAGAACCAGCAGTTGTATTATACAGTAAAGTAATAGCAATCTGGACACATGCATTAATTGCTTTGTTAGCCAGTAAAATTAGAGCTCAAGCAATGGGTTTGCAACAAAAGGATTTGCGATCTTGTTTCTGGTACTTCACTGAAAAGTGAATAGATTTCATAATGTTTGGATTTAAGTGAATATCAAATTTTATAAGTGATGTTTACTTTTTTGCGTCCTTTCAAATACTGTTTTCTGGCCTGCTTTTCTTCTCTCACATGCCTACAAAGGTAATGGATTTATAATTCTTGTAAAATTAAATCTGCTAGTAGCTAGAGATAGCTTAGTTGCTAATAAAGTATCTCAACAGCTTTTTATTTTTTCCTTTTGAATACTATCCTCAAAAATGAATCATGAGGATTTTTCTGCAACTATTTACTGTCATCTGGCATTTTTTCAATTCTAAATGTTTAAGGGTTTGTCATTTTGACACGTGGAATTTTTCCAGTTTGAAGGAATAAAGTTTGTAAATTCCATAGGAAATAATTTAATTTAGGATTAAACATTTTGCAACATTCTTATGTCACTGAAGTTCAGTTTAATATCATTAGACAAGCATTTAATTAAAAACAGTCTGTGGGCCAAATTCTTCTCCCAGACATGTGGTTCATATCTTGGGTGTTTGCCAAGAATGGTAAGCAAGAGAAGAGTTTTAAATTGACATTTTCACATAGGATCAGGTTCCTCAGAATGCATCTGGAAGTTTGTTTTGGTGGGACAAAGGCAGAAGGACCTTAGAGTAAAGAACAGAAGCCTTTGGGGCAAGACTGCAGATGAGATGGGGGAACTCTTGTTCTACTTCACAAAAGACACATCAGAAGAGGAGCCTATCAGCTCAGGTTAACCCTTGCAGGCATTGATAATTATGCACATCCTGGTCAATGACAGTGGTCTAAGCACACCTGTGTCTCAATTCTAAAAGAGGTATTTGGAAGCCAAGCAGTAGATTTAATTCTTCTGTCAATTCCAGTAGATTCTGGAGTGCTAATATTGGTACTGTTGATTTACCATTCTAAATTTCGTATTCAGAAGAATTAACTTTTAAATCCCACACTCATAAGTGTCCAGATATCCTTAGGCAGTTGCTACAAACGAGGGAGCTGAATCAGCAAGACCTAGCAACTGCATCTACTCTGAATGAGTAGTCCTGAGCTACCCATCCCCTGTCCTTCCAAAGGATGTGGAGGAAGCCTTTGGTTAGCCTGTCCAGGACTGCTGAACCAACTATGTCCATGTATTTGGGTGAATATGGAGTCTAGCTGCAAAAGCAGGGGGTTGTCCCAAAATAACGTGCAGATGTAGCTAGCAATTTAGCCTATGGATACAAGGCACCCTGATTCTTTATTTGTTCTTCCAAGTAGTTGACCACATTCAGTCTTCTGCTACAATGAATGAGAAAAGTTGTGTCAGACGATTGTAGGTTATCTCCATCCCACCAGCAGCTCAAACATTCTGTGTCCTCTTGGGAACTTCTGGAGTTTCTTTTCATATCTGCCTTTCCTGGCTTACCTCAGTGACCTGGGATATAAAATTTAGAAAAATTTGGCTAGGTTTAGGGAAAATGTAATAGCGGCAAATTGATGTGGGAGCCAGGATCTACACAGGATTTTGTAGGTATAATTTTGAATAATTGCTACCTGAGTAGCCTAGACTGTACTGTTTTGGGTTTAAGTCTATATCCCCTAGTGAAAATATTCCTTATGCATGAGAGAGAAAGAGTGTTCTCTGAGGATGATTTATGCCTGGTACTACCATTGTCTCTAATCACCCATACCTCATAGGCCTGCCTAACACGTACCATCCCATTAACCATCGTAGTGCATGCTAAATGCAAATTATATCAAAGAAATACTGTAAGAGAATTTTCTGTCTATGAAAAACACTGAGTAACTGAACATTTTTAAGTTTGCTAATTTGCATGTACAGTACATATGGAGTTATATGGAGCTGAGATCAGCTATAAAGTAGATGAATGGTCATAATGAAGGAGTTGCATGTTGCTAATTTGAAATATGAAATCAATCTACCAGGTTAACTCTAAAGGGCAGGCAAAATTAGACAGGATTTTCTCAAGCAGCCTCGGCAATGCTGAACATAATCATTAGAACCCAGTGAAGGGTGAAAAAATTATCTTTTGTGAATTAGTTCCCTAAATGGGGCTCATATCATTAGACCAGACTGCTTCAGGACCCGTTTTCTCCCCCTGAATATTTGTGTGACTGGTTTCTGTTTGCACAGATGTTTGTGGAGCAGCTTTTATTAGTTGAAGCAGCCGTATTCCTTCTGAAGCAGTTGCTTTCATGCCAGACGTTCCTGTCTGGCCTCCCTATCTGTACATGCAATTACTTGGTGGAGACTGGAGAAAGCCAAGTGGAAAATGGGGTAGACGGATCTAAAACCTCTTTATGGCTCCTTCTTTTCTTCACTTAGAAGCAGAGATGTTTCAAATTCTCTCTTTTTCTGTCCCATGATAAACACACCAACATGCAGAGCCTCCATAGTCAACTGGAAGTTTCTTCTGGGGAATTTCAGGGATGAGAAGACAAAGGGAAGGAGAAGAATAGGGAATATTTTACATGCACTAAAAATGTCTAGCCTCATTTATTTACAGTTCCCTTTGGAATACCATGTTTTCCAGTATTTTCCTGAGTTTAAAGCCCCAGTAGTTTCTTAAGGTCCTGCTCAGAGAGTGGGAATTGTGTCAGATAGTTGAAGGGACAAAACAGACCTGATTTTGAATATTGAAAAAGAGTGATTCAGATCTCATCAATATGATTTATATGCAATTAGCATGAAGCGTGGCTATTTCTGGAACAGTTCTTCAACACAAGTAAGGATGTCTGGCCTATAAATCGTGTCAAATACCATGTTCGTTTAACTAGTCTCATTTGTCATAATGAGGCATTAGACTGCTGTCAGAGGTGACTTTAGAATGAAATTTTAATTGCAGCAATTTAACTTCTAATGATGAGAAGCAAATTAAGAGTCCGAGTTTTTCACAACTTCCACGCGAAGTAGTTGCAGTTGGGTGTTGCTTACCTTTGTGGACGAAGATGTAGACCAAAGACCTTGTAGACCTTGTTCAGGAGCATGGTTGTCAGCAGCTGGAAAGGGCAGTGAGTGTGAAGGAAGGAGGTTCTGTGTTCAGGCATGCATAAAGTGAAGGAAGCCAAAGCCCTTTTTAGTTTTCCAATAACATACATCTCTCTGAATGATGTAGTTTCTTAAGGCACCTTCCGTACTTCTTAGCCCTTCTCTTTCCTCTCCGTTTAGGGGGTCACTCCTGTTCTCCATACCAGATAAGAAAGACCCTAAGCATATGAGAGAACTTGGGAATTTGGGAACAACTCTTAATATATATGCCTTTCCTTTGTTAGCTGCTATCAAAGACGAGCGGTAGGAGACCGCTCCTTTTGTCAGATACCCAACTGCTTGTTGGTATCTCCTACTTGATGATGACGATTTGGGGGTTTCTGACTGCAAGTGGCTGATGCACAGTGTTACCATCTGGAGGTCCCAAAGATGACACTGTTGTGTAAGTTTTCTCGAATGTGGGTGGCTGCTGACTTGCTTCAGTCAAGCTACACTAGGGAAAATTCTTGCCAGTGCTGTCAGGTTCTGGAAAGGAAGGAAATATAAATTCCAGGACATTAAAATGAACACAGTCTTTCTTATTCTATTTCAGTAATTTGTCAAGTTGCTGAATTATGCCTAGACAAGGGTGTGTATGGTATTTACTTATTTATAAGGGAAACAGCTCTTGTGCAACATGTGGATCCTGAACAAAACCATCTTCTGTGTTCTTCCCTACAGTCAGGCTGTGCAGTGCCATTGGTATTTTAAAGTACGAAACTTTGCGTAAAAATCAAAGGCATAATTTGAATAAAAAGTCTAGTTTCAGTGGCATGTAGCAGTTCCTTAGAGTATTTTGTATTCTGTTCTACTTCTGTGGTCCACAAATGTAGAATAAGCAGGATGCTTGTTTTCTGTTTGTTATAAAATGCAGTGAGCACTTTCTTTTAAATGTTAGGAAATCTGGAAAGCCTGTGTGCCTGGCTGAGCTGAGTATTCACAGGCATGTTTTCCACAAGTATGAGTGTAAATAATGTTGTTGTTATTACAGTAAACAGAGGTAAAGACCTTAGGATCATAAATTTGCATGACATGATGGTAAATACTTAGTTTGCTATGGAATTATTAGAGTTTTAAGGTGTAATTTTATTGAAGATTTTTTTGTACAGTTTTGGCCCCTGTGAACCATAAAAATCCACAGATCCTACTGATAAAAATTAGCTCTAAAGCCAGTAGTGATATAGCTGTCACTGATTGAACATGGGAGGTTGAAGGAAATTGAATGCTTTCTGATTCAAGAGCTTTCCAGCTTGTTAAAATTAGATTAGAAGCTTTCTTTAAGATGTTGCAAATCTTGTTTTGAGAAGAAAACAGTTGTCCTGTTGCCTTTGATGGTTTACAGCAAGATCAGAGGTAGGTCTCTGTTTAGCTCAGTGAACGTTAGTGCTCATGCCTGTTGCTTTTCTGTGAGGCACTTGAAACCTCTGAGTAGCTGAATTCCTTATTTTTCCCCTTTCCTGCTAAGAAACTCACCCGAACCCACTAACAAAAGTTCATAAGCTTGGCTGTGTTTCACCTATCCAGCCCTTTCTTGATTTCTGTGTGTGCACATGCATAGATTTTTTTGGCAAGTCTCAATAGCCCAAATTAATTTTTAAAAATTGAAAATGCTGGGGACTTCATTCTCATTTTTGTCATTTGTTTAATACCGTTCAAAGAGAAACATTTTTTGTTTCATTGTATGCAGTGTTTTGTCAGCATGTACCTCTCTGGGAGAAAAAGCCTTTTCAATGTTCTGTCTTTATCCTCAAAGCATGGTGTATCTTCTGTTCCTTGCATTGTTTGGAGCGCTGTCTCGATGTCCTTTTTACTGCAGAAATACCTATTTGTATTGGGAGTACCTATTTCCTCTTATTACAGTGATCCTGTCTCATAGAGCACTCCTCACCTCAGATCTGGAGAAAACAACCCTTCCACCCCCAGGCTGTGAGTTACGAGTTACGGAACCACAGCACATTGAGGAGCAGAAGAGCGGAGGGAGGGGGGAAGAAGGTCTCTTTTCCAGGGCATTTCAGCTCCATTGAGCACGATTGCACTGCCCTTCATTTCCTAATGAAGGCTGCACTCAGCGGGGACCGAGTCCACCTGCCGTAGCCTGTAAGCAGGATCACTGCAGTCTTGGGAAGATGTCCTGTGGAAATGGACAGTACCTGCGGCATAAGCTTACATGGGGGCTGTGTGTACCACAGCGTTTTCAGTTCTACTGTAGCAGTCATGCTGATTTAAAGACAAACAAAAATAAACCAACCCTAACCCTGGGTACAGTAGGGAATACAGAGTACAGAGGTCGCTCTATTTCTGTCTGGAAAGATCAAGGCCAGAAAAAAGTCTGATGCCCACTCACCCCGTGTTCTTCCCAGGCTGCAAATTTTACTCTTTGTCCTTAACATTTGAGCATGCCCTGATGTAAGCTACCAGCAGTTACTGTCTGATTTCACACTCACCACTGTCTAATACTGCAGTATACCAATAAAGCATGGACCTTTACCAACTGGAAAGGTTGCTGGCTACTAAACCTACACCAAGCTTAATGAGAATATAAGCATGTCAAGCCATTTAACTGTGTATGCATGGAATTAATTTTTTATTTTTTTAATTTACTTTTACCTGTATTGAAGGCTTTTACTCATTCTAACTGGTATTTTGCTGTAAAACTGTCACTGGTTTAATTGTTCTGTCCATTTGCTGGCAAATGCTTTGTCCTAAATCTGAAGAAATTGGTTCATTGAGAAGGTACACCATTCTCCCAAATCTCTCAATGCCACTTTTGCCATGGATGCACATTTTGAAGGTGTGAATTCAGAGCAAACCTTTCTCCCTGTCATGTTCATCTTCATGCCAGGCAGGGTTCTTGCTCATTTGTGAAATCACATCTGCTCCTGAGATGTTTTTCCTTCCCGTTCTTCCCCATATTCTTTAGCACTGCATTCAGGGATGTTTGTACATGAATTTCTGATTGATGTATAACCACTTCTCAAGATGTTTAATTCTAACA
The DNA here is from genome assembly GCF_964211835.1 of Anser anser. Taxonomy (NCBI): domain Eukaryota; kingdom Metazoa; phylum Chordata; class Aves; order Anseriformes; family Anatidae; genus Anser; species Anser anser. Next base: position 156,019,911 of record NC_139720.1, on the reverse strand, counting down.
AACTATCCAGCACTCCGGCTTTTTCTCTGGGGAAGAGGATGGCAGCCTGATGAACTGGTCCCCCTCCAGTTTTTGTGGAAGTCAGTGGGGGGACATTCTTGCATTGAAGGAGAGCAGAGAATCCCCATCCCCTGCTTATGTTAGCTCAGCAGTGTGTCTGTGCCTGGTTCACAGCCAGGAAGAGAACAGATGGACACCCTCCTTAAACTCTTCTCCAGTCTCTGAGGTATTCTAGTCAGCAGCAAAATACATAGGAAAACTCCTGCTACTTCATCTGGAGCTCTACTCCCCCATGCCATTTTGGATTATGTGTCTTTCTCTGACCAAAACTTTTAGGTAGAAGTTAGAGGTATGCAACCACTGTGAGTATGGAAAATTAAGCTAGATTTACGGTGGCTAAAGCAGCAGCAGCTCAGGCTGATACTTTCATATTGAAGAGCCTTCATATTCGTACGCTCAGTAATGCAAGGGCGAGGGGCAACAGCTTGGGGTTTCGTCTAGCAGACTGGAGTTTAAAGAACACTCATCTGACCTTAAAGCAGAGTAAATGGGATCTGGATGTCAAAAGCCTGCAGTACTTGGCAAAACATTCCTTGACTTAAGTATCTGTGGAGCAGGCCTAAGAGAATAAGCCAGGAGCCCTGCAACATCCCAGGTACTGAGAAGGGCACTTTGCTGGCTCTTAATGTATGTTAATTCCTAACAATGAACCTATAAACCTTGAGGAGAATATAACCCTTTACAGATGAGTTTGAATGAGGACTGTGGCAGTACATGAAGCTTTCCAGCAGAATTTCAGTCACTTTCAGTAATGGTTGATGTTTCCATAATTGGGTAATTTTCACTTCTTGGTACTCCACAGAGGAGGAGCATAGCTTAACATTCCTGTACTCTTCCTTGCTGCTGAAACACAGCGTGTAGGGATGGGAATTGTCTCATTTGAAGTAGATGCAGAGCACTAAATGGCATGAGCTTGTTACTCAGAAGTTTCAGGTAAAAAGGGAATAAATGAGGAAGGAGTATCTTCGGGATATATTGGACCCCATTTTTATTCCTCACAAAGAGACGAACCTTGCCTTTTTAGGTTAAAGCCTCTGACTAGGGATTTCAGGTCATCTTATGCTGTCTATGCAGTCAACAAAGAAAGGGGCAGAACACAGTTCAGCACACCTATGATTTGAATTGACCTCTGGGAGGGACTGTCTTCATCAGGTGAAAAGTAGGCAATATGGACTCCCCCCCCACCCTGTACTGGGCATATTTTAAAGCAGCATAGCTCAGCCAGCCCAAGTGTCTGTAGGCACCAAACTCAGCACCAGTCCCTATGGCTTAACGTCTGAGTTTGGTGGGAGCCTAGAGCAAAGCAGATACTGCTGGTGGGATGGGTCGTGGCCAGCCAGCCAAGCGCAGAGCCCAACCTATCCCTCTCCTGCTGGGCACCTGCAGCTTGCCAGTGCTCCCATGCATTCCCACCACCAGACTGCAACAAGCAACTGTGATGTGTGTTTTGACAGAGGTATGTCTAGTAAGCTTTTGATTTTAACCACTGAATTCATTTTGCTTAGCGCGTGAAACCTTTATGTTGTTGGGGGCTGATCTGAGACACTTCCAAAACAAGGACAGTAACCCATAGTTTCATGCTCTGTGACCTTGTGAAATGCCATAGTTGTTCTGCAGATTTTTTTGTGCTCAAGCCATCTTTAGTTAAACGTCCTTTTGTACCCATCTTTTGGTTTGGGTGTATAGGGCTAGCTCCATTATATCTGTCGGATGACCCCTCAGTTCAAGTCTGAATCTGAATAAAAATTACTTGAAGTACAAGTAAAGGCAATTCTATGTTAGCAGCTGCAAACCTTTTAGGCCTCCAATGCACTATGCAATCCCACTTGGCATCTGACAGCTGATGTGCTAATAACTTGCTGATGTGCTAATAATAAGGGATTCTTTGGGGTAAGATGTGAGGAATTTCAGTACCTTGTAAATAAGATTGGTCTTCCTTTTTCTGTTTATATTCTGCAGTATGTAGTTGATGAGTAGAGCCTATATGAATGTACTCTTTTGTGGCAGGAGGTCAGAGGAAACACTGAGAGAACACCATTCGGTTAATGTAGGTTATTTGGTCCTCGCCTCCGTGAAAAACAGAAAGTCACCTTGCATCATTGCCTTGACCCATCAGCATGACACATGTCCTGATTGGTGACGGTGGAGCGAAAACCTTCAGTTTTCATTCCTTCATGATTTATTGACTTTCTTACAGCACAGCAAGTTGGCTTCCCGCTTTTACCTGAACAACACTCAATGTGGTGGTCTTTATGGCTGTGCTGGTTGTAATTAGGCCCCAGAATGTGCTAATGTATCGGCATTTTGAGGCCCTTTTGCAGCATAGCCACTTTCTTATATCTAACTTCAATTTTGAGTTTTTCAGCATGCTGGCAGATGGGGTCTAGCCTCTTGCTTGTAGGTGGTGGTGTTTAGATTTGGTCACTGCTCATGTCCATGTTAATACCAAAAAACAGAAAGTAGCATTTTTAACTTGCTGCAAAATAGCTCTGCAAATGGCAGTGATGTATTGGTGTGCAAGTCTGTAATCAGTGGGTGCATACACAACGCTGTGAGTCACCAGGCACAGTTTTTTCTGGGTATTTTTATAATACTTTTCCCAAGTCATGTCTTCCAAGTGTGGATTAGGAAGTCTTTTTTAATTCGTTGTCCATTTGATATTTTATAGTTTGAAAAACTGAAGTTGTACTGATAAAAATTCCAGTACATACAAAGTTAGATCTAGGATCATAAATAGGTAGGTAGATATGTTGATTTATCTATATCTATCTATCACAGATAGGTGCTATTTAACTTCTAGAATACAATGCCTGTGAACTTCTCACAGAGGTGCAAATCATTTCTTTGCTGTCGTATGACAGGCATAGTGCCAGAATTTCTTTGTTTCCACGTTTGAGCTGGTATCACTTTTCTTATGTCTTTTGTAATGTAGAGTGTAGAACTTCTAACCTTACAACCTTGCTATTAATCTGTTTCACTGTTTCTCACTGATGAATTCCATTTCTTTTGAAAACACTGTATACAGTTGTGTGCTAGTGTCAATAAAATTGACATTTGTGTAACAAGCTGTGGCATTCTCTCAGATTTCACTGAACGCTGATTTAGTGCGAAACTGTTGGTAAATCCTTTCTTGATAGCTGTAATAATACAGAACTTTGATTTATAATAGGCTACATAACTGTCGTGATTACGTAAACTGATAACTGTATTGTTTTTTTATTTCTCTTTTCAAAGGAATGAAATATAAACATGAACTGGTTTGGAATTGGAAAACATTCATGTTCTAGCAATAAATCTAAGCTCTTCCAGAAAATAAATAGGTTTTACTACTGGCCTAATTATATTTATTGGTGCCTCTGTTTACTGGAGTGTCTCAGCTGTGTTGTAGTAGCAGAAACACTTACCTATCATAATCTAGGGAGGGTATAAGCCCATGAGAGTACAATGTATTTGACCTTAAGTATACATGGTGATACATGTTTTACCTTTAATCCTACACAGCCTATTAGCTGTGGTAATCAAGACCTTGTCACGTTTGGGTTTTTTTTGGTGGATATTAAGGTATGATGCCAAAACCATACAGACTGTAAATGTTCTTCCACATGAAAGATCCATCTTCTAAAACAAATTTAGATTTTCAGAGGTTTGGAGGAGGGGACAACCGGGAAAACAGTGGGCATTTTTGGCAAACTCTCTTATTTGTGCAGTCTGGCTGCCTCCCAAAAGACAAAATGCTAATTTCAGTAATATTTAATGTAGTGTATATGAATCCATGGAAGTGTAATTAATTGTCTAATTCTTTAATATTTTTCATCCAAAATTAAATGGGACTTTATATCTGTGCTAATCTAAAGTTGTCGTGCTTTGTGCATTAAAAATATTGCTTTTCTTGTGTAAATGTAATGCTAGCATTTCCATCCCAAACAATCAGAGGAGCATGGAAAGACCTACAAGGTATAATATGCATACTTGTGTTGTGTGTAGCAATTGGGGAGCTAGTAGTTTCCTCCCTTCGTGTTAGATTTGCCTGGTGTTACTTAGCAGCAACACTGCTGTAGAAAGTCGTCGTTTCTTTTTCTCTAGACTTCCACTAGATAAATTTGTTCTAACTGTGTCCTGTAGCTCCCTCTGAAGTACTGATTTGAGTCCCTGAAGTTTTACTTTGCTAGAAAGAATGGCATTCCTAGGGTGACTCCCTTGTTGTATTTATAATCTTTAATAGAATGGATGACGTTGGTGAAAAAAATGGTATTAATTTAACATTTAGCTGTAAATCTTCCAGTTTAGTCATGTGTGCCCTGACCCCTTCCTTACAGAGACAGTAATTTCAGCCAGTTTCATCAGCTAAGAGAACACTCCAGTCCCTTGGTTAATGCAAGTGGAAGCAGCTCCTCTGACTTCCAAGTCCGTTTGGACTAGTTTGAGGACCCTGATGGCTGCATCTTGTAGTGTAATTTCACAGGCTGCAACTTCGGGTTGTAACTTTTTTGTACTTTAGATAGAGAGCCTGTCCTAACTGATTCCTTTTACCTTTTTTTTAGCAGGTTCTCTGACTGGCAGCCCTCATCTTTCAGAGCTTTCCATCAATTCCCAAGGAGGACCGTCAGTGGTGAACATGTCATTATCTCCAAACTTGAGCCCTGATGCCAAGCAGTCATCTCCCTTGATCAGCCCTTTACTAAATGACCCATCGTGCATCAGGACTGAGGAAGAGGAAGAGGTCCGAAGAAAGGTAAGGCAGAGGCAGTTGGCGTTGGCTCTCTTCTCTGTGCTGTGTTGTGACTACCGCTATTTGTCAAAGCGACGAATATCTACACCCCTTGCAGCTTTCTCATCACAGATTCACACAAATAACTTGAGTTGGGTCACTTGGTGTCTGCTGTGGTCAGTCAGGGTGCATCCAGGAGCATCCCTGGGCTCCTGAGGCTGAACTCCTGGATTGGAGTGGGTTTGGCCGGAACCACAGAGCTGCTGTAGCTGAGGGCTCAGTGGCCTGGATTCATCCTCCTGAACAGAGGTACAGGAATTAGGGAATTAACTCCTCTTTAAGCAGTAGAGAGAAGGTAGGTAGCTCCATGCCCATAAGGTGCGATGAATCTGGACCAGTCCTTTAAGCAGCAACCTTAATTCTGAGCTTGTTTTGACAGGGTTCCTTATAAACCTGACTTGTTTTTAAGGAGAAGCATTTAGTAGTTTGTTGTAACAAAACAGTCAACTCCAATGTGTTATTGGAGAGAGAATTTTCAGGTGACAGAGAGAAAAGGTGCAGCGCTGAGCCTGTGTAGGAGTATACAACCCAGGCTCTGCAGTCTGTCCCTGCTGGGAGCACCACTGGGAGCATTTGGAGTGGAAAATGCTCTCTTTAAACCACAGCCTGCAGTGCTCAGCTGGGAGTGTTTGGCACAGCCCCATCATTGCAGCAAAGCCATAAGGGAGCATCACGTCCAAAACTGTCTTCAGAGACAGAAGAGATTCTGTCTGAGCCAGGGTGCTCTGGGTGTCTGCTGGCTCGTCTGCCTGTGCTGCAGGGGGATCTTGTGCTTCTGTTGCCTGCTTTTTCTCCTGAGCTGGGAGCATCTCAGGAGGAAGGAGGTAGGAACTCAGCTGGCTTTGGTGGAAAGTGGCAGCATGTATAAGGAAGATAAGTGAGAGAAATTTGAGAAGAAAAGCCAAGAAACTGTTAATAGACTCATAATTCTCTGTGCCAGTCCAAGTTACAGCAGCCAGTGACTGTTCTAGCTTATACCAGCTGCTGATGGTTCCCATGGGATTGTACACTGACTGAGAAATGCCCGCACAATCTCGCCTCACATCCCTTTCTGGTGTATCCACTACATGGTTGATCTTCAGGGAAGAAACATAGGAGCAAAAGATTTGTGGATGTTCTTCCTTTTTACTTCCTAAGTGGCACAGAGCAAGACCAGTTGGGATCCTTTAGCTCTTCAAAACCACTTTTGCCTCTTGGATAACTCAGGAGGGTTTGGATTGCTTTCTTTTTTTCTGGAATTTGAAATCTGTAGCAAACCCTAAAATCCTTCCTCTCTTCCACTGTTAGGTTGTCCGTCTGCATGGGGGAGATCTTCCAGATTTCATTTTTTGTAGAGTATTTTGCTGCAGATTCTTACCCTGCCAATGAAACCTGGAATAATCAGACACTAATTTTTGTAGGATTTGCCAAATTTGATTCAAATAGTTGCCTAGCCTGAAAATGATTTCTTTCTGAACTCCAGAATATATCCTGCTCCAGAGGTGTGGAATAAACTGAAAAGAACATCAGCACCCCAAAGCTATAGAAGTCCCCTTGGCAGAAAGAAACCTCTCAAGAACCCATTGAAAGTGTTTGTTCTCTTCTGTTGGCAAGGCAGAATTGTTTTCAGGGCTTCAGGGCTTATGAACATTCAAGCATGAGTCACAGTAACCACAAGCAAGGGTCACTAGTTTGTAACTCTCTTGGTGATTGTTGTCTGCAGTTCTTTTTTTTTCCTACAGAAAGCAGCTCCATAAAAGCAGACGAAAACCTTAATGTGTTTGCAATTTGCAGAGATTCCCAACTGAGAAAGCTTACTTCATTGCTAAAGAAGTAGCGACCACAGAACGAACATACCTGAAGGACCTTGAAGTCATCACATCGGTATGTTTACTTTAGCGTTACTCATGAAACATGTGAAGCTCTAGTCAGCTGCACGATTTCATCTGCTCCATTTAACATCTTCGCTCTTCCACGCTACTTTTATGTGCGGCACTGTAGGTATTCTCTGCTGGGCACAGGAGTACAGCTCTAGGGAGGAAATAACAGAAAAAAAGCAGAAACCAGAGATTTGTGCTGTGGTTAGGAACATGCACTATGAAACCCTTTCAGGTTGAGGAACTTGGAACACAGCTCAGTTATTCTTTCTTGCTCTCATACTTTGCGGTTGCAATTACAAAAAATGCCTGTGGGTTTTCAATGATTTCTCTTAAAACTGAAGTAGCTCCCTAGGGAGGCATAGTAATGTTTTCTCTTGGCTTAAATGCCCTCCATTTAGCATGATGTATTGCAGAGCACCTATTGCACCTTTATGAGGGATTCTGACTTTTCAGTAAGTAAAACTGTCTGTTAAATAACTAATTATTTTGTAGCATCTGATGAACGTGTAATTGTTAAAATCACCAAAACAAATTATGTGCCTGCCTTGCACACACAACAGTTTTGTTTAACTTTTGACAGCAATGTGTGCGAGACTTGGCCTTAAATAAAAATTATCTGTGAAAAGGATACAGTGGATCCAAAACCTCTCATGGTATTTCAGCAGTCCTGCCAGTTCCAGACCTCCCAGATATTTAATTGCCCAGCGTGTGAACGTCTGTGAGGTTTTGCATTAAGGGTGCATTGCCACCTCCTGCATCGAGTGGTGTGGTAAGGAGCATGTGCTGCAGAGAAGAGTTGGTACCAGCAGGGAACCAGGGAGAGACACTTTCTCCCCAGCTTCCCTTCTGTTCCAGAAGCCCACTTGGCAGATGAAGTTGGTCTGATACCAGTTTAGACATAACCAATGTAGGCTGGAGCAGCATGGTTGTTGGAGGCAGGAAGATAGCTGTGGCTTCACTGCCTACTGATCCTGGCTTACTGGAGATGCCAGGCTGATGAGGGAAGAGACCAGGCTGTGTGGGACAGAGATCACTGCTGCAGTCCTAACAACTGATGTGCTGTTTTCATCGTTCATTTCACCCAGTGGCTTCAGAAGCAGAATGTTTTAGCTCTTTGTAGCTCCCTGCCAGTTTCTGCCTTAGGTCTAAACCCCCACTTCCCACCCAGCCCTTTATCCTTGTAGCAGGCAAATTTGAAGAGAGGTGTACAACTAAGCTGATAATCATACTCATCAGTTGTGCCCCTGAGATCTCTGGCCCAGGAGGCCACTGGGAATGAACAAGGAGCCAGTGTCCTTGAAAAAGATAGAGTTTCATGCATGAAGTATGAGCATTGGTAGCTCTGCAGTTCTTCAACTTTCTTCTTAGTGCAGAAATAAAGTGGGGGAGAGGTAGGCTTGGGATTATCCTAGGTCTGGGACAACACCAGCTGATGCAGTGTCAACCCTGCTGTAATTTATATATGGTCCCAACAGCCTTCTAGGGCCTGCTGGAAGTCAACCATAGGTAGCTGGAACCCCCTGGAGCAACAAAGAGGGAGTACTCTTCTCACGTTGAAGAGAATAGTCTGCCACCTTGGCAAGCCCCATAGTCCTCTGGTTGTACATCACCTTTATGTCTCCCAGTGCAAATAAAGAGAATATGGAGCAAAACTGATCAGGAGCCTGTTGCACTCTTAACAGTGTCTGGCACTGACCCTCCTGTTTCCTGCTCCTCGTGTCTTATCTTGGGAGTGCGATGTGCTGTCCTCCTTGTTCACTTGGCAAAACGCGTGGTTTCTCTATCTGTGAGCAGCAATGTGGCCACAAGTGTTTGCTGTACCAACTCCTGTCAAAGGGGTTTCAGACAGAACTCAGCGAAAGAAAATGCAGAGCATATTTTGCGGTCTTGCTGGAACGTTTGCAAGTATTCTCTTGAGAAAATAACCCTTGCACCTACAATATTTGTAAATCCAGTTTGGGCTTGAAGAAAATTTTTGAGGTTTGATGATTGATGGCCAAGGGGAAGGGAGATTTTTTTTCACCCACTCAGGGCCTGACCACTGATATGAGCACCAGTTCAGCATGCAGGAGTGTTAGGGTAGCCTGAGTGATATTGCTAGTGCCAGCTAAACAGCTCCATTCTGGGTTAGGTGCTTAAAGACAGCAAATGTTCATACCTGCTGCATTCCACCCGCTTGGTAATTTCGCTTCTGTTTTTGTTTGCAGTGGTTTCAGAGTGCCGTGAGTAAAGAGGATTGCATGCCCGAAACACTGAAAAATCTCATTTTCTCCAACTTCGAACCTTTGCACAAATTTCACACCGGTTTTCTCAAGGAAATTGAGCAGAGGCTTGCTCTGTGGTAAGATTGTTTTTTGTTATTTAGCAGTGTTTTTTCATGCAGTCTAACATTTTTGCACTCCCCTTTTTGCTAATTCTTTGTGATTTGATTGTTGTGATTAATTTGTGAAAGCCACAGATATCATTTATTAACAGAATTCATACATTGAATCATGCTTTGTTCGTGTTTACTTGACAAACTCTATTGTTCAGATATCTCAGTCAGGTACAGACACATGTAAATGAGATCATAACACCGGATGAAGCTTTCTTTTGCTAAATGTCAGTGTTTCTATATGGCCGCTCTGCTGAAAAAACATGCTGCAAGCAAGGCTTATGAGTAATAAAGAGGGGGAGGTGAAGGACCAAATCCTCTTTCTGTCAAATAAGGGTGCACAGCACCCTCTACAAGTTGACAGAGTATTAGGAAAGGATATTGACCCTAAAATTTATTTATCTTTAGCTTAATAGTGGTAGTAAAACATGGCATTTTTGTGAAATAGCTGTGAATTGAGTAATTCTGCCTGGGCAAGACTCAGTGCATTTGACTATTGATGTCTGAGCAGAGGCAGCGCAAAGAAGCCCTGTCCTTGCTCTGATTACACCTGTCTGGACTGGATTGTCGTGCTCTGTGTCGGCATTTTATGGTGGGTTATCGGTCCTGGGAACCCAGCTTTTCCTTCTCAGTTACAAAAGTGACCGTGGAAAAGTGGTGTGAAAGCAATGAATGGGTGCCCTTGCAGGCAGACCTGATGAGTGCTAATCAGTTTAATACCTGTGTAACCAATGAATCAAAACAAAAGCAAAACATAATCTTAGAGTGGATGAGTTTAGCTCTTGTACTGTGATGATCTAGGTCACTGAATGAGAACACAGCACGCTGCAGACTTGTGCTTTCCAAACCCACCCTGCGCAGTTCCAGAATTAGCGAGTTTTTTCTGGGGACAGGGGACTGCCTCTCAGAGCTGACATCCTTGGCCAGGACTTCGTGGTTGATGTTTGACATAAGCTTACTTCCAAGGCATGTGGTGCACAGCAACCCTGGCTGCATCTCCTTTTCTTCATTGGGCTGCTACTCTTTTAATTGAGTCAGGATTCTTACTTGCTGCTGTTAATTGCTTTTCAGTAAGGAATATTTATGGTGGGTACTTCAAGAAGCCTCCTTTAAATGTTGTAAATAGTGGTTGTTTCTCTGCCCACGGTGTAGGATTAACAGTAGTCGGGGTGAGGGTGAAGGGTGAAGTGGTGAGAAAAGGAAGATTTATAGTTCGTAAAGGACCAAGTTCTGCTCTCTATCAGACCAATCTGATCTAGCGAGTTTCATGGGTGCTGATTCCCAGGGCACATGTTGAAATAGATTCCCTCCATACCTTTCCGGTTGCTGGTGTTATTACAGGTGGATGCCAACTTCCTGCTCAGATGGGATGTTTTTCAGAATTGAATTATGCTGCAATAACAGCCTAACCCTAGGCTACTGGGATTAGAGAGTAGAGAACAAATCTCAGCTTTTGGAAACAGCTGCTAGAAATGACTGTGCCTAACTTGAATTCAGCTCCCTGTAGAAGGGCTTGATGAAAAACACACTTTTTTTATAAAGAGTAATGTGGAAAAGAGATTGGTACGAAGTCAGACTGGCCAGGCTTCTTAACTTGCATTGATACCCTTGATACATGGGTCTGGAAGCAATAGGCGAATGTTTGGAGCAGAAGTTGTCCCACTCATTTCACGCATTGCCAAAGTAGCATGCAGTTTCTGAGAGCTTCCAGTCAAATGCAACTTTGGCCAAAGATGCTCTGATCCATATGATTTTGGCACTCCAGTATCTCACTTTCAGGTGAGCTGTCACCCACACTGAGACGTAACCTATGAGCAAACAACAGAAAGAGGCAGGGAGTGAGTAACCCTGGTAGTAAGTGCATTTCTTGGATGCAGTTTTATCCAGTATGCTTCTTGGCAATATGTTCTCTATCTCACCTTCCTCTGAGCCCTGCATATCTGGGTATGTACTGAAACAGAAACACGGGACTGTTGTCTGCCTTCCTATGCCCGTGACACAAAGCATGAGGAAGCTGCCAAACTCCTGGGTGCCTGGTGGTAACCACAGCCTCTGAGCTTGTGCACATGAGGCCAAGTGAGCCCACAGCAGCACGTGTAAGCAGACAGTGCATTTCACAGAACCCCTGTTACTCTGAGGCATGTTGCCTTTCAGTTTCCAGTGCTTCTTTCCAAGATTCACACTGGAAGATGGCTTTACAAACTTGTGTGAAATGTTTTCAGCTAACTTTGCAGCTGTAAATGACACAAACAAGATGGAGCCATTCTTCAGTCACTTGAGAGATCTTGGTGGTCTCCAGTGTGCTGTGAGGAACTGAGATACAGAACTGCAAATGCCCCCCATCAGTGAGGAGGTGGAACAGTGTTAAGGGGGAGATGATGAATGACTGCTAATGCTGTGTGAATCTAGTTCATTCGCTTTTCTTCAGAAGAAGAGACCTTGAGAGGCAAATCTGGTGACTTTTAGAGAAAATCGAACCATGCAGAACATTTTTTTTTCCTTTTGAAATCCATAAAAGGTTCAAAGACTGCAAATAAAACTTTGTGTTTTCCAATTTGTGCATTTAAGGGACAGAACTCTGCACCCCCCTTGGAGCCTCAGTTGCTGTGAGGTCCCCAAACACAGGCACTGAAGTGAGGCATCTGAGGAACTCAGCTAGAGTCACTGGAAAAAGAAACTCTTAATGAACATTTAGGCTTTTTTTTCCCCCCTTTTCAGTTAGCTTCTTTTAGAGCTGAGTAAGCCTTTTGTTTTCCAACTTTTCCTTGTCCAGAGGCTATGGTTTCACAGAGCAGGAAACCTCACTTTAAGACTCCTAATACCATATTAAAACTGCAGTTTTTCTACAATACAAAGCGCTGATCTACTGTGAAGTTACTTTGCAATTCAAAAATATTCTGATGAGGTAACTTTGTCCCAGCTGGGCACCTCACTCTGACTTTGGCAGATCAGCTCTTGCATGTCCTTCCACAGTCAGTGTAGAGCTGCCGTGAATTCTCTATCAGCTGCTCTGATTCGTTTGACAGAAGTGCAGTCACGTTCCTTCTCCTGACCTGGACTCAGCTGGCAGCCAGCAGTGTGGGTTTACCTAGAGTAAATGTTTGTTTTTAAGGTTCTGGAAGATTTGAATATGTGAAATTGGAAGGGAGGCGGATTAGCTGGCAGGTGTTACTTTGGAGGTGTTGGGTTTTTTGTATGGTGCCACAGATGCTGAGATAAGTTGCAAGCAATAAACTCTATCCTATAGAGATTAGTGTTTAATTAAACGGTGAGTGACAAAAATAAACCGTCCCTCAGTGTGTAGAAGAACAAGCTGGTGGCAACGTGGTAAGGAATTTCTTCAGCAGCATGGTCAAGGTCACTTAGCTCAATGCCTGTGCTGTCATGATTGTACCAATCTTTGGCCCTAGGTATTTCTGAGGCAGTGGACTTCGACACGTTTCACCACCACAGCGCAGAGCACTGCCCAGCCACTAGAGGTAGGTCCTTGTGAGCCTGGCTGCCACCGAGCTCCGTGGCACTGCTGCAGTCAGGGGCTGTCAGGATTCGCGCCAACTCATATCTGAATTTTGTGCGCCAGCTCTTTTAGATTTCCAGGTAGCGGGGAATGAAGGTGAGACACAAGCGTGCTCTGCATTCATCAGAGGGTGGCAGCATGTCCTACAAAAAAAAAAAAAAAGGACCTTTGGATGAAAGCATTGTAGACTTCAGGCTACTGAAAGCCCCTAACTACTCAGGTGTGTTGTGGGAGCTCCTCTGAGAGGAAAAGCCTCCATCCACTGTGAGCAATCTGTTTTCCCCTGGTGAGTAGGATGCTGGTTTTTATCAGCTCTGTGATAAATAGCAGTTCAGCCTGCTGCCTCTGACTTGGATCGAACTGAAGCTGGTGCTCTGTAAAAGAGCTGTGAAGGGACCAAGGCAAGGGGAAGACCACTCATAACCATTGGTGATGACTCTGTGGTTTTAATTTATTTAAACACCTATAAACTTTTAGTACTTGGCTCAAAGAAGCTCAGATTGTGCACATTATTGAAAGCATTTCTGGCTTGCTCGAAGGCTTCTGAACTGTTTGAATCTGCCTTCGGAGGCAGATTGTTTGCTACCGAACATCTGAAGGGCTGGAAACCCTTTGACCCAGTTATAGATTCTGGCAGGTCTGATTTGTTTCTTCATACAACCCACCCATTTTTCATACTGCATTTCCTAAGAGCAGCAGATCTCAGTGAGAAAGTTTTTTAACAAGATGTGAATTGATGCTGACACCAATAGCCAACTGCAGAAAATTGGAATTTACTGCATTTTTCACAGCCAGAGGTTCTGGCCATGAAACTGAGCCGATTCGCAGCGCTTTTACTGTGTGGCATCACAAGATCAGCAACAGCATGCTGTGGCCAGTGTTTCCCACCTGCGTGGGAAGCCTGATCCCTGTGCTGTGCTGCTACCAGCTCAGTGAAGCATCCCAGGAATCCCATCGGTTGCCCCAGCTGTGCCAAGCCCTCTGTTGATGGCACCGACCATGTTCCTGAGTGACAATACCCACCCGAGGCCCTGTGCCTCAAGGAGAGGAAGGATGGCCTTGGTGGATGGAGAAAGGCAGGCACGGGGCTCTGCCTGCTTGTGCAGCAGGGGAGGAAGAAGAGGGAAAAGGATTAGGCAGCCACTTGAGGTGGGAGAGGACGGTGCACGTGAGCCTGTCCTGTTAGCACGAGCCAGGAGGAGAGCATCAGGCACTCTGGTACTGGGTACCGGGACTCCTGGGCCAAGCTGCCCCTCAGCAAGGCTCTGGGTGCAAGGCCAGGAGTTCCCAACCCTTTTTGGTACACCATATGGGAGCAATATCCCAGTGCCTTAAAGCTGGCTCCTGTTTTTCAGAGTCCTGAGAGATTTTTTGGTAAGGAGGAAGAGGTGTGGGCAGTGCAGACAGAGCGTGGCATGCTCCGTTAGCATCTGGCCAGCTGAATCCAAGAAGTCAGTCACTCTGCTCCTTCATTTATGTAAGCTGTCTAATAGCCTTGTCATTTGGGCGATCACAAGCTATGTTTTCCAGCCAAAAGATTGAGCTCATCTTTCCACACCCATTTAAGTGGTTGTATTTCGGGTTTCCACACTGGTTTCTGACAGAAATTTCTGACAATTCTGACAGGAGGAGGCAAATGGAGAGCCATAAATTTTACCCCTTCAGTCAATCACTAAGGCACTGCAGAGAGCAATGCCAGGGCAAGCCAGGATAGCCATTTCTACCCCAGGAAGCCCTATTAGGAAGTGTGAATTGGTGTTTTGGGCCTTATCCATGTGCTGGAAAGAAAAAGCATTACGTACTTTCAAGAAATGTGGGCAGACTCATCTTCTCACCGGGAAGCCGATGATTTGACTCCCTGTTCGAAGGCACTTCTGAGGAAAGCTGCTGCCGCTCAGTTCTGCCAGATGTGGCTGCGAAACGTGTGCCTGGCAATTTGCAAGAAAGCTCTTAGATCTTAGCATATGAAAGGAGGAGGCTTTCTGAGTCCTGATTGAGGATTCATGGGAGCCAGTTTGAAAACCTGTAATAAAAAGCACTCAGAGAGGTGTTAGGCAGATGAGCTAAATGCTGATTTATTAACCATTTTTTGTTTGGGAAATAGTACTTGTGGTCAGGAAGAACAGCCTGATAAACGGTTTGTGTAAACAAAGCTGCAGTCCTTATCTGCCTTCTCAAACGCACGAGTGCTGACGATTCAGCTGGTTCCTCAATGTCTGGTGGTGGCTTGTCTGGGAACGCACAGGTTTGGAAATGTCTTACAAGGTGTGCAAGGAGGTATATATTTGGGGTACAAATCTCATGGTCACACCATGTGGAGTCCTGAGACAAAGTCCTGGTGACACTAAGTAGGCCTTGGTGCATTTAACTCCATTTTAAGGAGACAATTTGTATTACTGAAGTCATTTTTGGGTACATCTGGAGATTAGAGATCTGCTACACCCAGATGTGTTTGAAGTGATGGGAAAGGAATAACCAGTCCCTGACCAGTCACACCCAGAGCCCTGTTAGGGTCATTTCAGTGGCCCTCCCAGCTGGGATGCGCCCAGGATCACCTCTGTGGAGGGGCCACTGCAGGGTGAGAAATCACATAATCATGGTATCACAGGATGGTTTGGGTTGGAAGGGACCTTAGAGATCACCCAGTCCCAACCCCCTGCCATGGGCAGGGACACCTCCCACCAGACCAGGTTGCCCAAAGCCCCATCCAGCCTGGCCTTGAGCACCTCCAGGGATGGGGCATCCACAGCTTCTCTGTTCTCTTCTCAGCCACAACGTCATGGTGTTCTCAGTACAGATGTCCATGCCAAGGTGTTTCTTGCTCTGATCTCTTCCTGCTTAAAAGCATTGCAACGCATACTTGATGTGGATTGGGTTTCTCCCACAACAGGGATAGCTTCCCTAAGGCTTGGTGGGGCTCTGGGTAGCTCTGGTGGCTTCAGCAGTACATGTCCTCTGCTCTCAACAGTGTCCCTGCAACACTTACTGCCTGGAAGGACAACTGCAGCAGCATCTCTAATGGGCAGGGTGCTGAGAGGCACTGCATAATAAGCACTGTGAGAGAGGAAGAGGGTGTTTTGCTTTTACTGACTCCTGTATTTCACCTGCAAAATGTTTGTCTTACGGAAAAGGTAGTTTCAGTGGGGAATGTTTAAGGTATTGCTTAATACTAGAACTGTGGTTAGTAGTGCTCTTAAAATGTCCAAAGGATCTAAGTGCTTAAAGATGAGCTGTAGTACCCAGGAGGGAGATGCTGTTCCTAAGCCTGTAACAGAAGGTCACACACTCAAATAGCGTTTGCTGCAACTGCTTTTTTTTTCTTTCTTTTATTTTCTGCAATTGAAAGGCTGCAATTTTATGTTTTTATGTTGACCTGGAAAGAAATCTTCATTGAGATACCTTTCCCTCCTTTGCCTTGCCACCACCCCCATCAGATTTTTGTGCCTTCTGCTGGCATTTGTGGAGGGCTGAGGATAGTATGGGCTGACCCGAGATATCCTTTCATTCATTTTTCAGTGATGTGCACTGAGTAGCGTGCATAATTGGAAAATCCAACATAGCTGCTTGCGTGGGCTCTGGTGGCCTTTTTTAGTATTATATAAGGTACTTTCTGAGTTTCTTACCAGGTAAAAAGTCGGTCACCTCCTCTTTGCTTGCAATTGTACACTTGCGTTATGGTAAAAAGGAAGGGACTGTTTGTAGACAAGTGGGAAATGAGCTTATTATAGAACAGTATCTCCACTTTTCAGCCTCATTTTCAGTAGCATTAGACCTCCCCACACTAAATGGAGCAAGAGCACATAATGTGTGGGGAAAACAGCTTCTGCATTTTCTGTAGGATCAGCCCTTGATGAAAGTTTGTGGGAATCTATTCCCTGAGCTGTCGCTTGTCACTGGCAGATAGGCACCGTGTCCAAACAGTGACCCATGAAGACAAGGAGTAAGAACGATTCAGCCATCGATGCACAACAAATAAGCAGCTTCTTCCCCCTCAGCAAGCTGAGTGTTGTTATTCAAAACATACCCCGCAGGGAGAGCTCTCTTCTCTGCTTCTGTGCTTTGGGCTTCTGAAGCAGTAAGACACCATCTGATGGGTTGGATTTTTTTTTAATCGTCTGTGTGTTTGGATGCTCTTTGGGCAGGGGAGGTTCTTTTCTTCTTATTTATTTGGGATTTGCATGTAGAGGAGCTGGGGAAAAGAGTGATGTAGTGTAGGGATTGCTGCGGAGTCAAGGCAGAGAGCTGGGGTGGAGTGGAGGACGGGTTTTAGGAGGTAGATGTGAAGCCATCCTTTTCCTGCCCTCCTGGCCCCACGCCTAGCTTTAGCTTTCCGCCCTTCTGCTCTGCATCACAGCCCATGTACGTATGCATCATCCCCAGTGGGAAAAGCATCTCTGTTGCAAGGGGTAGCGTTTGTGTGGAAATAAAGAATCAAGCAGGGAGAATGGTTGGAATGAGGGGTGGTGCCTGGCCATCACATTTCTGGATTTTCGTAGGGTTTTACCTCTTCCAGCAGTACTCATCTGCCTATAGCACAGGTTACATCTGCTGGCCTGGCTGCTATGATTCAGCCAGCTGCTGGAGAGAGGCTGTTGATTTTGGGGATCCCTCTTCTCTCCCTCTTTGTCTCTCTGGCAAGATGCTGAGCAAGATGTAAAAACCCACAAACTGTTTTAAAAAAAAAAAAAAAGAGGCCTCGGGCAGAAGCTAATGAAGGGGAATGTTCCTGATGCCGTGCGTGTGGCTGACGTGATGAGATGCTGTGCAAGCAGCCAGTGCTGGCAGAGCTGAAGAGGGGCCAGGGGGTCAACTTTTAGGAAATAAGGACCCGACTGTTCAACGAGCAACCGCACTAAATATTAGCTGAAGTTCACAAAGTCAGTGGAAGCACTCACTGTGACTTCGGTAGGCTTGGGGTCAGCCTTTGAGTAGCTAGCTGGTGGATACAAGCTTGGCAAGGAGTATTTCAGCCAACTGATGTGTAGTCTTGAGATCAGAAAAGCAATTTTCTATTTAAAAATAACAGCCTGCGATGATGCCCTTAATATTTATCTTGGCACTACAACAGAAAGGTACCAAACTGCTGAACTCCATTAGATTAAATCAAACGGAAAGACATAAAAAAGGGCCGAGGCAATGCCAGAGAGCCAGAGAATAACGCATAAAGCAAGAATTCTCCTAGAGATAATTACCGAACACCACGTCGTTCCTGGCAGCAGCACAGATTCATCTGGCTTTGACGTTTCTGGGATTGTGTGCAAATGCTCAGCGTGAACCGTTCGGGATGGGATGCTGCCTGCTGGCTGCACGGGCGGAGGGCTGCTGCCACTCGCTTCCCACCAGCGCGGTGCTACTGCCTTGGACTTCAAATGGTTGTGGTTTTCGGTCGGGGGCGCTTTGATATGTGCCACTTTGAGCAGTGCGTTAGAGGCTGGAAAGTTTTATTTACAGCCTCTCGGAGGAAAGCCCGGTGGGGAGAGCTGCTGGATGGAGAGGACATGGGGGAAGGGGAAGGGAGGGAGCAGCACGGGGGGGGCTGACAGAAGCTTCATAGAGAGAGAAACTGGGCTTTTGTCCTCAGGTAATTCAGAAACTGTAGCCTTGTAATGTCCATACATACATACCTCTGTTGTTCCTGGCAGTATAGACCATTTCTTAGGTTTATCTTTCATAGTTTTGACTATGGCAGCGTTTATTTAATGTAGTGCTTTTGCAAAATTGGCAATGCTAATTGCAGCTACCATTGACACAGCCTGACTTCCTACCCCTGTGTAGCCTTTGGTTTCAGAAAAACATAAAAAGTCTTACGGAGAGCTGTATTTTTCTTACTTAAATAGCCGTGTGAGTGCCTGAGAGACTTAACACAATAGAAAATAATTAAAGGCAGCCTATGACACTGGATATTGTTCAAACGAACAAGGAACGATCCCTTGTTTATCAGCTGAGACCCTTTGTGGAAGGATAAAGTAGAGGATGTTTCTATGTAGCATTCATGATCTGTGCCCTCTGCATTTCCCAGTTAGAAAAGTATGCAGAGAGGTTATCCAGCATGAACATAACCATGTCTGTCTTTACAAAACAAAATACGTCTGAATATGTCTATTCATGTAATAACGTAGAGATTTAATACATATATATATGTATTTTCCATGGGTCTTACCAGTGGAAAGTATATCCTAACAACAGCTGCAAATCACATTGTTTGATTTGGTGAGTGTGGGACTTCTGGCTAAATTGCTGCTACTGAGGAAGGCAGGGATTTACCATCTGGTTGTCCATTTATTCCTTCACTGCACACAATTTTCTTGAAAGAGTAAACTACTGCAAATGAGTGGAAAACAATATATCCATTAGCAGTAACACAAAACAGAGGTTCTGTTATTCTTGGGCTCATGGAGAAGTTGCTTATATTTCTGCCCTCTTCCAAGGTAGGTGCATTTCTTTGTCCAAATTGCAATTGCTCTGTCTATAGATCTGTCTCCTAATAAGCAGATGTGGGAATTGCACTGGATTTAAAACAAAGTTGAGGACAGCTTGAAAAAAAGCCACCCTGCAGGAGCCTTGAATGCAGTGTTAGCAGTTGGAAAGGGGAGGGGAGCAGTGCTTCTCCTCTCACCCCCCTACTGACTTTCTTTTGAAAATCGAACTTAATTGGAACAGATCTGTACCAGTTAGGTTCTCATACTCATGATTTTTTTCCTCTGGTGTTCTCTAAATGATGTTTGGACTCATCCAGCATGTGACATCCCTGCCTGTCTCGCACATGGGCTTAGAAGCAGAAACATATTTTTCATCAGAAGTTGGGCTTCTCCCAAAGGGAGCACCCACCCAAGTGCAGCTGGCTGGGTGGGAGGGGAGCAGTTTGCAGTCTTCATACCAAAAGTGATATACTGAAAGTCAGTTCTCTGCCAGTATGTAACACTCATGAGTCAAACCCAGATGCTGGGCAGATTATTTTTTCCCCACTGTCCCTTGCACAAGCAGAAAGCTTTTCAGAGCAGGAGCCTCCTGTTTTGGGGTGCAGTTCTTGTTTCCTAACAACATCGTCCTTCTGCTCTAAGCCCATGTATCGCAACGGTGTTTTGATGTCTTTTTCTCAAGGCATTTCCAGCCTCCTCTAGTGTGTTTGAAAACCCTGGCAATTTTCTTTAAAGGTCTAATCCTTCTGTTAAGTGCCTGCCCTCGCTATTGTCAGGAGTGCAAGCCAGGCTGGGTGAAGAGTGAACCGTCCCTGGGAGTCACGCGTCCGTCAGGAAGATGCCTCGCACGCTCCCGAGCCGAGGAGCACGGGGGTTAGGGTTTTGAAAGAAATGAGCTATTGAGTTCCTTTCTGTGTAAGTGATTATATTGCCTGACTGAAGTGTGCGATCTTTCTGTTGCTGACAGGGAAGGCCGCTCTAATGCTCACATTAAAGGAGATTACCAAAGAATCGGGGATGTTATGCTAAAGAACATCCAGAGCATGAAGGTAGGAATGATCCTATAACCATTATGCTTTGACATGGATTAGAATTAGGCTGCATTTTGTTTTCATGTGATGTTGCCTATTGTGCTGGTTTTTGCCAATTTTAATCAAAGCTTATGCTATACCAGTTTCCTTTGATGAGATATCAAGTGCTGGGTGAGCACCGAGATTGCAGAATCGCAAGACGACATTAAATTGCACAGCCCCTTTCCTCAACCCCCTCCCCAAATTTAGAAGCGATAAACACAAAAGTTCAGGAACATTTCACTTCCAGTTCTTTATTCTTTCAAATAAAGAGACAAAACATCAGAATTTTTATTTCCGAAGAGATCGTTCAAACGCCAACTGTGCCTACTTGTGCATGCAAATAAAAATGTTAAAATATTGCAGGAGCAGTGACTGGAACCTGGATCTTGATTTGATTTGGGAAACTTCTACTTGTGCGCTACGGTGCCAAGTTAGACGGAAGATTTTTGAATGAATAATTGCTTTTCAGCTTTAAAGCTGAAAGCAAAAATATGTGTATGAGCAGTAAATCGAAACGTAACGTCCTGTGGGCTGTGCTTCCACTCTTGGTCTGCCTGGAGCAGCATTTGTGAAGCCAGGCACTGCCGGTAGCTGGAACAAACTGCGTGGAAGGCAGGCACAGGAGCCCTATGGACTCTTACAGTACGGACAGATAACACACAGCTCACCTTGTTAATGTGTCTGTGCATCCAGTCTGCCCTTCAGTGTCTGGCAAAGGACAGCACTACACGTTCGGCATGTGGACCTCCAAGTGCTTTCCAAACTACTGGATAAATCCTTCCCTGGTCACCTGCCGCTTGTGCATTCAGCAGCCTTGAGTCCTTGGCTGGAGGAAAGGGCAGTTTGGACTTTATGGCTCTCCTCAGATGGTAGTTAGTATTGAGCGCATCTTTCAGAAGGACAGACGGATGTGCAGGGAGGTTAAGTGGCATGGAAGCAGTTACAGAGCAAGTGGGAAAAAAGAGAACGTAGAAGTCTTGATTCACAGTCCCCAGGACATAGACAGCTTTGTCACCAGTAAAGCAGTCTTACCCTTTCCGCAGTAGCAGGAACAGCTTTTTCCCCTCAAGACACAATTCAGATGCATTGCAAGAAACGCAGGGGGACTTTTCTACCCCCACCCCTCCTCTTTAAAGGGATACACCTTTTCACAACGTTTTTGGAGTCTCAGTGAGCTCCTGACACATTGTCCTGCTCTCAGTACCTTGCAACATTAAATTTTGTCCTTCACTGCCTGCAAGTCCTTCAGTGGCACTAGCCCAAAGACAGTATACAACCTCACTGTAGCTTAGACCCATTGGTGTGCTTTCACCTTTGCTGTTCTCCCTTTCCCATTAGAGGATTTTGTTCCATTTGCTTCGATAAGCAAATCACTGTCACCACTGCTGATAACAACAGATAATGCAGAGGAAGGAGGCAAAACCCAGTTTGACTTAAGGAACTGCATAGGAAACGATAAAGTTAGTTAAAACTCTACGTCTTTATCATGAGATCTGAAAACTGACACTCCTTGTTTAATTAACTTAGGAGAGAAGTCAAGTAATTAATGGGCAGCCTCTGTACTGGTCCCAGGGCTCTGCGGTGTCATTGCCTGCTGTCAGAGCTGCAGGCCCGTAGGACAAATACGTAGCCTAGGGATGAAGTGAAGACTGCAGGGAAGTCGTGTTTCTGGTGAAGATGTCACATATCGCAGGGAGAGGGAGTTGACTGGAAATGTGTCAAAAATCACAAGCTCTAGATTAAGCCAAACTGTCTTCTGAAGTCCATTCAATATACACATTCGATTTTGATTTGTTGCTGGTTAATATTTTGCCAGGTGTTTGGAGACCCTATTTGGCTGCTCAGAGAAGCTCTGTGCACCCTGAAGATTCAGGTCACCTTCTGTAAAACACAAACAAAACCCCTACGTTAATTGTCAATAAAATACTGCTGAATTGTTTTAGATGAGACCCATGAATGAACTGTGATTCTGGGGCCTAAGTGAAGTTACATGTTTCATGCAAACCTCATTCACTTGCCGGTGCATAACTCTCCCACTACCAGTGGGATCATTTTAGAGACTGCACTAAGCAGAAGAGGACGTAATCCAAGCATGAAGGACTCTAACATAGCCATTTCTGTTGGAGAACTGTATGTGTGTGTCTGTTCAGATTCCCAGGAGATGCAACTTCTCATTAACAACAGGGAAACAGAAGCCAGAAGTCCAGTTGCCTACATCTCAATTCTCCAAAACCACCTCAGTGATCTGGGGCACTTAAATACCTTCATCCTCCTACAAAATCCTATTTTGTTTCCTGGCACTGGATTCCTCTCTCTCCTTGTTGCTCCAGCTTGCACGAGCTATGTTTATGTCATCTCCTTGCCTTTGGACTTCTCCCTGACGCGAGACTGTTAGCTGTGTTCACTCGTGTACTTTTGTCTTACAGTGAAAGCAGTGTCCGGGGGGTGTACATCTCATTAGTAATGACATTTCTTTTCAAGTGCATGTCAGAGGCACTGTATTGCACAGCGATTCTGCTTGCAAAATCCCAGCTGCTGTGATAGCTGGATTTTTTATTGGTACAGGTTTGGGATCAATGTTTATGAGTCACATCTCACCGTGTTTGCTAATAGCTCTGCCATGTGCTTGTTCTTTCTTTGTGCCTATAAGCAATTGACAATTCACCTGTGGAAGCACAATGAGATTTTAATGGAGTTGGAGAATGGGATCAAGAACTCTCGCAAGCTGGAGACCTTTTGCAGGGACTTCGAGCTACAGAAAGTCTGCTACTTGCCCCTCAATACCTTTCTTCTCAGGCCTTTGCACAGGCTTATGCACTACAAGCAGATAATGGAGAGGCTTTGCAAACATTACCCACCAGCCCACGTAGACTTCAGGGATTCAAGAGGTAAGTGAGGGAGAAGACATCAGTTCCTGGAGCTGGGGAATGTTAGAGGTGCATGTGCAAACTAAACCCAAAAAAAGTAAGCCTACATTCAAAGAGTTGCAAAATCAAGCACTCAGAAGACTAGCAGAGGTAGGACTAAGGTTGTCCTTGTATACACATTGTGGCACGCTCTGGACAAACATTTGGAAGAGAAAGCTGCTGGGGGTTATTAAATATGCAGAAATGGCATGCAGTTCAGGAAGTCTCTTGAGCTGAAAACAGTTGGGAGGTCGGGAAAGAACACAGGAGACACACCAGATGTGCTCGCCTTGTGCTTGCCAGCTTTCCCTAGATATCTGCTGGGAACACAAAGCGTTGGCAGGTGAACCCTTGGTCTGACCCTGTGCAGTGGCTGTTGTTATGTCTTCGGGAGAGTATTATTTTTCCAGACATACAGTTTGTTCTATTACCACTTCCATGATTTGTTTCAAGAACTCAAAGCTGCCAACATGCGTGTTTTGTTTTTTTTTTTCCAAATGTGAAGAATTTTTCTTCCTGTAGTCTGAGGTCACTGCTTGCTATTTCTTTTCAATGATTTGCTTTCCTCCTTTCATGTACCCTTCCTCCTCCCCATTGTAAGCTGTCTAAATTTAATGATACCTATGTTATCCATACTGTTAGCACTCAGGGCAGATCCACAGAAGGAATGGGCAGGAGACAGTGCCCAGGATGGCTGCCCCAAGCTCTATGGTGTTAGCTGAGCTGGCTGCCTGAGTTCCCTGCAACGAGACCCGCAGGAGGCAGTACACAAAATAGGGAGGTAACTTGACCTGTGGCGATAGGAAATGCCACGGAGGTCTGTGGTACTGCATGACACAGATGTTTGCCTAAATGTAGCTGCTGCCTGGAAGATCTCAAGGAGTACAGCGAGTAGTGCCTTCATGCCTCTTAGCCAAGGCTCTGCGGTGAGGGTGATGTGCTGTTTCCCACCCCCCCGCAGAGTGCACCAACCATCGAGGTTTGATTCCTGCTCCGCTTTTCAAATGGACACTAACACAGGATTCAAAGGTGAAAAGGGACAGTGTGACTTGGGGACACCGTCGCTCTGGGAGCACAGTCTTTTACTAAGGTGCTTGCAGATTTTAGTTAAAGGTCAGGGTGTAAAGGCAGCAAGAAAAGGGGAGATGTGGATGTGAATCCCACCACGTGCCAGGCAGCAGAGAACACAGGTCTCTTGTTAATGTGTGGATAAACTGTGCTCTGAGCAACAATATAAGAAGGAGGAACCACTGTTACTGTGCCATTAGCTGTATTTTTTAAATGCAGAGGGCTGTAACTCCTCTTCCAGTACTAACCTCAGTCAAAGATTGTGTTCAGCCCATTCAGAGGCTGCCTGTCAGTTCAGGTGTATCCAGGTGCTCATGTACGTGATAGCACAGGGAGCAAGTCTGTGCGCTGGCCCCCCAGAAAAGATAAAGTGATTTTCAGCCCAGTTCCCTGAGTTAAATACTTCAGCAGAATCTTTTGACTGGTGCCATGAATTGACTCAACTATTCCTACAAAGATTCTGTAGCTAAAATAGAGCAAGAAACTGACTGTCTTTTCGTTACAACACTCCGTCCTTAGTAAGATGATGTTCAGAGTTTGTGTGGGTTTTAGTCTGCCCAAGCAGGTTTATTACTCTGTGAAGGAAAAGGGTGTCATAGGGAAGGTGATGTTCATGAATTGCTTGCAGCAGACAAAAGTCTTTCTTTTTGAACATCCTTGTAAGTTTATAATAAGCATTTCACGGTTTTGTTATCTAGCTGCTTTGGCTGAGATTTCTGAAATGGTGGCTCAGCTCCACGGCAATATGATAAAGATGGAGAACTTCCAGAAGCTGCACGAACTCAAGAAAGACTTGATAGGCATAGACAATCTGGTGATCCCAGGAAGGGTAAGTAACAGAATTGTGACCAAGGTTTGATATCATTTCAAAGCATTAGGTATATTTTAGAAATCTGATTTTTTTTGAGCATCTGTGAAATTGCCTTTCCGCATATGAGCCTTTTTTTCTCACAAAAAGCTATCAAATGTAAGCATAATAATACCATAGAAAACAGTGGCCTTTAAAATGGGAAGAAGCAATCATCCTTATTATTTTTTTACTGATTTTATTAGGTTTATCTTACGTATAGATTTGGATGGTTGTAGGCAATTCCAAACATCTATTACAAGAGGCAGTAAAAATGTAATATTTATCGCAGCATTCAGAGCGTGAGCAGTTGCACATTTCCTCATTTCTTTCTGCCCTTATTTTTTTTTCAATCCTCAGTGCTAGAGCGTAGCAGATTAAAGGAAAGCAAGACATTTGTGCTGGAGGACCTTCAGCCTGCTCACCATGCCTGGCTTTGAAACTCGTGGCCCTGGGGACAAGCAGTCTCTTTAGTCTACATGTAATGTTAGGCAGTGTTTTTTGAGACAGTGTTGCCTTAAGTAAATACTTTTAATTATGTTATAGGAATGGGGACGTCTCTTCCTCACTTGCCATGCTTTTTTAAAACACAGGCTTATTTCAGAATAAATGACCCTCTGCAGAATTTGTAACCTTTTCTGCTTTTCCATGTACACGTATCTGTGCCTGCAAGCTTGAGAGTTGTCTTGTAGAAGTGATTTCTTCCTTATTTCCCTGACTCCTGTGCATAATACACAAAGGCACTGCTTGTGGCAACAGAAAATGTATCGCTAGACTGTTCTTGCCCCTCATACATTTCTGGGAAACAGCTAGGAATAAAAGATGAGTTTTGGATTGGATTGCAAGTACAGCAGTGCTTGAATGTGCCCTGCAGCCTGGCCATCCAGCCCGGGGTCTGCTTGCAGAGCCGTGTCCGTGCCTAGAGCCACCACGGGCTCCTGGCAGAGAGGCAGCTTTCTGGCCTCTCTGTGCTCTTGTTCGTTCAAGGATTAAAACATTTTAGATAAGGGGCTTGAAGTGGAGCTGAGCACAGGTATTTCTCGATTTGTGGCAGTCCCCCACCCTCTCACTTCGCCTCCTCCCCGTCCCTCCAGCAGCCACTGTGGCTCATGCTCCTTTCCAGTGATCCACAGACCATGCACGTCCCTGGCAAGCCCCTCAGGACGCTTCCCAGCCTGTGCATCCTCCATCACATGAAATTAAATGCTGTCACCGGTTGTTTCTGCTGCCCTATTCTATTTAAAGACAGAGCTGTCTTCCTCTCGTAGGAAGTTCAAGAAGGCGGCAGACGGGGGGCAGAGGCTGTTTGCCTGCCAAGGCGAAAGGTTTTGGCTGCCACGCTCTGGCGGATGCCCAAGACGTTGCTGCTTTCCAGCCCTTTGGCCACTCAGCCTGGAAGGCAGATGCTGCTGAGCAGTGCCGATGATGCCTATGTGTTACCCAGAGCTGGCCCAGTGCCACATCTCGGAGGAGAACCTCTGAGGAGGCCTCTCGTGCTAGGCCTGTGGTTCGGCTGTCCTAACGGTGGCTTTGGGTAACCATCGTCTTCACGGTGCCCCAGTCTCTGCAGCCACCAGCCTGGTTCCCATGTTGGATATTAAAGCATCCCACGGTCGGTTCTGCTTGCAGATGGTGATGGCCTGGAGCTCTTCTCTGGGTTTGCACAGTGCTTGCCCTGGTGGAGCTAGGCCTAGTAGTACTGACCATGAGGTAGTACTACATAAATAGTAGTTGTGATTAATATTACGTGGTGGCCAGCAGCAGCTTCCAGTGGCCTCTCTGGTACCATGAGCTTGCTGTGACAGAAGGAATAACCTTCTCTAGGCACTTTTTCCACCCCTTAGCCCTAACTTAATGTGGGCAGGGGGCTGGACACGTCACAGCAACCCTAAGGCAACTGGAGCATCTCTCTGACCAGATCAATCTTCTACAGCTAATTTATTGCTAAGCTGCAGGTGATTCTGATGCTTTATATGCCTTTTACATGCACAATATGAGTAGAATGACCTTCAAAAGACTAATAAATAAATATAAACCTCTTGGCAGAAGCTGGAGAGAGTGACTGAAAAATTATGTTTTGATGGGTTCAGGTATGTGTACGGTGGAGTTATGTTATAGATCACAATAAATCCAGGAGACCCCAGCTTTCTGAAAGTTCTGGTTGTGATACTCTTCGTATAATTACATCCCTAAACATTTTTAAACAATTTCCTCTGAAGTAATGCACTGTATTATTTGACATGGACTGTACTAGGATAGCTCACGCTGCCAGACCAATTTCCCTCCTTTCCTGCTGCTGATGTTGATTTGTTCAGCTGATTTTTCACCTCAGTGAAGAGCTGTGTATGCTGTACACACAACAGAAGCTGACCAGTGTCTAAGTATATAATAATTATATAATATAATATTAATAATAATATTAATAATTGTATAATATAATATTAATAAGTAACGTACAGACCAACTTATCATTAGCATTTACATCATTTGTACTAAGAATAATACTCATTCAAAACTGATGAAGTAGGTAGCTGTCTGAAAGAATCAATGTTAGGTACAGAAAATTTTGCTTAGCTGAATTTTCCTGAAATGAATGTAAGACTATCCAGCAGCTGATGCTAAAGACAGTTGAGAATGGAAAGAAAATACCCTATAAAATTTTTTAACATATTTAGTAAAGAAAATAAAAAATCTTGGTGACTGATAATCAAGTCGGTCTTATGACCAAGTAGTCATATTTATTCTTGCATACTAAAGAATCATAAGCACTTTGGCAGAAGATACATATTTGTTTTGTATTTGCTTCCTACAGGAGTTCATTAGACTGGGCAGTCTTAGTAAATTGTCCGGAAAAGGTTTACAGCAACGAATGTTCTTTCTGGTAAGCAAGAAGGCAGTTTTTCTTTATATATTGAAATGTAACTGTAGGCAACTATTAAGCAAACTGTAACTGTGAATTACAGTAAGTATTTTTAAACAGTTGGTTAAGTCAACAAAATACATCACCTAGCTGTTTGTTAAGAATATATATTTCTTTCCAAAACCAATATTCTCTTTGTCACTGCTTACGAAGATAAAACTATTTATTTTTATATGACACTGTGAATACCATGATAAAATAATACCTCCTAGCAACATTGTCTTACATATAAGCAGAGTCATTACAAAATGAAAAGTGGCACCAGGGTTAGTGATCATGTCCAGAAAAGAAGATAAAGAATAACTCTGAGTGATATAAAAGATAATCCACATAATGCTCTCAGAACACATTACAGAAACAAGTTTCTCCACAAACCATCCAGTTTCAGCCCAGGTATGCCTAGCATGTTGATGGGTCTGCCTTTACCTGGAGATACATTTAGAAGCTCTTTCACTGGGAAAAATTATCTCCTCCCACCATCACTCGCAGCATTTTCAGGTTACAGCAATCTCATTCAGTCTGGAATCCACAAGAGCTGACCAGATGGTTTCTCCTCTCTTCCTGGAAAGCTGACTTGCTCCCTGGACCCCAGTCCTGCTGCAGCTCAGCCATTGATGCCGGGGGACTGGGATGCCCAGCAGAGTGCGCAGATTTTACAGTCTGGTAGTGTGGGGCAGAACATTAAAGAGCCAATGCAGCATGACAGAAACACTCTTCCTTGGCTCCTTGTGTGCAAAAGGTGAAGATGTATAGAACAGCTTGCAAGTGTGCTAGATTTTATGGGGTGCTTAGCATTTACTCTCCCAAATGAGCCCAACATGTAACCAAGTTTTACCTTGGTAAGATTATGCTCTGGCTTTAAAGGTGCTAAAGAGGAAGCCTAATGGATATGGTGCATATTTCCTTGCATACCACCATTCCCATTACCAGATGATGCCTTGATATTATACTTGTATAAAACGCTGAAGATTGAGACTAGACTCTTAAATCAATCTCAGTTTTGGCAGTTGCTCGCAGTCTCGGAGAAGTCTGTCATCTGCCTCAAGGACCAGAATCTTTCTTGGAGATAAAAGCCTGAATCAGTATTCTGTGACTCCAAATACATTCATAATTATTGGCAAAATCAAATCCCCCTCTAGTGGCCAATCCACATCACTCCATGAATTATTGCTATTCAGTTGCAGAACTCTGTGGTGAGAGTTGTTTCCCTCCACAGAGTAAGATTCTCTTGATGCAACAGTCATGTTTGAGAAGAACATCTTTTGACCCATGGCCAGGGAAAATAGACGGTTCTTTTTACAGCATGCAACCAAATGCAGGTGGTCATTTGACATGTTATCAACTGCTGTTACATGCAGGAAGTTCTACACATCAAGATACAGTCAGTCACTCCACCTTGACTTTTCTAACCTAAAGTCACCTACATTAAACAGGTCTCACAGCTTCCTTCCAAATATGTGGAGTAATAGATAACCACCTGAAGAGCAGAGGTGGACACACCTGTCTTGGGGCATGCTTCCTTTCCACGCAAATCAGAATAAAGTATTGATGAAACAGGGTTATCTTCCATTGCTTCACACTGCCCCAGACTATGAAATGTCCTACGGGGTTTCACTGCTGTGGCTTGTTAATTTTGACCCAGAGATCATTAAGGGAATATTAGAAGGTATCAAATGGAAAACTGTAGGAACGTGCCTGAGACTAGATGGGAAGGAAGGCAGGGATAGTAAAAGATGATACTACTAGGTATTAGGGATAATACAAGGGATATTGTAGAAGCCAGTATTTTGGATTCTTGCATTAGGACTTCCAGTACTGGATAGTTTTCTTGTATTTACTATTCTGATATTTTTCTCCCTGTGCCAACATAATTCTAATAATGCTTATTCTTGCTTTTTAGTTTAATGATATTTTGTTGTACACAAGTAGAGGCCTGACAGCATCAAATCAGTTTAAAGTCCATGGGCATCTGCCACTGTATGGCATGACAGTAAGTATAATAAGAGCTTGGATTCATGCTTAAATGGTTATTTAAGGTCCCATTTTTACTGCTTGCTCAGTTTCTGCTGGAGTGAGAGCAGTAGCAAAGGGTTGTTCTCTGATTCAGAGAAGTTGTAGTTGTGGGGTTTTTTTCCTCTGTTTTTTCAGACCATAAATTTAACCATGATTCTTACAAGTGATTCATAACCAATTACTAATAGAAACACTGTATGAGGCAAGTAATCAGTAGTGGCAATTTCAATCCTATGAAAAAATGTTTCCTAGTGTTTCTATCCATTTATCTTAAAGCCAAGGTAGTGGGAAACTGCAGGCAGCAATATGTCACTCTGCGCCCTTTTGCAATTCTTCTGGAAAATAGACGATTCAGGCCCAATAGCTAGTAATAGTTCTTATATGATTTAGCAAATGTTCTTGGTGGTTTCAAAACTTCCATTTTCGCCATTATTTTCATTGGAACTTCTCATGTTCTCATATCTATTTTATACTGTTTTCCTGATATTGAATTAGATAATCACTACCACAGTAACTGAATTTCTCTCAGCGGTGGTGAGGCTTCAAGTTTTATCTAACGTTTCTAGGAATCTACTCAATTATTGACGTCCATTTGGCATGACTGGTTCACAGCAGTATTGTGCTATGCTGAGTGTCCAAAGCACTCCCATATAAAAATACCATTGCCTTCCTTTCTTTGACAGAAAGCCATGCTTTTGGCTTAAAAGGTTATTGCAGAACTTAAGATTTTTTCACCTTTCAGGCCACCACTTTTTTCTAGCTCAAAAAGTTGTTTGTGACCATCTCACGTTTCTTTTCCCTAATGGTAAAAGCTTGTTCAGTTCACTGTTTCAACTTAAGAAATATGATTACTTCCTATAGTCTGACTGCATGTTGACTTTTCTCTTAGATAGAAGAAAGTGAAGAGGAATGGGGGGTTCCTCATTGCCTAACACTTCGAGGTCAACAGCAGTCCATCATAGTTGCAGCAAGGTAATTCGATGGAGACAACATACACAGTTAATGATGAACTGTAAAGTATATTTCTTTGTGACTTTCACAGTGGGACACGTAGGTAAGCAAACAGATGTCATTTTGTTTGGATTTGCTCCTAAAACAATTTCAAAGGCATATTCTTTTGTGAAAGTCATTTGCACGCACAAACCCCCAGATAAGTGAATGGGACAAAACAGAGTTACAATTGTGCAAGTGAGAACCAAAACTAAATTATTAGGAAAAAGCTAGCATCTCATGTCTGTATTTGTTTCTTTAAATTAAAATGAAGTTCAACTTTCTTAGAGTTTGTTTTCAGCCTGTACGAAAGCAATTTAAACCTGAATTTTCCTTGTTAGTACCCGTTCTGAAATGGACAAATGGACTGAGGACATTCAGATGGCAATAGACCTGGCAGAGAAAAGCAGTGGCCCTGCACCAGAATTGCTGGCTAGTAGCCCACCTGACAATAGTAAGTAAATGCTAGAGAGGAGGTTTTGTTAATTTTAGTCAGTATAGTTGGTGATTGCTTCTATGCAGAGTGGTGATACATGCTGGCCACAAGTCAAATTGATACATTTGAAGTGATTTATATATATTTATATATATATATTTATGTATGTACCATTGTAATGTTTTTGTTGATGTTAGCAGAAAGTTTCACTGAATAGAGATGTGACTTAAGCATAATGATTTCAGGAAGTATTGTACAAGACTTGGGCAGTGCCTGTCCTTGGAAGGTATTAAAAGCTCCGATGAAGCATAGTGGTCTTTGATTCTAACACTTGCAGAAACACGTTAAAATAATCTACTTAACATCTGCACAAAGTTGTCTCTAAAAGTGTGTTTTGAAACTAGTTCACAAGATTGTGAACAGACTTACTTGTTTAATTTTTCCAGTTATATATGTTGTTGCATAGAGGAAGAAAGATGCTTTTTCCCTGCATTTCATAGAGTCTCCTGATGAAACTACTGTAGACCAGGAATCTGAGGACGATCTCAGTGCATCCCGCACCTCACTCGAACGTCAGTCACCACACCGTGGCAACACTACGGTGCACGTCTGCTGGCACAGAAATACCAGTGTTTCAATGATCGACTTTAGTATTGCTGTGGAGGTATCTGCCTCAGAACAATCTGAACTGCAGCTCCAGATGTGCTCTTGAATGACAATTTCCTTTTTGCTCCTCCTCAATAAGTGCGCTATTCCGCTCTTTCCTCTCGGGGATGTTCCAGGCACACCTGTGAAACTGACTCCCGTACCCTCAAACGATGGCACAAGCCCTCAGTCAAGGCACACACTTTTCAATCCCTCAGTGCATCTTTTCGAAATCAGTTAGAGCAGTAATTCTTATAGAAATAACCGTCCAAAAAGTGCTGATGCTCTTGAAAAATTAAAGCAGGTCAAACTGTCTTAATGCTTTCATTGACAGAGGCATTAAGTCATTGCTCGAGCTGAAAGGATATTGTCTTTAGCTGCTGCAGACAGTTTTGATTATGTGTATTACTAACTTACTTTCTTTACCTAGCCATCTTTTCTGGAACCTTGTCTCATTGCTCAGTCCCATCTGCTTTTTCTTTATTTGCATTTTCCACCTCAAAATAAAAATCCTTTTTTTCCCCTGATCACAGCTAAGCCAATCTGAAACACGTTCCTTAACTCTGTGCTTAACGGACAAGAGCTAGACATTGGCTTTTCAAAGATTAAAATGAAAGACTCCTAGTTCAGTGTTTGTTCCAAGTGAGGTGGCAAGTCTGCTTCGGTGTTCCTCCTTCACCAGAGAGACACCGCAGGGAGCTCTGAATGCTTTATCGCAGTCCTCATCACGTGGAGGTTTAGGCTCAGTGAAAGTGGTAAAAGGAATCTCAAAGCTCTATCAACTTCCACTCACGAGGCAGCCCTAAGATACCAGCTCTCTGTTGTGCTGGAGAAGATGCCCTGACTCAGAACTCAGGGATATGCCAGGACAGATGGTGTTCAGAGTTTGCCTCTATTTTTAAGCAGAAGAAATTGGAATTTGACAAAGAAAATCGTCAAAATTCAGAAAACTATTAAAAAATGCTAAGTACAGAGCCTCATTTTGCTCCCATGCAGGTGCATTTTTCTGCTCTCTATGCCTGTATATCCTGCAAAGGAGGAATAGCTCAGCGTGGAACCAGCTCTCATATTTTCCCCTAACGCATAGGGCTTATTATAAATTGATATAAAGTAAATTTAAACTGGTGATTTATTCTAACGAGTAAAATGTTTAGTTAGGCAAATCTTTTTTACCTGAGATCAGGGTTCATTGTTCTTTACTTTTGTTCCTCCCCGTGACTCAAATGTATGCAAACATGGTGGTGAAGCCCAAACACACACCCTGGAGACATGAGTTATTCCGTGACAACATCTTCAGCTCCACTGCTGCTTCGTGTGTGGCAGGTCACACTCACGCTCACGTCATTCTGTTGGTGCCTTTCACTTCAGCATTATCGTTTATTTTCTTTGTGTCTCTCCCTCCTCTCTGTCTTTCTTGTGGTAGAAGATCCTCTCTCTGTCAGTGACTGTACTTCCCTACCTGCTGGACTGATCAGTGATCAGCGGCCTGTTTCCATTTCATATGTCTGCTGGTACCGAATGCAAAGCCTGTCCTTTTATGATATCCTCCAGAGTAATGAGGTAACAGAAAATTAAGGAGTATGCCTGTAACTTAGGTCACGGCGTCAGCAGTCCTCATAGCAGAGCACGGGATTATCTAAAGCAAAGGCTTTAACGCACAGCCAAGACTGGTGAAAAGAGAGTATTTGCAAGAATATTTAGTTTGTAGTAGATAAATCAAGACCACCAGGCTTTGAATATTAAGCGTTACAAACTAAATTATTAGCTTCTGCATTACGTAATGAGAATGATGTGCTAGCCCTAATATGCAACAAGGAAGGAGAAGTAATAATTCACTGAGAGCTCCGCATCATTTGCAAGGTACAATGATGCTGGAATTTACAGTAGATGAGTGCAAAGAGTAGTTTCATCAGCCAGCCGCTAAATACTTGTGCTTTGTATTCCTCCTCCTTATTGTAAAATATACAAATTCCAGCTAAGAACAAGGTTGATAGTCCTTGCTTTTGAAATCTTTGGAAAGTTACCGCGTTAACTCACTGGGTACTGAGAGCTCAATCTCTATCTGCAATTCCAAAGTATGTCATAATTTTCCTTTACATCACAAATTCATGTCAGACTTTCTGTTTTCATTGCTCTATTTAAGTATCATTTGAAAAAAAAAAACAAAGACTAGGATAACAAGACTGACTGATGTTTGGTAATATTTTACTGAAAGCCACCTTAATTAAAAAAAAAATGTATAAGTGTAGTAGTTTGAAGTTTTTGGAAGTACCCGGCTACAAACAAAAACATATTACTAAGTTAACTGCTGTTTAATAGTAGAAAAATGTGGAAGAAAAATACATCCATTTGACCAAACCACTTTCACATACAACAAGGTCACGTAGGATGAGGTAAAAGCAGCTGATTTTCCTTACAGTGATTAAACTGCAGACAAACCTCACTTAAAGAACGACAGGTATTTCTAGTTCTGAGCTTACAGCCAAACTGAGGGAATTAAATAAGCTAAGCAGAAATGCAAACATCCTTTATGTGGGGCTTGGCTACTTTCCACCTGCTTGTACACCTCTGCAATGTGCACTTCACTGTTTTATTTGCCTACTTTTGATCTGTTTCAGAATCAGCTGTCCGGAAATCTCCTAAGAAAATTCAAAAACAGCAACGGGTGGCAGAAGCTCTGGGTGGTATTCACCAACTTCTGTATGTTCTTCTATAAATCGCACCAGGTAACATACTGCACGAGCTTGTGCGTGAGCACTTGTTTCCTGACACTTCCAACAGCTAGCTTACACTTTTGTTATAGAAATCCTCAATGCTAGATTTTATGCGCTATAAAAAAAAAAAGAAAAGAAAAAAGAGTAGGATATTTTACACATAAGCAGGATAGAGAAATGATGTGTTCATACATGCCATACTCAGCAAAAGCACTTAAACAGAGAATGCTGCAGGTTGGTGAGTACATTTCTAAAGGAGTGGGTGTTTGCAAGCCTGGGATGAACACGTGTGGTGCTCTGCAGGTGCCAAACAATGGTGCTTTAAGCTTGTCATCTTGAAAGTAGTGAAAGCCTAAGACTTGAGACAACTTTCTTACCAGGAAATACTGGTAGGATTAGCTTGCAGAAGATTTGTATGGTAAGGAACCCTAAAGATGGGCAAACTGAAATTACCAAACAATTCAGATTGTTGCCATTGGTACTCTGGTACTTTTTCCATGTGAATTCAGAAACACAACTGCCTTGAAATGATTTTATATTTATTTTCCATTTCACTTATGTGCTCTCCCTGCCTGTTAACATTTGATCTCTCTGCATTTTTCATCATTTATTTTCAGGACAATCATCCTTTAGCCAGCCTTCCTTTATTGGGATATTCACTCACCATTCCTTCTGAATCTGAAAACATTCACAAAGATTATGTGTTCAAGCTGCATTTCAAATCCCATGTGTACTACTTCAGGGCTGAAAGTGAATACACATTTGAAAGGTAAGTCAGTCTTTTGTGAGACAGAATTTTGTAAAATTCCAGTTTGTTTTTTTTCAAACAAGGTTACTAAGTGCCAAGTTCACTAAACTGATTTAGCAATACAGGCATGTAGTTCAGCACAGTAAGAGAAAGTAACCTTCCAATTCTTAAGAGAAATTTTAAACCTGGTAATGCTAGAACCAAGTTAGTTGTTTTTGATAACACATAGTAGCTACAGCAATAATCACTGCAAAACTTGAAATAGGTGCAGGAATTGCACATTCAAAATTAATCAGGCTGGCTGTACATAGCTCTCTGTGTATCAGACATCAGGAAGCACGTAAACAGGTCAGAGGACTTTTTAGTAGTGTGCAGAATGACTTCACTTTCTCTAGTGCAACTGGCTGTAAAATCCACACCTGAAATAAAATCCAACTTTTTCCCAGAAGCTGCTCTTCTTACTGTGTTCTGCCACTTCAGCGTATAATTTTTACACATTCCACTGAATTCTAGTTAGATGGAGAGCTGGGAAACAAGCACTACTCTTCCAAAATTATGGTTTGAGCTTACTCACACTGGGAATTAATTTAGCTCTTTTGTATGAAGCATTAACATAACAAAGATCTTAATGTCCTCTCATAGTCAAGAAACCTATAATTAAGTTTTAGCCATGTCAGTCTAAAACTTTAAATAAGGCAAATTGTGGGGAAGAGGTAATTAAATAAATTAGTAGAATTAGAAAAAACACAAAAGCCCTTTCTCAGTTCTGGAAGAAGCAGTAACTGCAGCTAAAGCACGTTTTTTCACATCAGAATCGAGCGGCTGTTTTCAACTGCTCATCACTTGGATGATCGGGGAGGAGGGGGGGAAGAGAGAGAGATTTGGTACTTGCAGAACAAGTGAAACTATTAAGTTAGTGTATTTTGGGGCCCCTCTTCCCCATTCATCCTCTCTAAACCTCCTTTCAGATATGCATTTGGCAGTCATCTGGATCTGTAGCCTCTTGACTTTGGGTAGGGAGCAAAGTAGTAAGCACGACGATGTTTTCCATAGACACTGAAAATAAAGTTTTTGTACAACTAACGGCACAGGCAATGACTACGCAGAGAAAAATCTTTCAAGAAATCTTTCCTTAGGAATTTACCATTATTTTGCTTTTGTCTCCTCGTGCCCCCTCACAGATGGATGGAAGTGATCCGAAGTGCCACCAGCTCTGCCTCACGCACTCGAGCTCTGAGTCACAAAGAGCCTCATGCCTATTGACAGCTAAACAAACCGCCGTGTCGACTGTCCAGCAGCTGCTGATTTTCTAGAGGACGTTTGAATCATTTCTCCCTCCAAGTTTAGTAAAACTTACGTTTGTTAAAAGAAAAAACAAAAAGTATGGTTTTGCAGAAACTCACGGTTCCTCAGCAAACCTGTGTTTTCTGTATGTTGAAAATAGCTTACCATCATCCCAGTGGCTGCGGTTCGTTTCATGTCTTGTATTTTGACATTCTGTGCTGTTTTTAGCTTGTGCCAGTATTAAAATATTGTCCTTATTAGAGTGCCAAATGCCAAAAGACATTTTATTGCCTCAGAGATTGCACCTAAAAAAAAATGACTTCACAATCTGAAAACTTTCTCCTGTGAGGCAAACACTATTTCTTTTCTTTACATAAAAATATATTATTTTTTTTTACCATGTTAATCTGTAGACTGCTGAATTTTTAAATGTAGGTGGACTTTCACAGCATAGACTATAATTATATATATACAGTAAGCAGTCTAACAGGAATGAGGTAACTTTCAGATTTCATGTTTTTTTTTCCTCCAGTCTTTCTACATTTAATCAACAAGGAATTACTAATTTTCTATGTTTAACAAGGAAACAGTTTACAGCTCACTCTCAGTTCCCTTTGGGGTTACTGCTCCATGTGGTATAAATAAACTATAGGATTCCTATCTAACCATTTTTCTTGGTGCAAGTTGACCAAATTGTTCATCTGTTGGCTTTGAAAAGTGAGTACTACTTGCAAGATGAAAAAAAAAAGTTTAAAAATAATCCAGTGCAATATTATTTGGGCTGTTAATGTACTGTGAATGGTATGTACAAGAAGAAATTAAAGGCTGTGGTGACATTCTGCTGTTTGTTTTACAGACTTGAAAAACAAAACCAAAAACACCTGTATCCTACAAGAACCACAGCTATTTGTAATTAATTTGTGGAGTGTCTTGGTAACTAGCAGGGACTAAAGCAGCGTAAGCCGGGCATGCTACTGAACCCCCAAGCCTTCGCCATGCCTGCTGCACATCCTAGTGTGATGCTTGGTTTTGCTGTTGGATTGTCAGCTGCTCTGTCCCTCCTGGTGCTCGGTATACAGAGGGACGGGCCCAATCCGCAGCAGAAATGCCCATTTTGTGCACCTGGCTGTAATGGCATCCAACACTATTTTTTTGATACCCGTCAGCCCACTCAGAAGGGCATCATCACAAAGTCTGCTGTGAGTAGATGCTTTTCCTTATGCTTTAAGAAACGCTTCATCGTGAGGCTGGTATAAACTTGGATTCACAGACGTTCAACGTGCTGGAAACACCTCTCCCCACTAAGGGCCTTTGAGCAAGCAGTGCTACACAGAGGGGCCAGAATATAGCTGAATATATATATATATATAACAGAATATAACTATGAGAAATGAAGCTGGGACAATTCTGCCCCCAACTTGTCTTCTTCTCACTATTCACTCTGTTAAATGCTTACCTGTCTGTGATGTATAAGGTGGCTTACAGCTTTGCTCACAACAAAAGGGAATAAAATACCTCACACTACTATCACACATACTGCTGTTTGAAGACAGTAAATAAAGCCTTCTTTCTATTCCCCCGCCCCACCCCACAGAAAACCTCAGTGAAATTAGAGCTCCTGGTGAGTAGCAGGATATTGCTGGTCTCAAAAAGTTACTTAGGACTGTGTTTTGTACAGTACACACACATGCACCCATACATCCATGCATGTATTTTAACGTGCATGCGTAAAATCTTAAGGAATAGGCTGGATTCCTAATTATTTATGACAAGTAGAAGTCCCCCTGGCCAAACCTGAGCCACCCTGGCAAAGGAAAATAAACATTTCAGCATATTTGCTTCAGCTGTGTATAAATCTACAAACCCTTGGGCAGGTAACTGGTTGCAGTTGCTCTTTTCCTTAGGTATTTCCCCTTAGAAAGCTTTAGCTTTTGGTCAGGCAGTTGGGCCAGACGATCTGTGAAGGTCCCTTCCAACTGAACTAGTCTATAGTGTTTTGTTTTAATGTCGATGTGGCTAAAATAAGCACATTCCTCTACAGCACCTCCTCTTTCCATTTGACACGATGAAAGACAAACCTAGAAAGTAGGTAGAAAAAAATCTGAAGAACTTTCTCCCAGCAGCAGGTCTCACTAGCTTATCCACGCCGAGCCTGTGGTCACCCTTCTTCATAGGGCCAATGCAAGTGGCCCGATGACGTACGTGAACTGTAATGCTTCGAGCCTGACCAGGACTGGGAGCACTGAGCTTTACGGTGATGAAAAGAGGAAATAACTCCGCAGAGATTAACAGCCACAGGCTTGGGAAGATGAAGCTGATGAAGAAACGGCGTGTGATGTTCGTCTTGAGTGCAGTAAGGAGCTGCACAACTGCCAGAATAAAAATTTACTGAGATGTAAAATAATACATGCAAACCCTCACCAGCTCTACTTCAGCATTAGAACAGAAAAGAAACCCAAGCCACCATTCAGGACCTTTAATCCCCCAGCTCTACAGCTGTAAGATTATTATGCACCTCTATAAATATTGATGTAATTCCTAGCTAAACTCTCCTCCCTCTAGCTCACATCCTTTATAACAAGCCATGCTAAGCACCTCTGGTGGTTTTTGTTTTCTTTTTTAAGGGAGGCAAAATAAATAGGACAACTGCTGGCTACTGAATATACATTACTTTTTTTTTTTTTAACATATAAAAAGAGTTTCTTTTCTGGAATGAACTGGAGGAAAAAATAGAGGATACGAACATATTTCATCTATTGCAAAAGCCTATGGTCTACACCACTAGAATTTCAAATACAAATGACTGCTGGGTCCCTTCATCTGTCCTTTACAATTGTTATCTGTAACAGTGATAACACCCTTTTTTAAAAAATGGCAATTATAGGGAGGGTCATGCCCTTAGTTCAGCTAAAATTGAATTTTATTTTAGATCACTGGGGCTTGTGGGATACACTCATCATCAATGCCAGTTTTTGCTGAGCTCTCAAAAGAAGGAAATCAGATAACAGCTTTTCGAGTTACGATTCATTTTCATGCAAAGAAAGACTGGAAAATATTCTTTCTGTAACATCCAAGGCAAAAAGATTTTTTTTCTTTAACGGCATGATGATGCCTTTTTTTTTTTTTTTAATGGAGCCAGTCAAACTTTTGTTATTTAAATAGGAGTACATTTGTCAGCATTTTTCCAGTTCTTTATTCCTAAGGTTACCCCAAAACTGAAATAATGGTAAGAGAATAAAAGCAACGGTCTGGCCAGTCTTACCTCATGTGTGTGAACAAATCCATGGCTTACTAGAAAGCTGTGACAGCCAACCGCTTACTGTTAGCCCTGACCGACGTCCTAGTACTGCTGCCATTGACTCAGCGAGGCTTGGAGACACGACGGGTTCCCAGCTTCGTACGTCGCCGCGTGCTAGGTCAGAATCTCCGACCAACCACGCCGTCCTCTCAGGGCAGCGGTGGAAAAAAACTCAAACTGATCACTCCAAGAGACTTACTCTGCTTGTTACTTGTTATTACCTGCCTTGAATAATCAATTCCTGGCTTCAAATAACGAATGCACAAAAATGAAACAAAAACTTCACTGTCACACTCAGTGGGATCAACAAAGCCTGGACTCCTGTGAATTTTTTTCCCCACAGGGCTAAGCATTTCCAGGGTTTCTTTCATTAAGCTACGAGTCATACTGATATACTCAGACTACTTATTTTCACAAAATTTTAATTAATTACTTAATTACTGTTAAGACCGCAATCCATGTTCTCAAATTGAGCTAAAATCAGTCAAAATGTAATAGAGAGACAAAGACAAGCTAGCAGGCAGAGACACGCACTGGGGTTGCAGACATCAGGGTAACGGTCTCTGAGTGGAAGAAGCTCTCACAAGGAAACACTCATTTTAGAAACAACTAGGGGCAACATCCCACAATTATACCTAAAACAGAGAAACAAACAGAACTCGAAAAGCCCAATTTTGACCATTTTTCCTTTTCATTCAAAACTAATTACGTGGTCTTCCCCATCAAAAGAAAACAGCCACCATAATGAGGTATGTGCAGATACACTACTCCAGTTGCTAGAGCTTCACCACCCCTAGGGGATGCAAGAAAGAATTGATAGAGGGGGAGAGGAAAAAAAAAAAAAAAAGGGCAGTGTGGCCCTCGCACATTTTTTTAATAGCAGAAAATAGTCATGGAATAGCATTATAGGACTGCAAATGTTAGAAAGATTGTTATTCAATGACATGGGTAATTAAAGATGCACTATTTGGGGTTAAGGTAATGCAACTTGATGTGAGCACTTCATCAGTTTCACTGGGCTGTTAGGATGAAACATAAAAAGCA
Source organism: Anser anser (assembly GCF_964211835.1). Classification (NCBI taxonomy): domain Eukaryota; kingdom Metazoa; phylum Chordata; class Aves; order Anseriformes; family Anatidae; genus Anser; species Anser anser. Next base: position 155,978,928 of record NC_139720.1, on the reverse strand, counting down.
AGTTTTAAATCATTGCCATTTGTAAATTGGCACGTTGCCTTACTCTAGGACAAACTGTCATAGAAAACTGCATACATTAAACCAAAACATTACACTGTCAATCACTTGTATGTGTGTACTAAAAAAAAAAAAAAATAACTTTATCAAGAAGAGAACTAAACTTCCCACATGGGTAGGCCAGCTGTGAGAGTTAAACTTACTGAATTCCCCCAACTATTCTCAAGTCTTGCTCAGAAATTGTTGTTCCAGCTGAAACAAGAGTTCTCTTGTACAAATTCTGAGATCATTACAACTGAAAACTGAACACCGATTTCTAAACTTCCTGCTTACTGGTACTGACATGCGGACAATAACTGACCTAGAAACCCACAAGAGCATCCCCCTTGGGGAAGGGACCCCGGAATCTCATCTTAACTGACCACTCAGATGGCAAGATTTCATTAAACGTTTCCTTCTTTATTTCTAGGTCATGTAGTTTACAAGGAGCTTTATTATGTTGGTGTCGAGTGACAAAAGTAAAATTTAAGTACATGGTTATAAACAGGCAGCAACGTTACAGAAAACAAGATATACACTTTAATTGTCCTCTGTAATCATGCTTAGAAAGAAGGCAGAAAACCATTACATACAAGTTGTCTACTGCATATGCTCAGTGCAATTACTAGCACATCTGCAAAACATAGTTAAAAAGAGCAAGCTTGCAGATTTGTGCTATACTTTAAGCTCCTCCCCAGCAACTTACAAAAATAATTGTGATTGTACTGATCCTTGCATTATACCTGTGCTTATTAACACTTCTGATGATCTTCCAATGGTGATAGTTTTGAAGGCAAAAATGTTTCCTTAAAAGTAAGGAAAACGTGAAACCTTTACAAATTGGTATCATTATCTTTAAAAAAATACGTAACGCCACGTTAAGGAGTAAGAGCTAAGCCAGACGTTTCACACGTACATTAAAAGCACAGGCAGATGAAGGAGTTAGGGTGGCTAGGCTAGGAGGTGAGCTCAGAACACGCCAGCTTCTTTGCAGCCAAGTGCATACCTTACCCCTCGCCTACAGAGAAAGCAAACGCCCCAGTTAAACCACCCCAGAGCCATTGGGTGAGCCGGCCTTACCCACACGGACATACGCAAAACGTTTGGAGCGGCAAGGAAACCATGGCACTTCAGGAAAGCAGTGCTTTGTCATTTTACCGAAAGCATCCTCTACTATACTGATCACGTCGTCGTACTTTAGTAAACCGGTGATCAACTACAAAGTGCAACTGCAAGGAAAATTAAGTTAAAAAAATAGATTACACATCTGATAGTTACAAAAAGCAAGCCTTCAGTGCAAATGACTGGTTTTATTTTCTCTTTAAACAGAAAGTGAGTTTATTTAATGCTTAATCTTGAAATCCCTGACAAGTAAGCAGTTCTACTGATTTAACTGTTTGCATAAATAGGGATAACCTGTTGCTTAGAATATTCAAGACTGAGTGAAGATGCATTACCTGCAAAAAATAAAAAGTCGGCGCAACTTTATAACAAATGTTTTCAGCATGAGACAACCTCTCAAAAATATCAATACCCTCATTTTTCTTTCAGAAACTGAGGCCATGCTTCTTTCAAATGAAGCTCTTCTTCTGTTACCAATACAGATCTTATGTTTAAAGCATCAATACTTCCCAACAGCAAATGATTGTAATTTTACATTCAAGATACAGCACACTTTTTGTCAGTGAATCTCACTTTAAGATAGTCTATAATTAAATAATCTATATATTACATATAAAAATACACATCTCTACCATAAACAAGGTCTTGTCGTTTTGTCAATGTCCTAGCGATTTGGCTAATCAGCCTTGCTGTGTGTCTTAACTTATTTTAAGCTACCAAACCAAAGGACACAACCACCAAGCAAATTCTGTCACAATCTACTCAAACTGAGAAGTATTTCCTCAACACACAATCCTGGAATGCAACAAAAAATGTAACTTAAAAATATATGTTATTTATTACTTTTTAAATGATTGCTCAAAAATAACGTACCTTAGGACTTCATACAATTTCCTGATTGAGAAATTCTTGAGATTCCAGCTACTACCATAAATTTAACATCTCCGCTGAATCTCTGAGGTCTATGCAACTCCAAGTAAGCTAACTTTAATTAGTAGCTAACTTTAACTTCAAGTGCTTACGTTGACATCTTCCATTTTTCTATTTATATTTTGAATGCAAACGCATCTATTTCTTTCCGTATGCTATAACGGCACGTATTTATCGAACGGCTGAATGTTCTGACATAGAGATGTCAAAAGGTGAATTTCCCACTGCACGGTATTCAGCTGCACGTCTCACAGCAGCAGAGCTGACTTCGTTTCCTCGAGGGTAAGCCTAGCCTTCAAGTTTAAGAGCACAGAAAACATGTTTAACGATACTGATCAAAGAGGAGTTACAAAACATTGCTCAAATGTATGCATTGTTCAATTTATCTTAAATTCACTTAACCGTAACAAAAAAACCACACTGGCAAATGTGTTGTGTCTAAGAATATGGCTACAAGAATGAAATACCCATTTCTTTGAACTATTTTTTTAGCCTGCTCAGAGTTTCACAGCTCTTTTAGCATAACAGCGTCTTTATCACTGTTAAATTATTTAATAATTAAGGCTACAAATATGCATATAATAATGGCTAGCATAGTGCTGTGAAGTCCTGCACGACAACCTCACCAGCTTCCAGAACGATCAGAGAGACGGAGTCTTCTTGTACAAAGCCAGGTAGGTAGACATGCCTATGCTTATTTTAATCTTTTGTTCAAAATCTCATATCTTTATTTTTTAAAAACACACTTAAACAGATAAGGTACCTCACTGTCTAAAACCTAAAATCATCATTTTTTTTCTATTAAATGAAAAAAATGGTCTCTTAGGTACCAGAAGAATAAGTGCCTGCACACAGCCTTGGTGAAACAAGCCAAGGTAAACCTTGAAGTAATATTATCGGGGAGGGATAAAAAAAAAAAACAACACCTAATCAATTGTGTGAATAATGTTACTATTTCCAAGGAAATTTTAAAGCTTAAGTCAGCTATCCAGGAGCTGTCACAGGAATACTTGGAATTTTAGAATTCAAAAAATTTCTTTTTTTTTTTCCCCCTACAGTTAGTAATAGGACATAGCATATGACACCCTTGGCTCAGTTTTGCAGTCCTTCTGTCTAATTTCTATCACTTTCAGTAAAAGGATGCACAGATTTAGGCAGCAAGACGAAACACTGAATACATGGATAATTTTCCTTTTACGCTGCAAGACATTAATTTTAATGACAAAAATAGGCGTAATGAAGAAACATTTGCCACTGTCTTAGAGCCAACATCTTAATGAGTTATTTCAGAATAAATGCAAAAAAAATTTGTGTGAGCATTCGAATGTGTTTAGGTGGAAAAGAGATTGTATCTGAATTTCACTACAAGCTTCACAAGTATCTATTACTAAAATTGAACAATACATATGGTTCAGAATTTGCATTGGCACAATTTAAAACTGAAGACATGAAAGAGCTCATTCTATAGGAAAAAACAATAATTTAAATTTAAAGCTTTGAGAGACAAGGTGTGTTCAATTTAAAACAACCAGAAGTAGTACCATAATCAGAAAGTCACACTCTGAATATAGATAAAAAGGAAGAAGTACTGGAGAAACAGAATAAAATTGTGTCTTTGCTGAGGTACGAATAGAAGGTTCCATTGTACAGGATTAACTATCTTTCAATGGCAAATCCTTCACATACAAAAAAAAAATCAATCCAAGATTCACTTATCACGTAATTCAAGATTTACATGTAATAAAGGCAAGGCAATACTCAGTTATGGCCTGTCAAATATTTACCCCACTAACAGTATCTACAGAAGCACTTTACCATTTTGTACACAGTGATTCCTTATGCACGTTGAAAGGCTCTCATTTAAAAAAAAGACATTATATACATATCTGTACACAATTCCAACAAACATACTCCATCTCCCAGTGGAATTCTTAAAGCAAGATACCTGAGGTTTCTCAATATCTTCAATTTCTCTATCACAAACCTAAATATACATTGCAAATTTTACAAAAAGACACCTCCCTGGAATATGTGCATTGTCATTAAAAAAACTATAGCTTTAAGGAGCTGAAAAAGACTGCCTCCATCTGAGAGACTTCATTTTCACTCTTGCACGTTTAGGAACATCCTTCCGCCAAAGGACATTCTGGTGACTGAGGGTAGAACGACTTCAGGACGCGCTTCTTCACTGCAGACACCATTGGATCTCCGTTGTCTTAGAAAAGTCAGAAAGAGTACTTCAGTAGGATGAAGTACTTCCTCCAGCTAGTGAGTATCTGAAGAGGAAAAGAAATCATTATTGTCGTGACTTTCAGAACAGCATCATGTAACAAGCAGCAGCAACTAAAAGTTATTATCCTGTTACATGCTGTTGAAGTTCCAGCCTTTTTCCTTCCAAAATGACATCCACCAGTACTGTCACACTTTAAGGAAACAGCAGAAACAACTTGTGTTCAAGTGTGTTATCAAGAAGTATATGATGTAAAAATTCTGTAGGCTATGGGCAAAATTTAGTGATTCCAGCTTTCCTACTCATTCCTAATCATTCCAAAATATTACTGGGGCAGAAAGCTTGTATTTCATAGTCTAACTAGCATCTTAAACCATCTAAAGAAAAACAAGCATCTTAATCATATTAAACTTCCAGTCAACTTTATGGAATAGCAAAGATCAGAACTGAATGGGGAAGGTAAATGGACTCACTCAATTCATTGGGCAGGTCTTCTGAGGGTCCCAACAAACCCTTTTAGCCAAACTTGGGAAGTACAGGTCTAACCAATCATAGGAAGAATAAGTATATCAATAGAAACACGTTGTTGAAGAGTCATTTTTCAATAATTTACTATCAAATGGAGAGAGGATATTGCCCATTGCGAGTGGATACAATAAATGATTAAATGATGCAACAGCGCATGTGTTTTGTAGCTTTCAAATAAGAAGAAACTGTCTTTTCAGAAGCTGACTAGCTCCAAAAATACCTGTCAGGCTGTGGAACAGTTCAAATTCATTTTTAAGGTGGATCCTGCCATTCATTTCTTTATAGAAGGAGTGCAAGCATGTTGATGTACTAGCTTAATACCATCCCTAGTGTAAGAAAAACTTCACCCGTGCATGACCCATCAACAGACATTCCTTATGAATGTTTCTTTCCCTCCTTCAAAGAAAAGGGAACGTCTGCTTTGACTGTTGCAATAAGGTACTACGGCTGAGAAAAACAGCAAAAGTCCAAAGATGCAGAGCCATGACAAAAGGAAAAAAAAAAAAAGCATAGCAGGTATCTCCTAAGACAAAAATAATAACTGCTGGCATCCACAATTAGAAGTGCCCAGTGAAAGCCTGACTCCAGACGATCATTTTCAGCTGTAATTGCAAGAACAAAAGTCAACCATCACCAAAAGATGGTTGGGTTGTTTGGGTTGTTTTTTGTTTGTTTTTGACATACAAAGGAAACACAACTGTAAGCACAGAACTGTACTTTCCTTTGTTAAAAAAAGAAATCCACTCTTTCCATTTAGCACTAGTCACATGCTTGTAGAATAAGATCTGCCATTTTCTGTAATCCTTAGTGAATTATTTCATTACCTCTGAAGCCTCTGCACAAGGTGTGACACCATGTTATCTGCAATGCCTGGAGAAGCCTCTTCAGCTAAATAAATCGCCTTTCTCAGTTCTTCTATGGAATCTGTGTTACCACCACATACTTCACTTTTCTCTTTCAACTGAAAGAAAAAAAGGAAGTGATACATTAATAATATATTCATAATATTTCCATAAACAATGTAACGCAAAATCTTGCTAGAAAGTGACTGCTAGTGTTCACAGTGTCAAGATTCGACTTTCATTATACACCCTCACATCCTGAAGACCTTTTTCTTCCTGAAGTTAATCTATGCAGTAGTTATTTGGGTGTCATTCATCCTCGCAAGATTTCAATCATTCATATATCCCTTTCATTCAAAATTCATGACACCACCCCACAGAACACGCACTGTTTGGCTGAAGCTGCTTGGTTTCAAGATGTGTTGCTTACACATGCACTTTTGTATATATCTTATACACCTACAGGTTATACTTAAACACTGAGAGAACATTTGTGTGAGCACTGTTAGAAAATGTTTTCACTGTCAACATGTATAACAGAAAATCCTGAGTGCTCTCATCTCCCTGAAACAAAAGATCCCACAATCAGACAGGAACTGGGGGTCTGAGAGAGAAGGTCTCAGTGCTCAGCTTATGTAGGAGCTGGTATAAGGTGCAGAGTACGAATGGTAAAATAATTTCTTGGAACTCCCTAAAGAGCTTTCAAAAATCTTATCAGGGTCTGGGCTTCCTTAGAAGAAGGCGTCATTTTACTAGCATTAAGGGTGAAAGAAGGCATGGTCGTCTTTCAGGGACTGGGCTTTCCCCAGCAGGTTGGATGTCTGCATTTACAAGTATCTCTCCGCTTTCATCACTACAGCAGTTGTCAAGAGGTGCTTTGCATCATCCTCTTAAATCAACGTTATTCCTTAGAGGGGAAAAAAATGGTGGAAAAAATACTCCAGAAGGAGGCTGACTGCATATAAGTGCTTTGGACCAAAGGGTATCAGAGTTGTTTATACAGAACTGAAGAACAGTGGAACTATTTCTCTAGAAATTATTCAATTGGTTTAAGAGAACCCTGGGAATGCTGGAGCTGGTCTGCAAAAAAAAAAAAAAAAAATACACATGAGCATGCATGGATGTGCATGCCAGTAATGAAGAAAGCGTCAACACATGGAAACTTTGCACCATTTTCTGGGATGTAATTTGTGCATGCACACACTTTTGGCCCTGGTCAAGCATGGGTTTGGTTACACGGAATAAGCACGATCCCCATCAATCAGCAGAAAGCAGACTTAACGTGTCAGGACACCTTGTGGAGTTTGGTATTAACACAAGACATTCCAGAGGGAGCAAAGTAGCAATGAAGTACTTCAGAGGTGTCCAGTGAGAAGAGACATCTTCTCAAGCATTAAAGTGGCCTTTCAGGACTTTATGAAGTAGACTTTCAACAGCTGTCAGCAACTACAGCTCAGGAGGTGCCATCAGCACTGAGGAAAAGCTCTTACTTAAGAGGAATCTGAATCTTGCAAGGGAAAACAGGAAATAGTCATCGTTCTGGTTCCACGTTTAGCGATGGCTTATAGGAAAGATGTTAGGGCACCCTTCTGAAAACAACACAGATCTGGAGGTTTTAAAGCATGTGGCTGGGACCACAGGGAATCATGAGGGCACCACCTGTATGACAACCGGCATACAATGGAAGCAGGAGCAAGGCTTCCGCACTCTGCTTTGGCTGCTGCTTGTGTTCTCTCTTCATTGCATCCAGGATGCTCAAGAAAGAGATCTTGCATACAAAGCGCAGGTAAAGGGAAGACACAAATGCCTTTTTTCCCCACTTAGTCTAAACTGGGAAATCACAGCATGAGGACAGGATGATCAAGGTAGAAAATAGTTAGGAACATCACAACAAAGAATACTTTCAGATCTGCCTCAGAAAGGAACCCAGAACGGGTCACAGCATACAGTTCAGAGCAAGCATCCTCCGATACAGAGGAAGGAACCACATCAGGGTGGTAGCTGGTCACTGAAGGTAACAGATAACTGACAAGCATGACTTTATTCATTCCCAGGGGTTTTTTGTTTTGTTTTTAAATAACAGCTTTGCTTAGGTGCACCAAGCTTCAGATTCCTACTAGCACCAGAGGCAGGGCCCAATAGTTGAACAAACCTCTCCAGTCACAGCTCCTGATTAAGTTGTACCAGAGTTCAACTGAAAAGGGTTTTTACATCTACAGTCTTCTATGTCAAAAGCTTTGAAGACACCATGTTGACAAAAAGCTCTATATACCTAGTTTTGTTCTTTTGGGGGGAGTTCCGTGGTAACTCATTAATTTATCTGGCAATAATTCCTGAAGGTGCAGCTGTGTCTTCGCTAAACAAATGGAACCCTGATATATAGCACGCTGCTTCTTCCAGAAAGCAGAGAGTTGCCATGCCCTTAAGAAAAAGGAAACCCTGCAGCGAAATTCTGGAGCAGTTTGGGAAAGTTGTGGCTATCCACCAGAAGCTGCATGAAAGAGGAGTCTGAAGCATGAACCAACAGCAGACACCAGACTAAGACTTCTCCCACTGCACGAACAAGTGTTTGAGGAAGAACTTTTCTGTAGCTTCTACACACTGAGGACATGGAAGCAGATGGCAGTCTTAAGGACTACTGTGACAACAAGCAGCAATAAAAAGAATGGCCTTGAAAACAAGAATGGCAAGCAAGAAAGGGAAAAGAAAAAGAGAGCAACTAGTTAGCAATACCATGGGAAGGAAGAACCCAGAGATCTCCAGAAGACACGTAAGAAAAGGCATGGTGGAGAGAAAGTGAAAATAGAGAAAGGATAAAAATGGAGGAGGGACTGGGGAAAATAGTGGATGTAAGACCCACATCGTGCTTGACAGGGGGGAGGAAGGAAGAAGACCTAAAGGAGATGCAGAGCAACAAGAAAAATATTTGGGTGATGGGAAAGTAGGGAGTATCCTTCCTGAGCAGCATGCAAAACTCTATAATAACCTACTGAATCATGATTTCATTCATTAGAACAAAATTAAGACAACTTTTTTCACTAGAACAACTTTATTTCTGTAATGGTTACAATGGTTGAAAGCATTATTTAAATAAAATCTTTCATAGCAAAGATAGGGCGAGAGGGCAGGGGGTTTTTTGTTTGTTTTACTTGTTTTTAAGATAAGAGTTCTATCAACGCTTGTAAATAATCACATATAAATAAATATCTTCCCCTTCATATTATTTTTATTTATCTTAGTATTTGGAAAAACAAATATAAAGCAATATAAAATTCAGAATGGAAACAAAATACAGTTTTCAATCTGAAATTCAAAAGTTAAATTCTTCCTGGGCTGGGCTGCAGCCAAATATTGGAACAGTGAAAAGCTTAAATTTTGTAACAGATAAAATGATACATAAAATAGTAAAGAGATAAAGCAGTGTCAAAATAAAAAATAAATAGGAATGCTCTAATCCAAATATTTACTTACCTTTCAATTTTTCATATTCATTGTTTTCAGCTGTTAGCTTGCAAGCATGCTATTGCTTTAGTATGGGTGATGTTGCTACAATGTTTAAGTACCACTGCTGGAAGCTAAACTAAGATCTTCACTGACCCACATGAAAGCAACCGCTACAGGTAAAACTAACACAGTAAGTTCTAAATGGGTTGTAGAAACCTTTGTAGAAACCCTTTCATCCTTTTTTTTTCAGAGATATAAATCACAGAATTGCTTAAGCTTTAAAGCAATAACTCACCTCTGCAAATAAAGGCGATATAACTGTAGACAGGCATTGGGATAGAGGCCTCTTTGGGATGTCCTTTTCCTTAGGAAAAAAAACAAACAAAATTTGGAACAATTTAATTTCTGAAAAGAAGCATCTTCATTGCATTCTGTTTCTAATCAGTGGGGAAAAAAATAGTTCCAACATGCCACGCTTCATGAAAAATGTGTTTCTATGTATATACGAATATGTAAATCATCTTGCAACACAGTGCTTTATTCCAAAGCACTGCGGAGAATGGAGGCTGAATTGAAGTTTAAGGCTCTAGCACTCAAATATCTGCAAACTCAAAATTAGGAAGAAAAAAAAATCCTACCAAGCGTTCACCAAATCATACACATGCTGATATTTACAAAAAGTTTTACAATTTAAATGCTTTCAGAGTCATAAAAAAATAGACTTGTGAAAAATACTAAATCACCCCACTAAATTATTATAGCAATAATTATGTCCTTCTACAATACAATCAACACTTCGAGCACCTTATTTCTTTGAAACTCCAAAGGCTGGGCTGCTCCGTTCTCTAGATTCTTGGGGTCCTTTTCTCTTATTGTAAAGATCCATTCTCCTGAATCACTCCCACCTGAAGCCTGGCCATCTGGTTCACTGTGAGGAAAGGAAAAAAAAAAAGGATTATTGTTCATGTTCCTTCAACTTAAAACTTCCACTCAAGACCAAAATCAGGATTCTGTTGTACAAACCAATGAAAATAAAGACAGTTGTGAAAAGTAATACAACTTATCTTTTGGGGAAATTAATGGCTTTTATAATAGAAAATACTACGATACTTCACTAAATGCTAAATTAACTTCAAAAAGAAATAGAGACATCAGAAGATTGAAAATAACTTCCCAAGTTACATCAAAAAACAACAGGAAGTGTATTATTTCTATGTGAAATTGTCTTTAGCGTAGTATCTCAAATAGCTAACAGAAGACAGGGAAAAAAAACAGAAGAAATAATCCACTTTTTTGCCTAGAAAAACAGTTAAGACAATAGCTTAGAATATCGTTGTAGAAGTCCCACAGGACACTTGGTCACATGGCCAATGTCTCTACGTCCAGGCGGAGGCCAGTGATGAGCGGTGTCCCTCAGGGGTCTGTCTTGGCACCGGTGCTGTTTAATATCTTTATCAGTGACATAGGCAGTGGGACCGAGTGCACCCTCAGCAAGTTTCCAGATGACACCAAGCTGAGTTAATAGAGCCGAAGGAAGGGATGCCATCCAAAGGGACGTGGACAAGCTTGAGAAGTGGGCGCAAGTGAACCTCACGAGGTTCAACAAAGGTGCAGCACCTGGGTCGGGGTGATCCAAGACCTGAGCACAGGCTGGGAGAAGAACTCACTGAGAGCAGCCCTGCGGAGAAGGACGTGGGGGTGCTGGTGGACAAAAAGCTCGGCACGAGCCAGCAGCGTGTGCCTGCAGCCCAGCAGCCAACTGCGTCCTGGGCTGCACCACCAGAGGGGTGGCCAGCAGGGGAGGGAGGGGATCGTGCCCCTCTGCTCTGCCCTGGTCAGGCCCCGCCTGGAGTGCTGCGTCCGGGGCTGGGGCCCCAGCACAAGGAGGGCGTGGGGCTGTGAGAGAGGGTCCAGAGGAGGTCCAGAAAGATGCTCAGAGGGCTGGAGCGCCTCTCCTGTGGAGACAGGCTGAGGGAGCTGGGGGTGTTCAGACCAGAGATAAGAGGACTCTGGGGAGAGTTTACTGCAGCCTTTTAGTTCTTCACAAAGCTTACAGAAAAGACGAAGGGTGACTTTTTACACAGGCAGATAGTGATATGACAAGGCGGAATGATTTTAAACCAAAAGAGGGAAGATTTGATTAGAGGTTAGGAGGAAATTCTTCACTGTGAGGGTGGTGAGGCCCTGGCACAGGCTGCCCAGAGAAGCTGTGGATGCCCCATTCCCGGAGGTGTTCGAGGCCAGGCTGGATGGGGCTTTGGGCAGCCTGGTCAAGTAGGTGGCATCCCTGCTCATGGCGGGGGGCTGGAACTGGGTAATCTTTAGGGTCCCTTCCAACCCAAACCAATCTATGATTCTGCGATGCCTTGCTAATTGAGGTTGGGGATGAACTGACTGATTTCTTCCTGATTCAAAATATTCAGCTAAAAAAAGTAGGGACACAGCATGGATTTAACATATTATATTGCCAGAAATAAATCTTTTGCCACATTTTTTTGTGGATGGCGTTGTAAACTAGTTTTTTTCTTTAACTCCTGGAAATTCAAGAGAAAAATAATATTTATGCTGAGAAAAACCCTTCACGGTGTTACATTTCACTTTGCTCTATAATAAATCTCCTTCTCTAAGCTCATTTCTTTATGAGCTGTGAATTAGAGTGATCTCCAAGAAAACCACCAATTAGAATAGCATCTTGTGGATACTGTATGAAAAGTATTTATAGTGCCCTACCAAGCCAAAAAGCATATGATCAGCATAAGAAAATCCTTCAGCATCTCTGCCTGAAGTCACATAGAACTGTCTGTCATGGAAAGAGGCAGATCTGCTTTCCATCCATGCATTAGCTCTGGTGAGCTGATCGATTTGGAGAGTTAGCACTCCATTGGATCAGCACGTCAAATCAATTCACCCTTTTATCACATCTAATACAAGGGCTGCTGTGGAAGCAGAGGGGAAAACAGGCTCAGAGATTATGCTAAATTGTGTCATAAGCACTCAGCAACCATTTCGGTTCCAAATCCCCATTATCATAGGAGCATTATACCACTAACCCTCTCTTACATAGAAGGATATGCTGCTGCTTGCTTACTGCAGGTAGCCAAAAAGAAAGCCAGCCTGCCACCAAGGAGACAACTCCTCTCCTTACATGGCCGCATGCACGCACAGCACAGTGCACAGGTACACTGCTAGCTGGTTGTGCAGGGTGAGGCCTAACTTTTGCTCACAGGACAGAAGCACAGCTGGCCTTCTGTCTAGAAACGACCCTAGACCTTACATAAAAGAGAAGATAGTAAAGAATGGGCCAGGACAATTATTTTCAGTGGTTATTTGCATAAAATCCCTTACAACACTGAAATTAAGATTTCATTAGCTTACCAAGGCTGCTAACCTGAAAATCTGTAAATAAATAACAGAACATAGGAACATATGTGGTAGAAATAACTACTTGCCTCTCTATTTACAAAGAATATTTTACAAATTTGTCAGACTTACGTATCTGAGTCATCAGAGCTGGAGTCATCGTGACTTTGTTCAGATTTCCACCTCTTGTGCCTATCAATAAGCTCAGTCAGGTAGGAAGTTTTCTTTGCATTTCGTAAAATAAATTTGTGTTTTAAGAGTTCCTTTGCAGTAGGTCTCTAAATAAAAAAAAGTATATGAAAGTGTTAAAATGACTCACTATAAAAAGGTTAAGAAAACCAGGCCAATCTTGATGCAAATAAGTATTTATAAAGACATACAGTATACACAAATAAAAATTAAGATGCTGGTGAATATGCTGCCCCACTCCATAAATGCTGAATTATACTACTTCCTATGTAGAGACTTATGATAAAACTTTACAGAAGTGCCAAAACAATATATTAAATTAATTTCCTTTGACATTCAAATGCAGTGGAGCCTGGGGTTATCATTCACAGCAGGGTTTTCCAACATCCCTACAGTTATTAGAACTGTTGCCTCCACTTTAAAGCTTTCTGAAGAGTTTACATAGTGCTTTACTAACCTAGCTCTTAAACCTCATATATAAAAACAAATACTCACAAGAAAATCTCTCCCTTTTAAACCAGTTTCTGCACTAAGGTTAGGCACAGCAAAAGTATGTTTGCCTCCTTAAAAAACTGTAATTATTTGTTGAAGGATTTCTCAGTTTTCAACTTTACTCTGAATCCCGTCTGTAATATATATACATACATATATATATAAATGTATGTATAAATCTTTTGATAAAATCTGATCAAGTTTATCTGTGGGTGGGCTATTTCCTTACCTGTCCTACTCTGCCTGTGCATCTCAAAATGCTTTGTCCAATTTGAAAGAGTAACTTCTGCATGAAGTAAGCTTACAGTTCATTCATTTTTTAAAAAACAGAGTGGTAAAGAAATACTGTTGTTATCAGTAAAGGAAAAAGTAACTGAACCTTAAAAGGGCAAGTTGCAAATTCCAGTTAATCTTTCCCTATAAGTCACTAATAGGGATTCCCCCTTTAAACTCCTGTAAACGTTTTTTTCCATAGAGAATTCATATAAATCAGTCAAGTTCTTTATGACATATTGAAAAACAGTCGAAACTCACAAAGCTTGGGTCCTTGTTCAAGCAGGCCTCTACAAATTCTTTGAGGGATTTACTGAAGTTTCCTTCCAACGTTGGTGGATTGTTCTTAGGAATGAGGAACAAAACCTTCATCGGATGTAATTCTGAATGAGGTGGTTCTCCTTTCGCAAGTTCTATAGCTGTTATGCCTAATGACCAGATATCTGCCTGTAAGAAATAATCATTTTAAGATGAAGTTGGAGAAAGAAGAAAATGTTGCTAGCAAAGGTAGATTTTAAAACTTTACTGTAAATCACTTCATATGTAAATTGTTCTTATTAACATAGTCTGATTATGTGGTTAACCACATAAAACAAAGGATAGAGAGTTCATCAGTTGTTTTTACTCTACTGCATAAAGCAGTTCTAGTAAGAGTTTGAAAACTTTTAAACATTCAAAATCAGTTATAACTAACAAATCTTTTTAAAATAATGTTAGAGTTGTTATAAACTAGCACTTTGCCAACTATATTCAAGTTTACTATTTATGTATGAGGCAGGACTCAACAGGGTGATAAAGATGTCATAACATGCAGAAAACACTTTTATTCAATAAGCATTCGCCAGGACATCTACAAGAAATTGAATAAATTAGAATATAATTTTCCTGGGGTTTAAAACTGCCTCATGTATCATTCTTTTCACAGACTAGTGAAACACAATCTAGAACAATATCATGCAATTTTTTCACCCCAATATTTTAACCAGTTAAGTACTTGGTCCAAGTAGCTTCTGAAACATGGGAAGTGTTTTTCTACCAGATCTGCTTTGTAAACCTCCTGAAAGACATGTCTTGTAGGCCAAGAAAGCCTGCTGTAAATGAAACCTCTCTAAAGTCATGCTCATAAAAAATGCCAATCCAAAGGCTTACTGACAAGTTAGAGGGACAAGTCAAATAACGCTGCGGAGATCAATGCTAGATCCGGTACCATTTAATTTCAGTGATGAGTTGGATTCACGTTTTTACTGGATGTCACAACATGCAGACTCTTGTTTTAATGTAGATATATTTGTTTCATAGATTTTCATCATCAAAATGGACTATTCCTTCCAGGAAATGTAGTCTCCCTAGCTCCAAACCCTACTGTCAAATCTGCCCGAAGTAACGCATCCTAATACCTTACGTTCTGGTGAAATAGCACATTGGGTTTACGTGGCAAGGCTTTGGTAGCGAGGAGCTACCAAAGATCTCTGTTCCAAACAAGGACAAGGTATCAATTAAGTACATTCAAGTTTTGGTTTTCAAGATCTATTTCCAGGTACTGGATAGAGTAGAGAATTAATTTATCACTACTGTCCTTATTATGTGACCCTCTAATCCACTCTGTCTCTGCTCAGTTGGTATCCCAGGTTCTCTCTGACCAACTCACACAGGACTACAGGCTGATAGCTACATAGCATTACTAAAAACAGACTCCTCCTTCCTTGTTCAGACAGTATTCTATTATTAAGAGTGTAGTTACTTAATTTTGTAAGTCAACACGGAAAAAAATCTAAGTTAATTAGCATACCATTGAATTTATGAAATGATGCCTTGTTAGCCCATGTCACAGAACCACCATCTCACACTGAATGCAGAGGATTATATATGTAAATGAGCTTTGAGTTCAACTTAGCTGATAATGCTGTTATTAAGATAAGTTCTCCTCAATTCTGAGTATAATTGTGAGTA
Organism: Anser anser; assembly: GCF_964211835.1. Lineage (NCBI taxonomy): Eukaryota > Metazoa > Chordata > Aves > Anseriformes > Anatidae > Anser > Anser anser. The sequence continues at coordinate 155,963,532 of NC_139720.1, read as the reverse complement.
CATTTCCTCTGGTAGGAAAGCTTTTTCTTGGTTATGAAAGAAAAATGTCACCTGTGAAGAAGGTTCTTTGTATTAGCAACTGAGAGTTATTATTTCCACTTCCTTCTGAATCTCAGTTCCTCAAGAAAAATGTGTTAAAGCTATATAAATCAGTAATTTTCTTCTGCCAGACTTTCAGTCACAGACGAAGCATGTATGTTTATGTACAAAAATCAAGTTCATATATGTTTATGCATGCACGAACACTTCGTTTTTTTCCCCTCACGTATTTATAACCCTCTACTGTTAATGACCTTCCTCCACAAAAAATGAAAAATAAAATCCAATGTCTTTTACCTTTGAATCATATGCAGATTGCTTTATGACTTCGGGTGCCATCCAAAATGGTGTTCCCACAAAGGTATTCCTCTTTATTTGTGTATCTGTTAGTTGTCCTGCTACTCCAAAATCTGCCAGTTTTACTTCTCCTTGTTCAGAAAGCAATACATTAGCCGCTAGAATAAGGAAGAGGAAATAGTGTTAGAAGAGCTCATGCAGTATAAATGAAGACTCTTGCAAAATCACATCTCTTAATTTCAACTATCATGATACAAATAAAAACGATTTACCTTTAATATCTCTGTGGATTTTCTTTTCTGAATGTAAGTAATCAAGTCCTTTGAGTATCTCCCTCAGTATTGTGGCAATCTGGGTTTCATCAAGGGAGCCAGGTTCTAACTAGGAGACAAAAGAAATATTTATGTCTGTGTATAAAAGGAGAAATAGAAAGACCAGAAATAGAACTGTGAGCATGAAAGAAATCTTTCTGCCACACCTCAAAACTTCCTGTTTGCTAACTTTGTAACACAAGATACAATCCACAATACCCTCAAGAAAATACATAGTTTTAAACTAAGTTGTCTTGTGAGGAACAAATATTTAAGTTACCTACAATGCTTTTAAAAGTTTGTTAAATGCTCCATAAAGACACAATTTCAAGTTATCAAGTTATTGCTTTGTGGTCAATTCACAGATATACACAGTCTTTGAAAAGCATTTACATTATAATCTTCTTATTAAGGTTACAATGAATTTGGATGTGCAAGCCTACAGGCCCCATATGGACCCGAATCTCAAAGCCTGAGAAGGAAACAAATGCATTTCAGGTGCCACATCAGCCATCTTACCCAACATTACTATGTCAGATGAGATTTTGTGAAGCTCCCCAACACACATCTCAAAACTCTAGGCTGACAAAGCCCTGTCTGTTTAAAAAGTTACTTTTTCCACATAAAATTGAAGGTATGAGTCTGCAAATCATTAGAATGAGCAGTTCTGAGTAATTTCATTCTGAGAAGAGACAGCAGGGGGAGGATATCTCACAGCTCTCTACATTTGAGACGAATTCTGCAACTGAGTGTGCCACTAACTTTAAAGTGATAGAGGAAAGGTCACTACCTGAAACAGGCTTCCTAACCAGTAAGGGCATTTTGAGAGGAACTCAGACTTGGAGAACAATATTGAAAATACTCTCAAGAAGGGGTGCAGAGCAGGACGCGTCGATCTCTGCTCTCTGGGGACAGCGACAGGACCCGAGGGAACAGCATGGAGCTGGGACAGGGGAGGGTCAGGCTGGGGGTTAGGGAAAGGTTCTGCACCCAGAGGGTGGTCGGGCACTGGGACGGGCCCCCCAGGGCAGTGGTCACAGCACCGAGCCTGATGGAGTTAAAGTGCTTGGACAATGCTCTCAGACACATGGTCTGATTTTTGGCTGGTCCTGTGTGGAGCCAGGAGTTGCACTCGATGACCCTCGTGGGTCCCTTCCAACTCAGGATATCCTACGATTCTACTCCAGTATTCTAGGCTACCCCACAAGAACTGCCACTGAAAAACGTTTCAGATAAAAATAAAATACTACATCCATCAGAAATCCTCACCTAGTAAGCAGGAAAAGAGGTAAGATTTCAGCTAATCCCAACAACGTGTTATTTATTTTTAATCTTTGTAGCCTTGCTTTCAACTTTTTTTTGCTTTTCTCTAGCTTTGAAAACATCCTCATAAATTGTTCATCTCAGCATTGATATTATCTCAGTAAAACTAACATTCTGTTCTTATGAGAGCACCAAATAGGCATATACGTGCTGCTGCCACTCCCTGAAGCCCAGAAGACATTCTCAAGGCTTTGCTAGGCTGCAAATGCCAGTTCAAGACTTGGCGACCACGACGCATTACATCTAACAGTGGGAACTCTTCTGTCAGATGTTAGCTTACCCAAATGAGCAGAAAGTTGTGAAAACAGGCTGTGACTTAGAATACTGGTGCCTCTACCTTCACCACAAGCCTATTAAAACTGAGAGCCAACGTGCGTGTAATTGCTTTAAGTGCACTTTCTCTTGCAAGGTGTGACTTTGAAAATAGCCTGTGTATTCAAGCACAGAAGGCACCAGGCTAGTAAGTCATGCATACACTTCAACCACGGAATTTGAGGCCCCCGTGCAGCCTTGCTTTGTGTAGAAGCAAGACAAAGTGTGCCAATTCTCATGCTGGATTCCAGCTGAGAACCATAATGTACATGTTAGAGGTAGGAAAACATGCAGCAGGACATGAATTCAAAGTGCTTTTCTGTCAGAACAAAACTATCACAACAACCAACAAACTTCTTTTCTAGCATATTTTTATTAGGAACATTATATATTTCTACATAACCATAGAATTCCTTCCTAGAGGATATGGAAACTAAAGGTATAAATGGGTTCAAAAAGGTAATCCCAATTAAAGTATAGCAGCTCAACTGCAGGAAGTCTGCGTTTACCAGCCCCTCCTCTCATTCTCAGGATGTCAGCAGCAGACTGCCACACAGGCATTTACACTTCTACTCTTTCTTCAAGCATTTATTAGTTGCCCCAGGTGAGAACAACAAACTGTGCTGCAGACAGTCCGTCTCAGTTGGTATGACAATTTGCACGTACTCAAAACATGCATTCTCATTTTTATAGTATTATTATTTTCAAAATCCACAATAAATACAATACTCCATGTGATTTTTCATTTTTCAGATGGCTGAAGTGAATTGCCAGCATCCAGTCCAGGAAAATGTAATCTACATTGAACCTTTTGAATTATGATTCAAAACTGGGCAATTATTTTGTCAATTTACCTGGTGCAATTAACCTAGTCTTTCAAACATATTGAACTATCTCTGTAACCATTCTTTGGTAAGCAGATCTCCTTGCAGGTTTAGATACAGCATTCTTTGAGGGAGAAGAGAAATGGAATGGATACGGTTCACTAAATTTGCAATTTATAAGGTTGTGCTTTTTTTCCTCTTCTTTCTTAACACAACCAGGGAGAATTGTGTTAGGAGAATTATGAGACAGAAAATACTGTTTTCAGCCTTTAGTGTTCTCGGGTTGACTGAAGATCAGCATTCAAAAATGTTTATATCCTGCTTCCAATATTAGGTTGCTTAGTTCCCTACCATCTCTATAAATAATCAGTCATGCCTCATGGAAAATAATATTTTCCTGGCACTGACAAGCATTTTTTTCTCCTTTACTGGAATATCCAAATTAAAACAAAATGTTTTGTTTAAGGCATCTGGTTATGCTACCTTCCAAGTTAGAAAGTAATAATTACACATGTAAGACCATAATTTTCTGCTATTATTACAAAAAAAGAATATCACACACAAATGATACCACTACCGTTTCCAAAATTATAGCAAAGGAAAATTAAGTATGTGAGGCAAAGTAACAAAAATCATATAAAATTTACTTACTAGATCAAGAGCAGAGCCACCACCCAGATATTCCATTATTATCCATAACTTTGTATCCTGCAAAACAAAAAACAACAGAAAACACGTTAAGTTTTAAGTTATCATTAAGTTATAATGGGAATCATTCCATTCTTTTTGCTGAAGAATCTACTCTTTTAAATTACTGTAAATGTTTAGCTGTTCCTCTAAAACACCTTTGGATTATTCTTTAAGATGTGATATTATTTTTAGTTCCACCTGATGTGAAATTAATTTAGTCTGTCACAAACTATTTATGCAACTATGTGTGCTCAAAAAAAATAAAATAAAAATTCTGTTCATCTAAATCGACAGGAGAAAAGCTACTTCACATTTACCAGTAGATAAGAGTGCAGACATTAGAAGCTGATTGCTTCTAAATAACTGATGCATACTCTTTAACATCAAACTCGAGTTCATTTCATGGTACCTCCTTTGTGCCCTGACACTAATACTACTATAATATGGATTGTAACCAGGCAAGAAGAGATTTATCTTCAATTCCTGCCAAACAGTCATGTAGCAGGACACCTCTTGCCTTTATGCTGAAAATATAAAGAACATCTTCAGTGTCTAATCCAATGGTCAAAGCTTCAGAACTGGGAAACAAAAAGACTAGAACCAAGACTGGAAAAATACTCTGAAGCTCTGAGTTCACTTATCTATTAACCCGCAGGAGCCACCCACCCACTTGTTCTTATCACCCTCCTGACTATATTTTGAAAAGTATTTGCTGAGGCATGAAAGAGACGGGACACTCAGTGAAAGCGGAGGACTATAAACTCATACCTTTAAAAATTCTGATTATAAACATTCAAAATACCAAATAAACACATATAGTAGATTTCCTTTCCTTAGTATAAAATGTCTTGATTTTATTGATTATCTTTATCCGTACAGATACTGCAAATATTTTCTTGAATAACCTGACTCCTGTCTAGGTTGAATTTCATTTAAAATTTACTCTTAGCATCTCTGCATTGTTTCAGCTTCTTGAAAGGTAGCCCACAACTTATCTGCCTCTGACCTAAGGAAGAATACAGGTAAATTTTCTCCACTAATGCTCATGTATCTATATAGGGTATAGAATTTTGGACAACTATGTTCAAGAAAGATGAAGCAAACTAGTAAGATACAGAATAAGAATTATTTAAGAGAACTACTGCCATTTGTTAGCTTTAGATAGTAAAATAAAAGCTACAGAAAAAAATCAAGCTACTATATTCTCAAGGAAAAGTTTGATACATATTACAGGAGTGTTTAATACAATATATACAATACACTGTTAAAGAGACTGGATCCAGTCACTACTCTCTGCTGTTTGCAGTATTTTATTCTCAGGTACTCAAAGAGAAGCATCAAATCCATCCACCTTACAGTAACGTATTTCCTGTAGGTAACAGCACACAGCCCTCCCCACCTATCTCCAGTTTCACACACTGTACCATTGTTAGGTAAGATCTTGGATTAGTTCCTTCATCACCCACTATTTTTAACACAGAGATCCAATTAAATTTAGATACTTGTTCTTCGGGAGTCAATGGTATTTGACAAACATACAATCTTGTTAAAAAAACACTTTAAAAGAACCAAAACTATTTTTTTTTTTAGGGAAAAAAGTAATTTTTAAAATACAATCTATCTTATCGATGTATAGCATCTGGATAATGCTTAATTTTGCAGACACCACAGCCATTCCAAGAATTACTGCTTATCTTGAAAGAGTTCCTTAACAATTCTGAAATATGTACTTCGCTGCTAAGTTTCTCAGATTTTGCCTTAAATGTTCTGGGTTCTAACAGTTCCAGAACAAGCACGCTTCTGAGAGGTATCTTGCTGTCACTTCACATTCAGAAAACTTCCTCAGCACAATCAAAATTATCACATATATTTTACATTTTTCTACATATAAAAAACCTCACCTGCTTCCAGCAGCATGAAATGCCCTAAGTATTCCAATTTTATGTGTCTGCAAATAGTAACTTGAGTACAAACGTGTCAGCTGTATCACTCGCTACCTGTTATTTCAATGCAAATGCCTGGGTGGAAAAGAAAAAGGCAGGGCAAATGAACCACTTGATCCTCTCAGAAAAAGAAAAAAAAAACAAGGAGTCAAGAAGAGATGCATCTTCTTTTTCTATCTCAAATACCTTGTGGGTTTAGAGAAATAACTTTAATTAAGATATAACAATTTCCCCAGAGAAATTCTCACAAAACTAGATATTAAATTTCCCAGCCTCAGAATCAAAAAACTTTGAAAACAGTTATTTAAAACAAGTTGCAAATTAGAAATCCAGAAGTAGCATAAAATAACTAAAAAAAAAAAATTAAAGAATGTAAGTTTAATTGTGTAGATACACAACTTTGTAATATAAAATTACACAATAATAAATTACAAAAGTCATTGTCTTTTTTTTAAATCATCACTTATCTTTTCATATTTTTCCCTCGTTTGCTCAGCCTTTTCTCGTAAAGCTTTCACCATCAACTGCTTAGGGTCATATGTCTGAATTTACAATATAGTAACCATGAATCCAGTAAACTCAGGAATACTAAGGTTTTAAAACAAATCTAAAATTCAGTAAAATGTGGAAATGCTGTTAGGACACAACTGTATCGATATCCCAGTGTGAAGCTAAGCAGTAGCTATCTATTACAGTTATGGCACCTTTACGTTTGTAGCCTCAGATTAAAAGTGATCTTTAAAGCTCTATAGTTCATCTTTCCCCTTGCCACAGAAATACAGCTCAATTTCAAAGACAGTATTTATTTCAAGTTTTCATCATTCATGCAAAATACCTGCAAAGAGGTAACTACTGTTGTAGTGAATCTTAGCAGCATCTTCAACTAACCCTTACTGGAAGTCTTTGGCTTTCTCAGTTAAAATCTGCACACACCGCTTAACAAGAAAAAGTTTTAAATGCTTTTGGTGAAGCAGTTTTAACGAATTGCTTGATACATATTTTATTTTTAGAGCCAGTAACCTGTATACACTTATTTTATGCCATACAACAACAGCAAAACGCAAGTAGAGCACCACTGTCAACTCACTTTGGCATCACCAGAGTAACAAACCTCCCTCCTCTTGCCCTTCCTTTACAAGCATCTCTGGCATGCCTCACATTCCCTAACTTACTGTCACTTTCCTTTTTAAAGCTGCTGAAATTATTTTTCTTGCCTGTACTTCTTTCTTTGTTCGGCACATATTCCCCATTCTTCCTTTCGAACAAAGCACCAAAATCATTAAATCTTCTATAGCCTAGATTAATAATTACATATTTACACAAAATCACTCGCATTTGCAAAAAGAAGCTACACTTACATACCCAGACTAGGACCATTAAGCGTTCAATTTTAAGATCTGAAGTAAGACCAATTGTCTTCTTTTAAGCATCAGTCCCAACATAGCATTGATTTTTCTTCCAAGTACAGTGGAGCCATGGTGAGTCATCAAGCCAAATTTAGGATTACTATTTCTCTAGATGAGCACATTAATTGAAGGCACACGGTACATCTCCTTTTTCAACGCAGGAACAAGAGGTTTCTTCTCTGATGCCATGAAACTGGGCAAAGGAACAGTTTCGGAATCTAAAAGCTCTCTCACAAATGCAGAGTTTCTATGAACCCTTTCCAAACTAGGTTGCTCTTCTTACAGTTGGACTTCTAACTCTAAAACCACACAAAAGCCTTACAATAGCAGCTTTATTTCTGAAGTATTCACCATTAATTCACTTATATACCATGAAAACAGTTTTAAGATAAGTGCAGTTTTAGCAAGTAAAGAACTTCTCTTAACATGTAAAATCAAGGACCATCCACTCCCCCCCAGCTATCCACCAAAAAAAATCTCTAGTCTCCAAAGCAGAACAGAAATCAGTGTACAAGAAATATACAGAAATAAGTAATCAAGATTAAAATGTTTCTTTAGAAGTCATTATGAAGCTAATAAAAACATTTCAACAAACATGGAGAAGACTAGCGTCAGAGATGCTTTGTGTATTTGTTCGTGTATTTAGCAGGAATACGCGTGTTTTAGTGTGTATATGTGTGTTTCTTTGTGGTGTGATATTAAACAGGAGAGGTTCACCTATGTACTGGGTTTATATGGCAAGGTTTTGGTAGAAGGGGGGCTACAGGGATGGCCTTTGTGAGCAGAGCCCAGCAGCTGCCCCATGTCAGAGCAGAGCCAGCTCCAGCTGGCTCCAAAGGGAAACGCCGCTGGCCAGAGCTGAGCCTGTGAGCAACACTGGTTGGGCCTCTGGGAGAGCAGAGTTGAGAAACGGAAAGAACTGCTGCGCAACAGCAGCTGGGAGACAGGAGTGAGAAAACATCAGAGACGCAGCCCTGCAGCCCCGCAGGTCAGTGCAGCAGGAGGGCAGGAGGTGCTCCAGGCAGGCAGCAGCAGTTCCCCTGCGGCCTGTGGAGAGGCCCCTGGTGGAGCAGGCTGTCCCCCTGCAGCCCACGGGTCCCACACGGAGCAGATCTCCACGCTGCAGCCCGTGGAGGAGCCCCCGGTGGAGCAGGTGGATGTGGCCTGGAGGAGGCTGCGGCCCATGGAGAGCCCCCGCAGGAGCAGGCCCCGGGCCGGAGCTGCAGCCCGTGGAGAGGAGCCCACGCAGGAGCAGGGGTCTGGGGGGAGCTGCCGCCCGTGGGGGACCCGTGCTGGAGCAGTTTGCTCCTGGGGGATGGACCCCGTGGTACGGAGCCGTGTGGGAGCAGTGCTTGAAGAGCTGCTGCCTGTGGGCAGCCCCCGCAGGCTCAGTTCGGGAAGGACGGCATCCCGTGGGGGGGACCCCGCGTGGAGCAGGGGCAGAGAGGGACCGTGAGGAGACAAAGTGTTGGGGACTGATGGCAGCCCCCATTGCCTGTTCCCCTGTGCTGCTCACGAGGAGGAAGTAGGAGAGGGTGGATGAAGGAAGGTGGTTTTTGTTTGTTTTCTTTGTTTCTCAATTCTCTACCTTGTTAGTAATACGCAATAAATTTTATTAACCTCCCTCTGCTGAGTCTGTTTTGTCCATGACAATAATTTTTGAGTGATCTCCCCATCCTTATCTCAACCCTTGAGCCCTTTCCATCGTATTTTCTCCCCCTCCTTCCCTTTGAGGAGGGGGAGTGAGAGACCAGTTGTGGTGGAACTCAGCTGCGCAGCTGGATAAAACCACCACAACTTAAAGCAACCAAACCAAAGTATATAATGATGAAAATGTACCTAAATCACCCTTCTAGAGGGAAGGAGGGGTTGCAGAGAATAAGATAATACAGCGTCATGAACAAGAAGGACCAGAAGAACGTGAAGCACCAGCTGACCTGTACAGCACTTCAGAATTTAGCCAGAAGTCTTAGAACAAGGAAGTCAATTAACGCAGTTTGAAAACAGTTGCACAACCGTGAGCCCGTCTGTTTTTAAGTGAAACAAAATCCTCCCACCTATTGTACGAATATTTCCCACCTTAAATTCATGGTACATAATTAGCAGCAGAATAAAAGGTAGTTAATAAATAAGTGCGAAATCCTTTTACTGAAGGCTTGGTTTGTTTTGGAGACAAATGATCTGCACATTCCACTCAGAATCTGTATTTGCAAACATTTTAACATGTCAATCATTACAAGTCAAAAGGAATCACAAACTACAAGTTACATATTTGAAAGAAATACACATCTGCTAATCAAAATAAGAACTACATTAAATTGATCTACATACTAAAAGCTTTTCTATCCTTGGATTAGTAGAAAAACCTACAGTATCAAAAGACAGAAGGTGTCAAAATACCCTGAACAGAACCTCAATTAATCTGGGAAAAACAAACTAGTTACAGAACTGGTATGCATTGCACAACGTGATGCAAGATATTTTGTTTAATAAAAAACAGTTTAACTCATATACATGCTGAAGTCGTAAGGGCCAGAGAGAGAGACTTATAATTCAATAATGGTATAAATTGTGTTAATTTTCATACTGATTCTCCAGCATAAGAAACCAGATTAAAAGCACTTGACATACACAACCTATACAACAGGATAGCTTCTCTACATTGCATTCCTGCTACAGGTTGTACCACTCTTCATGGAGATTTGTCTTTTTCTAACTTCTCATTTAAAAACACCATGGTCAGTCTGACAGCTATACCAAACAGAAATACTATTTCTTAGATGCACGACTTAAAAAACATGATCAGTCATCATGGATCTCACTTTATGCACCTATTTTAATCTACCTTGTCCTCCAACTCCTTGTCTTGGAAGGAAAGAAGGATTTTACAGACACTTCACACTTGTGTTTTTAACTATGCATCTGAAGCCCATGCTCAACTATACCACCAGGTGGCACAATCACATAATGCCAAAGATGCTCTCTCACTGTCCCCCAGACCCAAAACAAGTTGTGCACCAAACAGACAGAAGCACAAAAACCACCCGTCTAAAATGAATCTGAAAAGACCTGGCACTCCAACACTCTTCATAAAAAGAGGAAGAGATGATTAACCAAACAAATACATCCTATTTCCTCACATTCATCAAGTTCAACTTCAGGCATCTTGTTACCCATTCACCATCCCCTTTGAACATCAGGTCACAGTAGCAGTCCCTGCCTTGTTATACAGGATGAAAAACGGGCACGCTCTGGCATACGAATCCTCATTACCGTGTTAACTCAAATGGACATCTGTGAGTTTATACGCAGAGATAAGGTACTGATCAATCAGAAAAAAAAATAGGATGCCATAAATGATGCATCAATACACTAACAGGAAATGGTATTTACCTAATTGTGGCACTTTCTTTTCTTAGACAAGCTAAAACCATTTCACAAACAACAATAAACGTTGCCATCCTCTCAAATCTGAAAACATCTGTCAAGAAGTATCGAGACCTCCAAAATATTTTACATGCCTTTCCCCAAGAGCATACAACTTTTAGAAAAAAAGAATATACATACAAGAAAATTATTCTTCTAGACTGTTAGAGAGAAGGCACCTATAACATGAAGTATCACCATTAGATCCTTGAAACTCATCAGGATTTGCAACCTTTCCAGTTGTTAGCTGACTGTTCAATGTCTAGATCCACAGATGAGTGCTAGAACAGTTACTGTTTGTCCAAAAGTGAGTTCTTTAATGGTATATACAAAGATATCAACGCTATTCAGCAAATGCATGGTTTTGGCAACAAATACATGCAGCTCCACCTCAGGGCCTCAATTCCTGTCATATCTAGACTAGTTATAAATATTACCTATATATATTACTGGTTCAATTCAGACCTAATCAGAGCTAGATCCAGTGTTACCATATGTTAACAGTGCAAAACGCACCATTTGCTTTCATGCCATTCTTTCCAGAACACGATCCTTGGACAGAGAAGGTAAGGAACGCACTGTTAAACTTCAAACGGCACTTCCACATGCCAGTTAGATTGCGCAATGTCATTTAATAACTTCTTTGACAGATGAAAGGGATGGGACGAAGGATAGAATTCACTGATCACAAAAGAAAGTTATTTACACTGCAGCTTCTCCAAAAGGTGAATACCACGGGCACCCAATTCAGTTAAGTTTAAGTAGTAAATAATCAAGCTCTCCCCCCTGCAAACGGACAAATCGATTCTACCGCTCCATATCTAGCTCCTGTGGCTGTACAACAGCTATCAAGAAGGGCTATAATATTTTTACAAGCTTTTGGAACTGTCTTCACAGGAGACAAAACCAGATAAAGATCTTTCATCGCCTATTCACACCACCTTTCGCAGACAGTATAGTTTGTTCTTAAGCACAATCTCAGTAAGTACTGCTGTTTTTCTTGCATATCTGATAAGCAAAAAGCTCTCTAGCCTTATTATGAGGAATAAGGAATTCCACTATCACTCCAAAGCCTCCTAACAAGCTTATTGAGTTTCATCATTCACTGAATCCTTCGCTAAAAATTTCCTTTGACAAGTTATTCATCTGCTAATATTCTTCTATCTATTTCCACCTACTACAATAAAAGCTTGTATAGATTGGTGTATCGTTTTATCAAGAGGGATGTTATTTGTTTACAACATCAGATTCCATTAAAAAAATAAGAGAAAAAACTACCAAAAACCACCATCTATATGAAGACATTGATACCTGAAGAACCTGAAAATCACATGGCATGAAAAAAAAAAAAAGTTGCCTTTGAAGAACAAAAGACACTATTTCATGAGAGAACAAGGCTAAAGTCACACCTATTGCCTTAGCCACCAAAGATACTCTCTGGATAAACTGTCCTCTCCCTCCCCTTTTCTCCTCACCATCCTGTCACAACTGATGGTCCATGCCCTAGAACAGTGTCTTCAAGGACTGTCCAGTGTTCTCAGAAAGAAGAAACTGAACACCAATTGAAACACGAAACAGCCACAGTGTCCATCTTTAATCTTGGAAATTAGTATTCCCCACTTTGGGGTTTTGAAGTATTAAGACCAAAGGCAGATGTTATGAAATACAGATGAAGATATTTATTCATCAAGAAAGCTGATGCAAAAATCTGGTCATGCTGAAGTAGATAATCTCGTATACTACTGAAGACCACAGATAAAGTTTATTATTCTTCTTACATGCATGACTGAATATTATTATCAGTTGACAGGCTCCAAAGAGAAAAAAAAAAACATTGCTCTGAACATCAGTTTCCTCCAGTAAAAAACACAAAGACACAAGAATAACTAGATTTGCCTTTGAAAGGGATTTAAGTATTTCATGAATCCCAGAGCCTCCAAATAACAGAACACCTCCCACATATAGCTAGGTCTCTCATTTTATTATAATGAATATCCACCAACAACTAAAAACCAGTGTAGCAATTCTTAACCCTAAAAAAAAATAAAGCAACATCTTCCACTGACTTTAGAAAGTTACTCAAACAAAGAAAATAAAAAATGCCTTTTTTTCCTTCTCATCCACTCCCAAGAGAGGGTAACCCATTAATAAAAATATATTTGTGATTCTCTTTAGCTTGTCTTACAGGAACAGAATAAACTTGATAAGATTTACACTAGCTTCAGTGTGGTACTGTCCATTTCCGCACTTTCAGTAATACCTTGCTAAGAAAAAAAAGTGCTAGAATAACTCCCAGAAGAAAAAAAAAAAAGGAAAAAGGAAAAACAAAGCAGTTGTGAAAGTTTCATTCATTCAATCTGATTTAAATATATATATATTTGAATATTTTGCCTCTTTGAATACCAGAAGAAGGGACATAGAAACAACACATTGTGGAAAGACTACATACTAAGAAAAAAAATCCTACAGTTGACCAGTATATTTACGTATGAAAGGTAGAAGATTACAAAATATTTTTTTCCAATGAAACTATGAAAGCTGATTACTGCAACAGAAAATCTCAGCATTTGGAAAAAAAACAGCAAACAATTGTTGAACATAAACAAAAACCAAGCTAATTTAATCTATCAGCTTTGCCAGGACATATAAACATTTTAAGTCTGAAGGAGCTGCAAGTTCTTCATAAAATCCATAGGTAAATCTACACTTACGTATCTTTGGAAGAGAATTAGATGGGTTATTATTTTATAGGATGACCTTAACATTTTCAAGGTACAACCTACAAACCTTTGTATTTATACAGTACAGCCCAATAAGAAAGCCAGTTAGGTAGCAATTATTAGAAGTACTCTGCATAGTCAGAAAGCTCTTGCCTAGGCTTAAAGAAGTCAGACTAACAGCCAAAAAAAAAAAATACCCAAATCGTAAAAAGGAAAACAAGACAGAAGTTGTTACACAGGGTACCTGCAGTCATGCAGGACATTAGGAACAGATACATCTTAAAAGGTCTGAATGTCAACTATGCTCTCCAAATCCACACCCCTAGACAAAATCTGCTCAGCAAACACATAATTCACTTTTACTAATGGTCTACTCTACTCACAAATATTCTCATAAGAAAAAAAAAATGGCAACAAAGTTCCTCCTCATGTTTCCAGCCACATTGCTAGAGGGTTTCACATTATGTTTACTGGAATAAGAACAAGAAAAGCAAGATCTATAGCTCAGCTTTCCTATGAATGATCTGATGGGGTGTGGAGCAGAAGTCACTCCTGAAAAGTTTGCTTTTATAAAAAATAAAAATAAATAAAAAAGCTAACAGCTAACATGGGATTACTGTGTTTACATTTCTGATTCCAAGATAAACAACTCTTCATTTTCAATTCATCTTCCTACTAAATAATAATTCTACAGGCATTTAGAATTGTATACAGATACAAAAAGACAAAGAAAGACAGCTGTGCTATGTTTAGGTGGCATCTCTGACAAAAAAAAATCCAAAAGATCTATTTCATAGAAGAATGAAATGCAGCATTTTGTTTCTACAGAACTTTCTTCAGGTAAAGCTCTCTAGAAGTCTAAACACACAAAGAATTAGGTGGAAATATCTGGGTATGAAATTAATCATTTGGAGATCCATTAAAAAAAAAGTCTTTTTCTTTTAAAACTGTGTGGAGCAAGCATCTGGTGTTCGTCCCCCCTCCTCCCCCCAACTTTATCTTTACGGATTGTGAATTGAGAAAAGCTCAAGTTTTGAATCTCATCCAAAATATGGAAGACAAAACAAGGGATGGAGGGGAGCATATGTCTGAGTACAAACCCAGGAAGTATAAAGTGTCTTTTTGCCTTACACTGAGGGCACAAATGGACAAGGGTTACTGACAGAGATGCGTATCTTCACGAATCTTAATGGGGCTGCAACCAGCTGATGAGGCCTCAGGGAGTTCTCAAAAGATTTCCATGAAGGAGTCATGAACAAAAACCTTTAGGAGATGGTAATGCTGTACTGAAGAATATTACCACGCTGGGGTGCAGGGCTGATGAGCGTATTTTGTCTGGGGAGCATTTCTGAGGCGCTTACCTCCTTTGAAGTCTCTTGGCGTCAGGATGAATGCTAGCTGTCCTCGGGCTGCCATCCCTTTGAGGGGAGGGAGATACAGATGAGCCCAAAGGTTCTCTTCTAAACACAAGTCCTTATGCAAGCTGGCCAAAAGGTCCCTGCAATCAAAGAAATCATTGTGGTTTTGCATGTGGCGCATTTATGTCCTTTAATCAAGGTTTGTCAGCCATCTAACGTTCAACCACAAAGGAAAAAAAAAAATAAATGCATCTGCCAGGTAGCCAACGCGGAACAGAGACTAAGGAGAAAGAAGAATTGTTCATTCCAGATTGGACACTGTGTACTCCACGAAAAACACACGCAGTACGATTTTTCAGACTAAGCAGAACAGTACCCTCAGTGGACAGTATTATGTATGTATATATGCATAAAAAAAATACGATTTGCCTTTGGAATCGTTTTCCAACATACTGAAATTCCTGCCTTGTTCAGATCTCAAGGAAAAGAGAATTGTCATTTCTAGACATACGGACTAGTCAATGCATCCTACAACCTAATGCAGCAGTCACTCTTCAACCATGATCTCTTGCAGTTACACAGCAGTACAAATTGATCCTGAAATGCACTCTTTTTGCTGTACGCTAGTTTAACAGAGCTTGCAGAGCCACTCGCTAGAGGAAAAAAAAAAAAAAAAAAGCAACAATGAAAGTTCTGTCGCACTGATAAAAGATTCCTTTTGCTCAACATTTAGATTTAGCAGACTTGTGTTAGCATCCCACCATGCTAGAGCCACGAGCTCCGTGTTTCCCTTAGCCTGAGTCATCCCTAACAGTGTCCATATTCTCAGGCTCCCTGGCGTGTCTCCTGGGGACGTGCCCTTCCATCACAGAAAGAATCCTTACAGCCCAGCTGTCACAGGCCTGGGCTTGTCACACTAAGCACATGATTTCCCAAAGCTCCAAGCTAATGGGCAATCTTAGTTCATACCAAACCCAAACTATGTTATAGTAAACGCAAACAGACACACAATTCTCGTGGTGGCTGCAAAACCGGTTTCTAGCTAACAAACAAGCACAAAAAACTTATACAAGTACAGAACTGCACCCATTTCACTTTCTAAAGCAGTGGGTAACCACTTCTATGGAACACTGCGCAATCCCAGAGCTGAGCACAGCCTGGGAGAAGAACTCACTGAGAGCAGCCCTGCGGAGAAGGACGTGGGGGTGCTGGTGGACAAAAAGCTCGACACGAGCCAGCAGCGTGTGCCTGCAGCCCAGCAGCCAACTGCGTCCTGGGCTGCACCACCAGAGGGGTGGCCAGCAGGGGAGGGAGGGGATCGTGCCCCTCTGCTCTGCCCTGGTCAGGCCCCGCCTGGAGTGCTGCGTCCGGGGCTGGGGCCCAGCACAAGGATGTGGGCAACCTGGTCTGGTGGGAGGTGTCCCTGCCCATGGCAGGGGGCTCGGAACTGGGTGGCCTTTAAGGTCCCTTCCAACCCAAGCCATTCTGTGGTTCTATGAACACCAAGTGTACAGGAGACCATACTCTTCCATTTCCCACTGATCTACAGCCAGTTTTCCTCTTTTCTCTTCAAAAATGGGGGTGGCAGGTGAAAAAGCATGTCTCTTACACCCATTACACTTTAAACAGTGAAGCTTTTTTATCCCCTAGTGTGGCTGACAATAGTCATTCCCTTCCTCCCTGTCCACCAGGCAAAAAACTACTTCATAACCATGCCTACCCAGTCCATACTTAATGGGAAAGAATTAACTCCAATCTGTGGCAGATCTTTTCCCAAAGATCAATGAGTGAGTGATGTGGTTCTGTGATAACCACAACATTTCTTTTATTTACCTCTACTGGATAAAAATGAAATCCATAATCAAATCATAATTTATATGGAGCTGAATTTTACTGAGAAGACCACCAAATGGTTATTAATACTCTACAAAGTCCCAAAATAAGGAATTGAAAGCAAAAGTATATCAACGTTAGTTTACAGAGTTCATCCCTCCAGGCAAACTGCATTATAACAAAAGCAAAACTATCAAGTGAACTTTGCATCCAATGAATAAAAAGAATTAGTTTAAATAAAAAAATCCACCAAAATGCCACCCTACTTGCACATGAGTATCTTGGACCACTTTCACTGCAATAGCTGCTATCAGTTACACTCAGCTTTTACAAATTACTACCTGCTCTAGACCAGAAACAAACTTCCAAGAGAAAAAATGAGGCACAGGAACCCTTTCACCTCCATTGCCCAAAAAACAATTTTTCTAATGCTTCCATCTGTTCCTCTTTACCACTACATCAAACTAAATTCCAAAGGAAAGGTACAACTCAAGTTTTCTTCTCCTTTGTAGAAATATCAATCCACCCATCAGTTTAATCATTTCTAATACTAGTGTATACAACTCTCTGGATCTTTTGCATTCCTGCTCTGCAGCCTCTAAGTCTTTATTTCTCTTTTCCTTTTCACTCATGCATTCACGTTACTACTAAACCCCACTGTTCCTTTTGCAGGATATTCATACGCCAATCCTTTTTCCAAACCCTTAACTGCTGATGAAGTTGTATTTATCAGCCCTAAAATTGGCCAGGATCTTCAACCCAGAATTCTGCCAAGCCCATTTCTCCAATCCCTGTAAAACACGTAATTTCCACTTTCTCTCTTAAACAACACTTCCTTTGGCCTCTAATTACTGCTAAAACCACCTTCTATTCACACCCCTCATTTCCATTTTGCCTTCCTCCCCACGTTTTCTTTTCCTTCGTACAAATTGCTGTTTCAAGGAGCTGTTAAAGAAAGAAGAGCAGGAAGAAGCCTCAGAATCTCCAAATGACCCTTTTTTCCCCAACTGTTTTTACGTAGTAGCTTAAGAATTTCTTAGTATAGTGAAAAAAGTGGGAAAAAAATAGAAAGAGAAACAAACCTAAAGAACTCGGTTGAAAACACCGGTTCCTAAAAGATCACAGTTCTTTTCATCAGAACTAACACAGCACAAACCTATTTATTCACTGTGGAACTTTCCTTTAGAAGTTCAGTATTTCTGAGTTTCGTATTTCTGAGTTGCTAACCAACTTTTCAAATAACAGTTTCTGGAAGCTATACATTCAAGCATTTTAGTATGTTTATTAACTTGTTCCGTAACATGCCATAATGTTATTCCTTGACACGTGGAAAGAATGTGACATTTTCCCTTTTACACAACTGCCTCCATTCAAACCGCATGAAGACCTAAGCTTCATTTGGCCTGAAGAACTGTACAAATGCCAAAGATATTGAAGTAAAAGAAAATTTACTGAGCAATAAAAGCTTCCCAATGTTAACACTGAAGATATGACACAAACATAATAACTATGTAAGAGCACAAGATTATGGTGGAGAGGTATTCATAATCAACATGGCAAATATTCTAGAGGTACCCAAGAACATCAGATCGATAGGTTGGTGGTCATCTGCCAGGAGACCTCTTTAGGCAATACGCACACCAGCATTATTGCTGGCTGATTAAAAAGGTTTCATAAATAACAACGTGGCAGTGTGTGTCCATAAAAGAGTGCGTGATCTCCTCCACTACCCCCTACTTTAAAAAAAAATAATAAAAATTAGTTTTGCCTACTCATTGAGCTGAACATCTTCACTCAAAGTGCAAAAAGGTCCTGGTGCTAGGGCGAGGAAGTGGCGAGTCGCAAGGCAGAGCTGGATTTCCCCTTGTAGCAGCAGATGAACAAAGCTTGCACCTAGATGCCATACTGACATTCCCTTTTCAGATATCTCACAGGCCAGCAGTTACCACACACCACAAAAGCACATATGACAAGCAACATTATATGTTTTTAAAAACCACTGCTGTGTCATCCTGATCTGTATGGCCTAACTAAATATGAGGCTTCCTGTTTCAGCCTCAACAAGCAACAAAGCTTGTTACCAAGAAGAGTGGTCCCTCTCTCCCTTTGCCTCCCAATTTCTGGGCTCACCCCCTCCACCTTTTTTTGCCCTGAACCCAAACCATCTGTCTGGCTAATCCATAAAAGGTGATTTTGGAAGGGGTAGGAGGAAGTCACTGGAAAAGTAGTTTCCACACATGAACCAAGTCATTTTGCAGTCAACACATCCAACACAAGCCAAGTGGCAAGAACCTGAAAGCAGGATGGGGAACAAGATGCTGTTGCTGCTTATTTCAGCAGCAACCAGCTGTGAGACCAGCCTAAAAATAGGTATCAAAATGTGAAATTATGGAGCTTTCAAGGGTTATCACAACAAGTACAACACATATGATTTCCAAGAGACAGTATTTTACATTGAGCTTTCTAAATTTTGATTTAAAACAACATGGTTAAGTACCTAACTGTTGGACAACATGAAATACAGCTACCACAAATTCTCAGTTTGCCTTCAGATATACTAGTGATGCTTCCCAATCTCAGTAGGCCAGTATAGTAAGAATTATTTACCCATAAAAGAGTAGCAGTTCAGAACTGATTACACTGATAAACAAGAAAATTCTTGAAGTCACCATTCACTAGACAGATTTTTTCCACAGATTCAGAAAAACATAATCTACATCAGATTCCAGAAATAAGAATCTCTTGGACTGCGAAAAGTAGTGGAACAAAAAGTTTTGAGTCACAATTAGAAATAATATCTTTGAATAAAGACAATGCAAATGAGCAACTCCTTTCTCATTAAAGAGCACAACAAAAGGCTACATGCAAACACTCAAGTAAAGACTATAGGCAAAGGTTCAGACTTGCAAGGTAATCATCTCTGAAATCAGGGGACCAAACTATTTTCAATATGAAAACAGGGCCTCAGAGCAAAACCACCCCTGCTAGAAACAGACAGAATGTATGGGATCTTGTATACACCCTTACTTTTGTCTTATTTATGACTGTTATGGGCTGCGTTAATGGAAGCTTTCAACAACGTCTTCAAATCGGTACTCCATCCAGACCTGAAATCCAAGCAGAACTGTTCCTGAAACTCCCTTCTACCTCTATCAGGGCTGTCCAGGCAGATGGCATTTTCTCATTTACAGTGGACAAGTGAGGACAGGCACCTCTTCAACTCCTCTGCCAGGAGAGAACCTGGGTGTTTATGAGGGGCTTTGGAAGGAAAGTAAGCATACCTGTCCAGGAACCGCCTCACATGGAGTCGTGCCTCATTTTGATCCTAACACACTCCCTTAGGGTCACATCAGTTCAAAAATGCTTGTAAATGTTAAAGTTAACCAGTTAAAGCTGTAAAGCAAAAGGATGCTGACCTAAAACATGTTAAAGTCACATATAAACACTCGCATTCAAAATTACATTACGCAAATAGCCATGGCAAGAACATTCAACATATGCACTATAACACCCTTCAGTTTAATGATGTATGCAAGCTTAGGCTTCTTTAAGTTCAGCAAGTACTGATTTAGAAACAACTGCAAGTGCCATAAAATCCACTGCATATACATTTAAGCTATCTTCCTTTTAAAAAAAGTACATGTCATTTCTAGATGTAATTCACTTAGCTTGGCCGTTCACCCATGCCACCCTGTCCTGTTTTGGTACAAAAGGTTAGAAAGCACTGACCTATCAGCACTTCAACAAGGAACAGCTTCCATACGTACAGATAAGCCACTTCCTAACCTTCTCTTGGATGAAAATCAAGGCTGAACTTCAGCCTTTCCCTGGAATACGGGCTTTCCAGAGCTCAAACCGTTCCTGAAGCTCTCCACTGAACGCATTCCAGCCCCGCTGTGAACTGGCCATTGCTATTTCAGGAATGGCCTCGCTGATGCCATCTACACCGAGGCCCTAGCCAATACGTGATTTATTTTGGCTCAGCCACAGCATTACTTACGGACCTCACGTTCATCTGACTGCCTAAAATAAACTATACGTTACTTTCAGAATCACTGTTTTTCAGAAATATTTATTTCTAGACTTCATTTACCTGAGCACGTTGTTCTACAGAGCCCAGTTGACCAAACTTCATAGAAGTGGCACATTTTATTTCAAGACCATATCATGTCATTCATAGAAGTTAACCAGAAGCTATTTTCTGTTTTCTTGCAGTATGTATGAATGACAGCTTGACTTGGAGCAGTAATTGTAGTATAACAAGACATAGAAATAACTACTGGTACAGGTATAAGCTACAACAAAAATTATCAGCAGCTATCCTTTAAGACTCTTACCATTGTCAGTTCTTTTTATAGATTTCTTTTTTAATCATTCTTAAAATAGTTTTACAGAATGGGAAGTTTTCCAGGTAAAAGAAGGAGGAAATAAACCAGAAGTCTGGTTCTCACTGGATCCGGTTTAAACAGTTCAAAAGAGGGCATCTCCACCGCTACAAAGCGTGCCAGAAAAATACATCCAAAGGATGAAAAAACCATGAGCTTAGAGACTTTTTTTTTTCTAAACACATATTATAGAACTAGTTAAATATTGGTTTGCTATCACTAGTATCTGTTTATATTGGATGCTGAAACTACTTGGTGATCATTTGCTCTATCATTACATTCATCTGTAGAAAAGTCTGACAGGGACTTAAAGACAATATATGTATGCATATATACATACACACATTATATATGTATACATACATGAACACGTACATATAAATTTTTATCCATATATTAAGCTTGGCTTTGAGTAACATACGCCAAAAAAAAGCGCCAAGATTATCCAAAACTTTATTCTTCAATCATATAAGGACAAAATAACAGCAATTAATGCTCATATATTTCTAAGTAATAATCCAAGGCCAAAGAAATACAAAAATATTATGAAGTTATAATAAAGCAGCGATTAACGTTACTAACACAACTGAAGAAAAATTTTCAGAGGCATCTCCTTCTTGGAATTAAAACAGATTTCAACCAACTTGGACTGAACAGGACAAGAGAAACAACTTTAGAACCAAATCTAAACTTGAAAAACTGGTGGAGCAGAATAAGATGCAGAAACCAGAGCTGACAGGCTCCGAGAGAGAAAAAGGTTTGGAATAAATAGCATAGCAATACTTTTAAAAAGATATAGTGCAGCAAAGCTCAGATGAGACAGTAAAAAACTTGAGAGAATTTAAAAAAAAAAAAAAAAAGATTGACAAGAAACACAGAGAATCCTTATTCCATTACAGGGGGAGGCAGTGGATGCTGTTACCTAAAATCTAAAGAAGGCAACAGACCCAGCCAGGTTTCATAAATTAGTTTTGTAAGGATCTAAAAAGAGTTATACTTCTCTGCATGGAGCATTTAATCAGATCACAGACAGAGCAGATGAACCTTTCATTTGGAAGAGATTCAAGAACAGATATGGCCCCCACAGCGGAGAGAATGGAGTCATTGCCCATTTCATTAAGCCTACTTCATAAAGGAACACTGATACAGGTTTTTAACACACCGTGGCAGCTACGGAGTCAGTCCCTTTAGATACATGCACCCATATAAACCATGTTGCTGTGATACGCTCCAAGAGCAACCATCTAGTTATTTATGACCTCCTATGACAGACAAAAACCCTTTGTGCTAACAGAATGGGAACATGAAGATACCATATTTTAAAGTGTGGTCTTTGAAAGGAGTACTTGCATTTCTGTTTTATATAAAGGCATCGGGGTTTCTGACAAGGAGATGTTTCTCAAATTAACTTATATTCATAACCCACTTCGTTACTACTTATAGCTCTGTTTAAACAAACTCAGCAATTACACACAAACCTCCAACAACAAAATCTAGAGAGAACAGAAGACTTGCTCTGTGCAAGCAGAAAGCTGTTTTTTATTTAAGACTTACTTTCCATGTTAAAGTTGTAATACTTCACACATATATATATCCAGCGAATAAGCCATATCTATATTAAAAAAATGCTATAAAGCAAATACATTTCTGAAAAGATGAACTCAGAATATATATTTTAAAAAAAGTAAAAAAATTTCGCAAGGTACATCACACTGCTCTAAAAAGCATAGTTAAAAATAATTTTTTTAGAAACAAGTATTTCTGGGACGCAGCAACTGTCATTAAGTCATTAAAGATAACACCCATTTTTTGTTGTACTTCCACATCTACGTTGTTCCGTAGACACCAAAAGCTTGACGAGCTATTCTCACGAACATCATGACACCAGTAAGAGGCCTCAGGCACGTACACCAGTATTATACAAGCCTTTTAAAATTTCACTAACACACTAGCATGTATAATCACGTAGCTTAACTGAAGCAGGCGTGGAATAACAGAGAATGAAGAACAATACAAGAAGGATTTCTCAAAGACATATGATTCAGATGGTTAAAAACAAAAGAAAAACTACCTAAACATTCCAGCTACCTGGAGAATCTTCAAAAATGTAAGTTTTCATGGTATTGCCCGTTAACCACCTTCGCTGAAAATACAGAATGCTTCTTAAAATCTGTCAAACATTTTAAAGGATGTCAGAACAGGTCTTCTGCAGTTCCGTAAGCGTACCCTACAAAGGGACATGAAATATTCATCATCAGGTCTGCAGAGTCCCAGATGGGACAGAAATACTTCTTTTCTGGTGTCTTCAAACTTGTTGAAACAATATAAATACCAGAAAGTTCTCATAAAAGCTACTTATGCCTACTTAACAACTGACATGGGAATACTTGAAAAAAAAAAAAAAAAGTTATTACATAATAAAAGACACCTCTTCAGCTCACAAAAGGATGTGTAAGAAACCTGAGGAAACAAAGACTGATCTGGAGCATGAAGAATAAAGAAATGAGAGGGAGAGAGAGAGAGAGAAAGAAAGAGCATAATTGTTATTGGAATCATTATTTGCCTGTCAAATATAATTCACAGAAAATCAATTTAACATTTCTCTATAAAAAGCTCCTCTTTCTGTCCATGATCCACCAGACACATGGCCAGTTCTTATCACACAGCACAGGCTTTAAAGAATAATAATTGCTGCGGTGGCAGGCAACATACCCCAAGATCTTACGTTTTCCTGCTTGATCACTTCAAAGAATATCATTCTGTGAGAAAAAAAACTATTATCTTTTTTGTAATTAGTGCTAAAATCTCATGGACGTTGATGGAATTAAAAGATGGTCAGACCTTTCCCTACGTATGGCAATCTCAGCTTGCACAGGCAACAAAGGATCTGAAGCAAATAAACCTAGATTCCCAGCCAAGACTATTAACCAATTCATTTAAACATCAATATGTTCCTTCTTAAGTATATCTATATCAGTGATGACACATCATTGCTACCCAATAATAGATCCGACTCTTACTTTAAACAGCTAATGCAACTGCATAATGTTTCATTTGCAAGATTTCATCGCATCAGCATCACCAAAACACCACGTATTAATTTTTGAGAGCATAAATAAAAACGTTTTTTATTTTGAAGACCAAAAGTTCTGTAGCACAAAGCGTCTTGCAAAACAATATAAATTCACAAAGAACTGAAGTATGAACATGGGTTACCAGTAGGACATTTAGAAAGAGCTATGTTTTCTTTCAGAAGTAGCTGAATCTTATACAGCCGGTGTTACTGCAGTATCTTGGGGAACTGATGCATCAAGTTGGAAAATTCAGACTACTGCAGAAGGGACACTGAAAGCACAAGTATTTTCAGAAGGTCCTCACAAGAATAAGCACAAACATCACCAGTGATGCCTCATCCCAGCCAAACCCATTCAAGCTGCCAAGCCCTACGGTCTCCTCTTTTCTTCACTTAGTGTTGCAACTATTGCTTTTGCTGTCTTCACAAAATTTTGACATTTGCTCAGTTCAAAACTGGACGCTGGATTCTCTTTGCCACACTACACTTTGTTAAAACTACTACGTAGCATTCCCATCAAACTTCAAACTATTTTTCTTGCATTCTATTTCACTTATCCTGTAACATCTTCCTGTTTCTCCTGTAGAAGGAAAAGATTTGAAGCAGGGATACAGTCCAGAAGGAAATAAATAAATAAATCCAATTCCTGCCTTTCTTACAAGACATACTTCACTACTAAACCTGGACCGATAAATTTCAAAAGAAGTAATAAAAGCTATGATGAAAAACACACTTAATTTACTATACTCAATCATGTGCCTCCTGATATGTTCTGGTTTTGGTTAGGATAGAGTTCGTTTTCTTCCTAGTAACTTGTATGGTGGTGTTATGATGAAAATAACGGTGATAACACACTGATGTTTTGGTTGTTGCACAGCAATGCTTGCACAGAGCCAAGGACTCTTCTGCTTCTCACGCTGCCCTGCCAGCGAGGAGGCTGGGGGTGCACCAGGAGGTGGGAGGGGACACAGCCAGGACAGCTGGCCCAGGCTGGCCAGAGGGGTGTCCCATGCCTTGTGGTGTCATGCTCAGCAATAAATCTGGAGTAAAGGAGGAGGAAGGGGGGACGTTTGGAGTCTTTTAATGGAACTGTTATGCATGATGAGCTTTCCTGGAAGTGGCTGAGCACCTGCATATCGATGGGAAGTAGTGAACGAATTCCTGGTTTGGCCTGGCTTGCACACACGGTTTGGCCTTACCTGTTAAACTGTCCTTACCTCAGTCCACAAGTTACCACGCCCTTACCTTTCTGATTCTCTTCCCCACACCACTGGTGGGAAGTGTGTGAGCAGCTGCGTGGTGCTAAGCTGCCTGCCAGGGTTAAACCACAACATGATGCCTCTGAGATCTAAATTATACATCACTTAAGTACAGTACTGCTGACAGGTTATCAGGTCTGAAAACATTTACCTTCTGTGACAAACTGTCCAAGCAAACAGGTTCAGAGCACAAGGATGAAAGGACAAACTGTCTGCCCCTTCAGTTATGCATCTCCTGGATTCAGATAAAAAGTCCTTTTTCCTTGCAAACCAACTGGTAATCTCAGAAATCCAGAGATAAAAAGGGGTCCCACTTCCAGAACCTTCACATCTTTGCTGATGAAGTAGAATGTTTCCACAAAAGCAAAAGCAGACTGAAATTTAATTTAGAAGTATTTTCTGCCTACTCAATTTCAAACCCTTTCAAGAGTACGATCTCTTAACCAGCTTGTCATCTGTTAAAAAAATAAAGAGCTACCCAGATGGGGGACACAAAGTCTGACCACAGAAATAAAGTAGTACCAAAAGCTTCCAGATATTTTCACTACCTGCTAGAGGTAATAAACCATTCTATTCAGCCAGTTAAAAACAACCCCCGCCAAAAAAAAAAAAAAAAAAAAAAACCACCTATTTGGCACACTCAAAAATGAACCCTGAAATCCTGAAATCTAAACTTCTCAGGAGAATCTCAGGGAGGATGGAAGGGGAGCAGATCCAAAAAGCAATTAATGGAAAACCCTTCTATTACCTTCACGTATGGCTAATGTGCCATTTGCTAATGAGTTCGTAGATTAACTTTTTTTAATTTTGATTTTTAAAACATTCAGATCAAGGCTGGTTCAGCCTCCTTAGAAAAGCAACCTATACTTTGCTACTCAGCAGACCTTGATAAAAAAATTCAAATTTTGCAGAACAGCTGACACTGCATTGCTTTTAATGTTTTGACTATTCAAATACAGATTTAGGTAATAGTTTTCTGAACGTAACCAATGTTTAAGAGGTTGTATTTTCCTAATATTAGGAAAATCTACACATATTATTTAGAAAGAGCTTAGCAAATTGATGTCGTCATTTAAATGAATCCTTTCTGTACAGAAGTGGCAAGACATGCTTTTTTCCCATTAAATTCTGTCACATGTCACAAAAATATAGTAACACGTTCTTTCTTTAGAAATTAAAGAACAAAAATAGATTTTTCTTCAACTGAGGTCTGCTTGAAACCTTGCCCTTGAAAATAGGCATGATTGGACAACTTGGAAAAGAATTACTGGTAAAATCAAACCACCATCAACTGTGAGCATCTTACCTTTAAATAGGATCCGTAATATTTAGTTACATATGAACTGTCACATTGACTCAGCACTGTGATCTCTTGTTGGATGTCTTCTATTTCGTCTTCTGCTTCTTCTAGATCAATAATTTTTATAGCAACCACTTTCTGAGTCCGATTGTCAATTCCTTTGAAAACTTCACCAAAAGAGCCCTTACCAATTTTCTCCAGTTTTGTAAAAAGTTCTTCTGGATCTGCCTTCAGAGTCTGTTAAAAAATAAGAGAAAAATTACTAAGCATTTGTAACATTAAAATGAAATGTGACGTTTTTAAAGGCAGCAAACACTTTAAAAATTCTACATGTTCCAATTTATCCAGGTACTCTTTTTTTTTCCATCTCCATAATTAATGTGTTCTTTCTACATCCTTTATATGCACATATTGCAATATTTATGCTTCCCTGTATATGAAGTGCAAATTTATCACAGTCCCTGTGACAGGGATTTACCCTATCTGGCATGAGAAAATGGTATTACCTCAATTTCTTTTTCTTGGGCAATAAGCTACAGTGAGAATGAAAGATCCTTACAAAGATTTTGTTTCTATTAAAACTAAGGTTGGTCAAATATCATTACCAATGAAAGTAATCCTTTCTGCTGTCCCTTCCTCCTTAAATTGCTCCCTTCCCAGGATGCAGGGACCTATTCCTTTGAATTTTTCACACACCACATCCTGTAAGGATTCCGTTCCCACTCTTCAGTGCACTCACTATTTCCTTTTGTTTGTTGTGGGAAGCAATTCTCTTCAACTTTCTCCTCCTAAGGATCACCTGCACAAACTGCCATACTTCCTCCTTATTCTTGACCCCAAGCTTTTCCCGGAGCGGGATTTATTTTTTTCTTCTCTCAGTTGAATAAACTCTTTCACTCCTAACACATACTCTGCTCCCAGCTATCTCGAAGCAAGTTGTGTGAGGACTACGAGCACCTACCTAAACACGTCACCCCAAAAAAGAACCCAAGACCTATGTGAACCATTCTGCCACAGCTGGTTTTTCTCCACCGTCAAGTATTGTTAGCTACGGCTGCTCTCCAGCTTCGCGCTTCTAGTGCAGAGATGCTGAGTTCCACTGTGTGCCTTCTTGATCTACCAGCAAGGGTCTTTATAGCTACTAAAAATATTTAGGTTACGAATACGCTGGATAAATCATGCCTGGAGGGAACAGCCATGATGTGCAGGAAAATAGGGTGGCATTACTTAGACTCTTCCTCTTAAGAAACAGACACCTGAAAAGGCTTCCTATTGTTCTTAAAAGGATGAGGTTCACGTTAACCAAAGTGGAAATATATTATCGGTATAGAAAAAGGCTCTTACTAGACAAATACAGTAATGTCTAAATAAGCATTACACTAAACAATTCATACTACTTAGACAAACTCTGCAAAAGCATAAACAGGGGTAACTAAGCACAAATTTCTAAGCTACCACAGACAAGTGCTGAGCCAACATTTTCTCTTCAACAATTAAGTCTGGCTTATCAAGCATCTCCCACCTATACTTCTGTCTCTGCTCTCCTATCTCAAAGGTTACATAATGAAACCTTGCAGCCCCTAGAGGCAGATCACCCAGAAGACGTTTTAGTTTGCCCAAAGCTATGAGCCACGCAAGTTTCACAGCTGAATTAGGCACGTTGAGGACCAGATAGTTGTGTCTGAGTTCAGAGATAAAGCCACTGATTTCTTCAGGCGGAGCGTTTGGAAGTTCTGAGAAGCTAGGAAGAATTGGTCCTGAGTTTTCTATGACCAAAATCTTATGGCCATCTTGAAAAACGAATGGTTCAATAATATCTGGTATTAATACAATATAAACAATATTGTATTACAACAGGATCCTTCTCCAAGCTCCTTGTGAAAATATTTATTACTATATCTATATAGTAATATATATATACATAATTGGAAGTAATGTATATAAATAAACTATATAGGAAAGAGTATGTACCTACCTTCCGAAAATCAGAACTTTTGTACATGCATTTCTTAGCTTTAAGATTTAAAAGTTACCATTCCTGAACTTTTTTCTGAGCCACAGGAGGTAGGAGCTGTTCAAAAAGAAGCTCCCTTGCCGTGTGAGAAGGTCCAAATTTTCTTCCCAGGAGACTAGGTGTTTGAAGTGCGAGCCTTAAACTACTGGCAGCCTGTGCTTATGGAAAACTACCAGTTGGGCTCTCTTTAATGATCTGCTCTATTTCAGAAATGGCCAGATCAGGCCTCCAGATACATAATGAACTGCTTGAATTTGCAATTACATGAGCGGCCAATTCCCATTCATTTTTCCGAGATAACATCTGGAAAGGATTCTCGCCAACTTTTGTTTTGTTTCTGCAGAGCCTTCCAACAGAGCCAAAATATTCAAATAGCTTTATAAATATTCTCTCTATATGACTGAATATAGAGAAAAATGCTTTCCATAGGTTCTGCCACTAGTCTCTTGCTGACTCTTCGCAAGCTTTCGCTGAGCTTATAGCATTTTCCTACTAATATTACAAGTATGGGAACTGCTGCAAGCACCTTCACAGAACTGTGACAAACCACAGAACAGAAGAGCAACATCTGCTCCAAAAGGATAAAGCCAATCAGCTTGTTTGGCAAGGAGCTAGACTCTCTGCCACTAGAACTTTTACTTCAAAGCATGTCACTGAATCCATACTGCAGCAGAACAGAGACAAACCCAAGGAACGTTTAGGTCTAACAATCACAAAAATCCTGATTTCCATAACCAGTTAGTGGCGGTTTGGTTCCTGTTCGGATGGCTTCTCGCACTTCTCACAGCGATCACAACCATCCCTTCTCAGCCTCTGGCTTGTTTAACCACGCAGAACAAAGCCCTTCGCTTCTCATCACAAGCAGCGCCGTCGTTCTCCCAATAATTACAGCAACCTCTCTGTACTCGTTCCACGTCGGATTCATTACTTCTGACCTTAATTAGCCAGAAAAATATCTTGCACTTAAGATGAACTCTTCTACGTACTCTGCTCAGTAATCAGTGTTGCCCACTGCTACAGAATAAATAAGAGTCCCAAAATATTCCAAGATCAGATTTGTTCAGCCTGGCCTCCTGGCTCAAGCTCACCTCTTCCCAGTCCCCTGCATTTCCAACTCACGAGCACCCAGCCTCTTGCAGAGGTTCTTTGTAGCAATTCATTCTTCTGACACCTTGCACTTCATGCTGGTTTGTTCAGGAATTCAAATCCTCAAGGTCACCGAGTTGTTCAGTAGTAGCCGGACTTTTTTTCCCATTTTTTTTTTCCTTTTTTTATTGCCAAGGCCACATCTCCATCACCAACAGTCAAGAACAACCCTGGGGAAACCAGCAGCATCATCCCCTGCCATCACCTGCCCAGTTCTCCCCTCAAAGCCAGCACTACACACATCTTACCATGCAGCTGGTTTTATGTGTCTCTCATTCTACCACCCCTGTAGCTCAATAGAAAATGTTACTGAAACTCAAGTTAGTTAGATCAAGTATACACTTCTAACTTTATTCATAGCTTTCTGACCTAAGCCATAGCTTTAACAGGAGTCCTTTTCCGCATCGCATCCCAACTCTTATCTCTCATCTCCTTTTGTGAAAGCCTATTCATTCAGTTATTATTATTACTATTATATACTTTTCTCTTTAACCTGCAGTAATTCCAAGCCATCTCCTTGTTTGAGTTCTCAAATTATTCGGGGAACTGATTCCACTTGCAGATCTCTGGTCTCTGATCTCTGATCTATGCCTGCTCTTTTGAAATCGACAATTGTCTTTTGACACCTCTTTCCTATACTTTTAATTTTACCAAATCAATTTCCAATTAATCAGTCCAATCCTCACTCCGTATCAAGCCCAAAATACCATCACCTAAACAAGTTTAGAGATTTCTGGTGAATATGAAATACCACGTGGTGACCTGGCTTGTGACTGCTGGTGATTACTGCTGTCTGCTACCACACTTGGAGATAAAAATAATATGGCTTGAACCTTGTTCACACGTGTGCAGGGAAACCTGGATACACACTGTAATAGAGTGTCACAGACAATGAACCCTACAAAATCATTAAGGACTGATGAAACTAATAGAATAAAATAAAAATGAACATAAAGAGATCCATCCACATAATCACTTCTGGCCCTGGAAATCCTTGAGCAGTACAATTTACCAGAAGCTGTGGAAGTATGCCATGGAAGTATTGCAAGTTACCCCATTCTTACACTTTTTTTCTTAGACATCTATTCCTAACCACCACCAAAGACAAAACACTGGACCAGATGGGCCTACAATCTGACCCCATTCAGCTGGTAACACTGTTAAATTATTTGCATCCAAGTCAGAACTTCAAAGACATGCTGAAAACACACAAAAATATTTTTATATTAAAATAAAAATA
Organism: Anser anser; assembly: GCF_964211835.1. Classification (NCBI taxonomy): domain Eukaryota; kingdom Metazoa; phylum Chordata; class Aves; order Anseriformes; family Anatidae; genus Anser; species Anser anser. The sequence continues at coordinate 155,932,633 of NC_139720.1, read as the reverse complement.
GAAATAAAGGAAAAAAAATCCACAACAAACCAAAATTGTATGCTTAAATGGTTTCACAACATCAGGAACAATTGCTTACAGGAAAGAGAAGCCTCAAATTTTGCTACACAGCATTTTACCTTTCTCAGAAGCTGGTATCAGTTTTTGCTTTCCACGATATATACATACACACCAGATATATGTATGGCTGATACAATATACAAGATCGTTTCCTGTAGTTGGTGGGAAACTGAAATAAGACGGAGGCAGGATGCCATAAATTCTGCCAAGAAACTTCAGGGGGTTATAACCAAAGGGTGGGGGACAGGAGTCCTCTAAAGCCTTGCATCTCTCAAACACTTCAGTTGTTGAACAGAAACGAAGACAAACCCACACAGCATGCATCGCAGTGGCCTTACTAACACTCACATCTGTTTCACAGGTCAACTCCCTCATAAACTCTGTTTTCTGATTAGACTGGAAGAGGTTTTAAGCAGGGTTAGGGGGAGAGTTGCCTATTAAAACATTATTCCTCATCCATCGTACAACCCCCTTTCCACCTACTTTCAAGGAAACTGCATTTGTCTGGGATCCAGAATACGAAACTTTCAGTTCTTTATCAATAACATGGATCTCCAAGACATGCTTCCAAATTCCCAGTGAACTAATGTCATCTTCTGGGTTCAGTGTCCCCTGAAAAAAAGTCAAACCTTAACGTCATGATATTGTTCATTCAGATTATCATTCAGAAAGCAACTTAATGTACACCCTTAGGAGTTCAATGCCAAAATTAACAGTTCCCTAACCATAACCTGCTTTCTTTTTCTTTTTTTAAACAAGCATTCAGAAAGAATAAATTTTAAATCAACATGAATTCTAATTTAAATAGTTTCTCAAGCTCATTTGTAATTTTTAATAACATAGCATTTTAATACCATAGCTAGGAGCTTTCAGAAGCTGTACTCCTCCCTCCCGTCCATCACACTATTTAAAAGCAGATTGCTGCAACTGAAAAAATCTCCCCGTGCCTTCAGCATGCAATGAAAACAGCAGATATCACCAGCAGACACAGCACTGACATCTAGAACGTATTTTAGACAGCGAGTGAAAGACAGCTAAGGAAGAGCCTCGAAGAAGAGCTTTCTAACAATGCCTCTCCCTTGTTTGCACTTGCTCAGACACCGCGAGCATCACGCCTCACATGCCCTGCTATTGTTCAATGCCAGAAAGTGGTGGCTCTCGCTGGAAGTTGCCACCATTGTGACCAACGGCTGAATAAATCGCACTAATAGAAGCACTTGGAAACTTACGTTGCGTTAATACTAACTGAGAAAAAGAAGAAAAAATGAGTTTTAGGAGCTACAGCATTCCCATAATTTGAGGGAAGACTTATAGCTATTCTACCATCTGACAAGACACCCCAAACGTCTCTTAAAAGGTGCCTAATAACACAACTTGAAAGAGAATGTGAGTACAAGCACTCCCAGAATATTCCTGATTCAAGTCTTATTTTCTATAGAATTATTAATACAGAATGAACACACACGACAGCCTGAAGCCTCTGCAACCCAAATATTTATTACTCTCAGATCTGCTCTTGTCCACTAAGAGGGAATGATTCCACACAAATACTTGCAGTAAACAAAGTATTTGTTGGCTTATGAAAGCAATTTCAGAAAAGCTATATATACATATATTGTCAATTCAAAACACCTCTTCAGATAAATGTAGTTTTCTTTTGACTTTGCAACTATACATCCTGAATATGAATATTCACGAGTTTGATTTCAGGAGAGACAGCAGGGAGGGACATGGGAGGAAAAAAAAAAAAGAAAAAAAAAGATTTTAGTGGTATCAGTTAACTTGGGAATGCCATCATCACCCTGTACTGATCATGATGCAAAGCTCAATCAAGCATACAACCCAAACACATCAGCCCAGAAGAGTGCCTAATTTTGTCACGATGAAATTGCTACTTTTACAGTCAAAACCAAAATATAAAGTTCTTAATAATTGATTAGGAAACCCAAGAAGAAAATTGTTCTGGGACTGGTCATGGAGTATCAAGTCATAGAATCATTTCCTTTTATGTGAAGAAGCAATATACTCTTGAAGAAATATACTCTTTCTCACTCCACATCCCAAATTCAGTAAACTGATGTTTCCCAATGTATTGTCTCTTATTAATTGCCATGTGCATATATATGCAAGAAAACGTACCCCAGGTTAAGAGATGCAGATGGACAAACACAAGAGTCCTCAACTTCAAGAGCTTACAAGTAAAAGACATTTTGATCACATAGCTGCACCCACACAAAGGACCACCTCTGTCCACACACGACTAAACAGGGCTCCACCAGCACCAGTGGGTGTAACATCAGCAAAGCGATAACCAGGTGAAGTTATTATAGGATGCAGTATTCTACGCTAGATGCCGTGCTGGCTCTGTTAGTAAGTATTTGGCAGTTCCCTGCCCAAGACAGGGAACATGAAAAGAATTTTAGCACAATTTAAGATGTAGCCAAGATAGAAATAGTCATTTCCTACCTCAGAAACACGAAAGACACCACCGTGTACATCGCGGCCAAAACCTTGTATACCTCTCAAAACACAGGTCCCAGTATTTAAACGTACTGGCTGCATCAGCAGTCTTCTGTCTCCTTGGGAACTAAAATGACAGCTGACTATAAGGGCACCTTACTCCAACAAGAGACGGGAAACTTGCCGACACCGTTGACTAGACTAAACATACCTGCCAGAAGCAGCATCTATTTACCTGTTCTGGAAGCCCACCTGATGGAAATGTGCTTTTCCTGTTCAGAGGCTGCTGACACAAACGTTGAGACAATAAGAAGATAAAAAGGTGAATGCAGTAACTGATAAGGACATCGAGCCATCGTGGACGTGACTGATACCAGAGCAGAGATACAAAAACTAGATTTCGTAAGCTCAGCCTTTGGAAATCAGAGTACCTCTCCTTACCCCCTCTACCTCTGTATAAACACGCCACCCTGCCTTTATATAAAATTTTAAAATTAAACAGAAATCTGGAAAGCACATCTAAAATGGATCGCTCCAAAACCACAGAAAGGCTGAAACAAGGTAACAGATTCAGGCAAGTAAGGATTCCCTCTTGTCACTCATTATTGCAAGAGCTGTCTTCCTCAGTCCTTCAGCTATTTATGAGGTAGTCTGTCACTTCTGGGGCTGACTGCATCAACTCCCTCAAACTGCTCCCCAAAGGCAGAGCAGTTCATACATGAGGGTTATTCCACCTGACAGAAAAGGACCTGCAAAGGCCACAAGCAGAGTAGATCAAAGAACCGTAAAGAATGAGAAAACCTTAACTCACCTGCTGTCATTTTAACTCTACGGGCTGAGTTTGCAGCACCGTGGGTTAAATAAAATCCAAACCTGAAGCTTCACCCTGCAACGATGACTTCCTAGGAAGCTTCCCCAAGAAGTCATCCACAGCATGTCCAAAGGAAACCAACTCTCACTCCTCCACTTACACTTAATGGCAACATTTTGCGGGTATAGGAGAAAAGAGCTCAGCAGGCACACATTCGCTAGAAGTTGCTACACGTCTTCGCACTATCAATAGTTCTGCTGTCGGTAAGAGTTGACTTGTCTAGAAAAACTCCAGGCAACTCTTGCGTAGCCCTGACGGAGCCTTTGACCTAAAAAGCCAGAGGACACCAACTCTGTTCCTGCAAAATGAAAACCCTTCTGTCCCTGCGCTGAAGGACCAAGCTTATAATATGCCACTGAGTCCGGGGCATCTGTCCCCTGGATATTTTACAACAGGTTAGCCATGACCATAATGGTCCAAGGATCTTTCATATAATGAACTGCTGCAGGTTACTCTATCAAACTATCACTTAAACAAGAGCAGTGAGCACAAACCTTCAAAAAATCGAAACTGGAAAAAAAAATTTAAACTCCCATACACGTGCTGCAGACGCAAGGCAGCAGAGGCTGCACAGCCTTTTCAGAGCCTTCAAAACCCAATGCGTTGTGGTTACCAAACACAGAGCTCACACACAAGACAGCTACAACAGTTTATTGTAAAAGGAGAATGAATTATAGTAGGGAAGACAGTAATATGCATAATGTGTCAGAGCACAAGCAGTGCCACGCTGGATCAGAACAAAGCATCCTGGAGGCCCCAACACTTTCTCCTACAGCAGCCGAGAGCGAACATCCTGGGAAAAGTGCAAGAACACACAAGTAAACATCGGCATTTTCTAAAACACTCTTCCAGTCTCCAGCAAATTTACAGTTCTGACACTCACTGAGTCAGAAGCGGTGCCTTTATACTTAGCAGCCCTTCTTCATTTGTCAAGCTCTCACTTAAATCTAGTTAAAGTTTTAGCTAGGGTTTCTTGTGGCAAGGTGGTGTGATTTTTTTGTTTAATTAGATTTTGGATGAAGAAATGGATGCAGTTCTTGCACTGAAAATGAAGAATGATTTTTTTTTAATGGTATACTAAGTACTATTATTATTACCAAAAAATGAAAGGGAGGAAGATAAAGAAAAGTTGCATCATACACAAGAGGCTTTGGCTTCAAGATGATGCAATTTTAAAAGCACATTAGGAATTTTACGAATGTGGCATACGGGCACACCTAAAAATACAAACAAAACTTCTCAGAAAATATTTTTTCTGGAAAAAAAAAAAAAAAAGAGTTCCGGGCATTTCAGGGCAAAAAAAAAAAAAAAGGAGAGTTTTTGTTTTGGCTGTTTTTTTTTCCCTTCAGGAAACTGAAATAGGAAAGGTGAAAGTAACTATTTCTTATCAGTAATTCTGCAATCCATCAGCATTCACATCCATTATGTCACAGAAATGAATTTGAAGCTCTTAGTCATGTGAAACTCTTTCTCACCTGTACTGCAGAAGCACAGAGAAGTATCACACCTAGATCCACCCCAACCACTGCACTGTACTGGCTGAACACAGCTAAGTGCCAAAAAGGCACACACCACCTATGGGCTCCTCTCACTTCTCCAGGATCTGACGTTGATGGAGCCACTTATCTTTCCTCAGCAAGAGTTCTTGAAAGTATTCTTCTTGTTAAAACCACAATGTATGGTTCATTTTAAAGGAACTTCACAGTCAGAATTACACAAAGAGATGAGGTTAAAAAACCCAACTGCTTTTCTAGTTCTCCAACTTCAGAAACAAAGGAAAACAGAAACAAATCAGACATAGCTTAACCCCAAAACCTTCTTAAGTGTGCGAAGAGAGGAGAAAGATGTTTAATAACTATTAATTTTAGCATTTTATTGCTAAAGATTACATTAAAACTGCTTGCTGCCAGATATCTGACAGCTTGATGTACTGCAGTACCGTGTTCTGCAGCTTCAGCCCTTGAGCTTCTCTCTGCAAGCCTACATATCCTGAGCTTTCTGGTTCAAGACACTCCTAACAGGCTTCAAAATGCATTACAGCCCACCGAGCACCCGTACCATTAATTTATGAACACAGTATTTTATCATTTTAAATGGTCTCATAAAGAAACTCTAGAAGCTTACCACAGCCTTGGAAGTGCAAGCCAGCCTGGTCTGAAAGTCCCTTTTACAGGTCACACACACTTTTTCTGAGCCAGCCATGCGAAAATATCACACGTTACAGACAAGCAAGCATTCTTCTTAAGTCAGCTGTGTAAAGCAGAGAGAATGAAGAAGACTTTCTGACAGTTTAGTAGTGATGCCCCTGCATGCCACACGCTCAAACGCCTATCGACACAGAGCCCTTAAACTAAGGGCAGTACAAACATCGAGTCCAAACTTATTTGCACACATCGAAAATTAGGTCAAAACCCAGCTCTGTTTCTATTCTGGTTAGAACATGCCCGCTTCGCAGCAGACAGTGAGTCTTGGATTTGACAACCTTCCAGCACCATCCTACATTTCCTCCACAGCTTCTCATTCCTTTGGCTTACTCTCTACCCACTCACTTTTCATGCATCACTCTTCAACCATCGATCAGATATGTTGTTCAGAGAGAAATGCATTAATCCTTCGTTCCTCTGCCCTGCTTACACACTCCTCTGCTCACACCAAACAGCGTAACAAAGCGCTAGTGAGTTTTTGGGGTCAGGAAGTTCCTCTTGTTCACAGTAGGATACGGACTGGTCTCTTGGACAAGCACAGCGAAGAACGCGAGAGAAAGCTGCCTAACTTTCTCACTGACATTGTTTACACCATTTGTTGCAGAAGCTGGTAGGTGGGGAGAAAGGATCACACTACAGAAAGAGAAAACACAGTCCCATGATTTAGACAATTTAATTATACCTCAGAGAACTGAGCTCCATTCCTCTCTTCTACCTAAGCCACAAACCATAAACTTTGTCTTATTTAAGCAGCCGCCACACATAGTACGTACCTTAATATTTGAACATTTATCTGCAAATAGAGCCAAAAAGAATCGTGTGCTAAAAAGAGACCACTATGAGATTGCAGTGTACTCTGACAGAATGGAAATGGATCTAGGCATCTTGAAGTGGGGGCAGAAAATTAGCAAGCAGCTTTCGCATTGCTCATGGATTTTATGCTTCTACCTATCTTCGTTTGGTCTTTAACAACAGCGTGAAAAAGACACAGTAAAGTTCCCAAACACTCAAGAAACTCTAATAATAATACATTCAAATTCATGAGAATAATAACACTGCCCTAAATAAAAAGAGATTGAAGTAAAACCCCAAATTATATGCACTAACAAAAAAATCCTGACAGCCTTACAGATTTAGTACAGCTCATGGCATTACAAACTAAATATCAAACCAAACAAGCAAATAAAAAAAGAAAACAGATCCCTAAATTATGAAATGACACACATGGACAATACATGCATATTGCTGGAGTAACCTTCATTCTCTTACTTCCCAGCAACTCCAAATCTGACTTTTTTCAGCCTAAAATACAGATTCTGTTTCAAAATAAGTACCAGAAAATTTAGCATTAATCCAGCCCTACCCAAAGGAAGGAAACATTACTTCTGTGTGTCTTTGGCAATCAGCAAGGGGCTCACATTTGGAAGGTAAACTCGAGCACTCCACAGCAGTACCTACCGAGCGATAAAGCAATCGGTTCAGGGCGAGGGCCTACATACTCAGTTTGGCATCCAGTGGCAGCCTGAGCATACAACTCACGCCGTGCCTAAGAATATAACATTTTAAATTCAAACCCTCGGGTTATGCAAAGACCTGAGATTCACGAGGTAGAATCTGCTTTGCAAAACAAGCACGCAATCCCAAGTAAATCAATACTTACACCTCACGAAGCACAAAACCTTTCAGTCCAGGATTCAAAAAACCTTTACCTCCCATTCATAAGTTTTCCTTTTGGAGATCGGGGCAGGCAAGCATCTAATATGATGTGGGAAACCTTAGCATAACATGCAGACACTGATGCCCTTATGGCTTTTCTGCCAGAAGCTTGCGTTGCAAGCAGTTCAACCACCAGAAAACCACATCGGTTGTTTAAATATATATATATATATATACACATATCTCGCTACTGCACAAACCCAGCCAACTCCATCACGTAAGGCCAGCAGCTACCCAGCCCTGAGGGCCAAGCACAGCCCCCAGACGTCCATCCACCACCATCCACCCAGCCAGTCCTACAGATGACCACTGCAGCGTGGGCTGAAGGTCAACATTTTCGGGCCCTGCTTTCCCCTCGTTAGCATCAGGGGGCTGGAAAAGTCGAGCTGCACCTCGTGGATTAAAACACGGGGGAGAACTACTGGGCGGCTGGAGGGGGAAATTATTTTTTTTTTTTTAAGAAGAAGGAAAAAAAGGAAACGAGACACAGCCCCTTCGCATGCTTCCAGCAAAGCGGCGGCTCCTAAGGGAAGGACCCAGCAGGCGCAGACCTCGCTGGCAGCACGCCTTGTTCCCGGGGGTTTCACGACCCTACACCCACACATACCCCACACACCCCGTACACCCCACGCCGCCATTTCGGCCCCCGCCCGCCCTTCCCCGAGCCCCGCCGGCGGCGGGCGCTCACCTGCATCCCCGGCAGGCCCGTCTGCACCGGGGAGTGGGCCATGGCGGCGGCGGAGGCCTCGGGGAGGGGGCCGGGGCTCCTCAGGCGGCGCCAGGGGCCGGGGCTGAGCTCATCGCCGCGCTCGTACACCCCTCCTCCTCCTTCCTCCTTCCTCCTCCTCCTCTCCCTCCCCCCGAGCCAGCAGCAAAGGGGCTGTCCCAAGCGCCGGCTCCTCAGGCGCCCGTCACGGATGCAACGGCGGCTTCCTCATCCCTCCTCCCATTGACCCTCCTCCTCCTCTTTCTCCTCCTTCTCCTTCTTCTTCTCCTCCTCCTCCTCTTCCTCCCCCCGTACGCACCGCCTGGGCTTGCATCGTCCTCGGGGCTGGGCGAGGCGCCTCCATCCAGCCCCGTAGCGCCGCACCTGGGCCTTGGCCTTGCGGGGTTTGGGAGGTTTTAGGATTTTTTTTTTTTTTTTAAATGTATTCGTTGTTTCTGGCAACTAAAAGCCCCGTTTCTCCTCTCCCGCAGCCCCGTCAGTGGGGCCGAGCAGGTGAAGCGAGATGGGAGCCAGGCTGGGGGGCCGCCCGCTTAAAATAAGGAAGCCGGGGCGAGGCGGTAGATGAAGATGGCAGAAACCCTAGACATGTGCCGGTGTGTCCTTTTCCTGCCTCCCCTTCGGGCGGACGCTTTCAGAAAGGTCACGGTAACGCTAGAGCTCGTCTGAGGGCTATGGTTTCAGGAAGCACTTGACTTCCTGTCAGAAGCTGCAAAAGCAGCAAGCCAAAATGACGGCCTGGTTGTTTTTACAGCGCTTGTGAAGGGGAGAAGAGCGGGTCAGGAGTCCAGGTCTCCCCCGCACAAGAGAAATCCTGGGCCTGTGTAAAACCTTGAAGAACTTGACAATATAATACTCCCTGCCCTTGGCCTACTGAAGCCGAGATCTGACAGCTCCACCACACATTTTCCGATAGGCTGGTTATGGCCAAAAGGTCCCCTCCTTTTCCCCCACAAACAGCTAGGTAGCTCCATAAGTACTGGAAAGACTGCAGCCGGGCAGACAGTGGGATCCGTGGGACAGTGGTTCACAGTCCTTTCAGCCGAGCTAAAGGAAACCACCTCAGCATAAATTGTTTTTCAGTAGGTCATCCACCAGAGAGAGTCCATACAAATCTCTTAACTGCAGGAAAAGCTTTAAAACAGAAAAGGATCTCTTATGGTTAGACATAAACTCCCTCCGAAGCTTTTTCTTGTAGCTAAGATGTTCCTTGTTGTCTTTATAGGCTGAGCTAATGCTGCATAATCTTATTTTCCTGAAACTTACAGAAACGTAACTCTATGATTTGTACCCCTCAACCGAGCCTGAATAAAATTAGCTAACAGCCTCGTACAGGCACCTATATGTACATACACACCAATTGTTCCCCTTTGAAATAAGACTAAACATAGCAGCTCTTGAGTACAGTGAAAAATGGAAAGGATGATGGATAGGAATTGGGTGGAAACTTGAACTACAGGATTTTTTTTATTAGTTGTTCTTGAAGGACTTGCTAGTTTCCCTAATGCGGGAATGGATTTTAAGTTATGCCTTTTTTAGCTTCAGAAAATATGAGAGTGCTTCTACTGTTTACTAGCTAGTAATGTTCTAAGAAATATAAAAGCTTTCATTTGAGTTCTGCCTCAGTCAAAATCAAATATGTCATAAGAATTTTTATGAAGATTTTCTACTACATTGATCTCCACCTTAAGGCATTTTTGAAATCTTTTTTTAAAAAGTAGAGCTTTAGTACCTCCATGTTTGCTGCACTGTTTGTAGTAATTTTTTTTAGCTTGCTAGGAAGAAATCTAGTTGAGATAAAGGTGAACCTTTTTCTTTCTCCCATGAATACCACTGAGCTACATCACAGAGTGTTAAAAAGCCTCATTGAGAAATTGCCAGGTTTACCATTGCCTGTGCAGTTTTGATTTGATCTTTTCTGTATAGTTATCACAACACAGATTTTATCAGCTGCCTTACTTTTTCTGTCTGAGCACATTGAATGCAGAGTGAAAAGACAAAGGGTATAAAACTAAGCTTTATCTTTTGTATTTTGAAAGGTATAGAGCTATTATTTTCTATACTCTTTGGGACTTAAATAATTTTCATAGTTTCCTAAGAAACACAAACTTAATTTGCTAGAGTTATGTTTTATCGTGCTAATTCCCTCTCTACTTTCATTTTGTAGATTCTCTATCTCAAAGCACAAAAAGTTACCATGTGCGAGCTGCTCTGAAGAGCATGTTTCTGTTTGCTGATAGTTTGTAAATGCTAGTCTTTGGCTTTAAACTTAAGCTCCTTCATTACAGACTAAGAAACAGAAGCCTTGCATTTCTTTTCACTCCTCTTCTCAACCCTACCCAAGAAAAAATGTTTTTGTGTATTCCACTCCAAAGAAGGGCTGCTCTTGCAGAAATCTTTATTAATTATAGAATGATAGCATGTTATGACAGCCTGCCATTCCAATACAATGACAGAGACTTCAAAAATAAACAATTCTTATTAATAAAGTGGTTCTCTGTTGTATCTTTTTGAAGCCAGATGTTTTCAGCGTGCAAAGATTCAATCAATTTATGTGTTGACTTCTCGACACTCGGTTTGCCTTCAACTTGAAGCAACACTTTGAATATGCAAAGAATTTCTGCTTTGCTGGTTACGGAAGATAAATGTTATAAAAGAAGAATATAATTGCATCATTGCACTGGCAGTGACTGTGAACTTCTTTTTATAAACTACCCATGAAGAAAAAACATTGTCCTTTTACCTTTCTGTCCAACACCAAAATTTCTTCTCAAATGAGAGATGTAAGACCATTGATGTTTTTCGAAATGAAAGATATACCAGAAACTTAGCTCTTTTAAAATTCGTCATATACCATAAATAAATAACTATTCCTATTTTGAAAGAAAAACACCACAGAAAAACGCTGTGGGTTATACCAGCTGGGATATTTGTCTACAAAATACTGCACGTGGGAAATGTAGCAGTGACTAAGAAGGAGGCACAAGTTTTCCTGGGGAAGAGAAGTATGAGCAGGTGATGGCACTGCTTGCAGTAGCGAATGGCTGCAGGATCACAGCAGCTCCCAAGCAGATGGGGTTGCCTTTGGGCACCCTTTATGGCAGCATCCTGACATCCTTGACTTGAGGTCTGAGCAATTAACAAAGTCATAGTACCATGCTGTTCTCTGCTAGGCTTGCTGGTGTTTTGTTTTGTTTTCCTTATTATCTTTATCTACGATCATCTGGCTTTCCTGTTTTCTTTTGCTACATTTCCTTGACCGGTCAATTTCTTGGTAAGCTCTTGTAACAACTCGTATAAAAATGTAATTTCTTCTCTTAATTGTGTATACCAGATTCCTAGAGATTTTTTTTTAATTACTCTGCTAGTAGCCCGATGGACTGTATACTTACAATGAAATTCTCAATAGCTTGTCAGTAAGGTTCCAGTGTGAATGCTTACATTCTAAATGGATGACACTTGCCTGTATCAAATAATGCAAAGCAGCTTTAGCAAGGTTCTTCATAAATAGATCTGAAAGACCTTAAGTGGTCCTGGGATTAAAGGGGAAATCCTCACGTGGATCTGTAGCTGATAATAGGTAAGAAAGAAGAAATAAATGCATTTCACAGCAGAGGGCATTGCCGGTACACTGCCACAGGAATCCATCTGGGACCAATCTTGCTCGGCATATCCATGAATGATCTAGAAAGGAGACTAGAGAGAAATGGCAAAACAGTCTGATGTTGCCAAGAATCATGAGGTAAAACTAAAACAAAGTGCAAGGAGTTGTGGAAGAATCTCAGAGCGACTGGCTGCTGAGTGACACACCAGCAGATGGGAGTTCAGCCTTGAAAAATATAAAGGGGGAAAGTACACAGGAAAACAATTTACATTTACATACTGTAGTTCCTAGCAATCAAGAAGGAAATCTTGGCTGTCACTGATTTCAAAACAGTCAAAAGAAAAAAAAACTATATTAGGAGTTACTAGGAAAGGAATAAAAAAATAACAGAGACAATATTGTTATCCCTCCTTATAAATCCATCCTGCTCCTACAGACTGTTCTGTATCTTCTATTTCCAAAACAATACTGTAGGGTGGAAAACAGAAATGGAAAAAAATGTGATCAAAGAGTCATAAAAACTTCTCTACATGGAGAAATTAAATATATTACGTCTCTTTGGCCTAGGAAAGAGACTTTTCATGGGGGTGGTAGCGTTCTATAACTTCATAAATGACCTGGAGAAAATGACTAAGGAGTGACTGTACATTTTTTCTCATAACAAGAGCTATCCAAAGGAAACTTTAAAATAGAGAAATGAAGGTAGCAACACAAATGAACAGTGGGACTCACTGCCACAAAATGCAGGAGGGACCAAAAATAAAAATATTTTCATTTTAAAATGTTACAAATTCATGGAAGATCTGTTCCTATGACAGTAACATGTTAGAATTCACTTGTTTCTAACTTCCCAAATGGAAATCTGTAGTCTTTACTATGACAAATTAAAGAGAGTATTAACTTTTGGTAAATCAGTCTACAAGAAGAGAAAAATAAGTAACAGGACTCTGGAGAGCCCCAGTAATGAAATCAAAGAAAGAAAGTCTTTAAGCTTCACTTGCTGTGTCTGGACAGCAAAATAATAAAATAGCTTACCCATACAGCCAGATGGGTCCTATCCCTTCTCACGTGACTTTTCACATTGACATCGAGAACAGAATTTCTCTGGATCAGAAATAAAAATCTGGTCTTTTGACTTAGATGAGGACAGGATTAGACTCCATGTTGTTCAGTTGGTATCCTAATTATAGCTGAATTGGCACATTACCATTTATATTAAAAAAAAAAAAAGTTTAAATGAAAGATATTTGCATGGTGAAGGTTTATTTACCTACAGTTCACAAACAAAGTGGAGACAGTGGGGGGCTCACATCCCGTCCTTGTGATTAGGCCCGGTTGTAAGGGGGATCTTGGCCACGAGCGCAGGGAGCTCAGCTGAAGCATATACAGTCATAACAGAGGTCAAACTAAGACTTCAGTATTTTTAATTCATTCGTGTTCCTACATCTCTCCTCTTCCTCCCCCCAAATATTTGCAGAGAAGTGTTGTCCAGGACCAACATTTTCCCTGCCTCCAGTTGTGTTTGTGCCACAAGCTCCGTTTCATGCTGTGTGGGGATCACACCCCTACAGAACTTACGGTGTGTTTTTTCCGCTTGTCAGTTTTCAATTTTTAGTGGAAAGGATCCCTTCCACAAAGATGACATAGAGCTTTTCTTCCTCTCTGATGACATGCCAACAGCAACCCTGTAGCCATGTATTTATGGCAGCAGGGCAAGCTACGTGGCTTCAGAAGCACACAGATCAGCCTTCTGAAACTATACTATATGTACTGTATGTACATTCAAGCTATGGGACAACAATCCATCTTGTCAGAAAATGATTTTGTCTATTACAGAAGCACAGTTTGATTTTTAAAAATGGCCTTCTTCTTTAAGCCTCATAAACACTGATTTGAGGAAAAAAAAAAAAGTTTAATAACTTTTTATGTTCCCCAAAGAAAAAAACAATAATTTGCTAAATTTGTGTAAAACATGCTGTTATTCACAAATTTGGCTTCCTGCATTGGTATACTTCATATCTTTTATATAAAATTGCAGGTTTTTGAGATTCTTATGAATAAGAGAAAACCCACTTTCTTGTAGTCCTGAGGATCATAATGGACAAGCAGGGATGAGGCAGGAAATGGAAGAAACATCCCGAGTGTTGCATGCCCTTTATTAATAATGAGCAGAATATAAGTGCTTGAAAGTATCTTAGTATTCCAGACAGGCAATTAAAATTACATAGGGAGCTAGAGCTCATTAAGAAACATGAGATTGATTATACTGCACGGTGCCTCTGTCCCCAAAGAGCACCATTTCATTAAATCTTGCTTTTTATAAACTTTTCTCTTACCCCCTTGTCACAGAAGCCAAACATACACAAACAGAAGGCATACCTTCTGTATCTGCCTCTCGTATTTCACATTTAGTAATGGAGACATCAGTTCTTATCTCAGATTAATGCCTATGTACACAACAGACTAGCAGAATCTCCGGGCTAAATGGATGCATTAAGGGTGACCTTGTAATCGTGGTGAGATGCTCTAAACTATAACTCTGTCCCTAGACGGTTCATTTCATCACAGATCTAAAATGTTTGCTTGCAGGCCGCTGATGTCCCTGAAGAAGAAGTTGCACTGTGTCTCATTGGTAACTGATAAGTGGTGGTCTTGCAATCAGTGGCAATGTTTTCATTCAGGAATTGCCAAAATTTATCCTTTTCTTAAATAATATCACGGTATACCAGAAGCTACCTGTAATATCTTGTGTGGGCAGAAATGTATTGTATTCATCCACTCAGCACAGAAATACATGGACTCCTGCAAGTTTCAGTTGTCAGTCTAGGGTGTCAGTAACAAAAGAAAATCATTACGACATGATGGTGGTTTTTTTTTTTAGGGTCTGGTTTCATGTTATGCTTAATCCAGTTTAACTGCAGTCTGCTGCCAAAGTGCTGATCCTGCTCTTCCTTTTTCCCAGCCCTGGCTCCCTTCCATGCCTTAGCAATCACATGCCTGCATGATGATTTGGATCAATTTGCTGATCCCACGGGAAATACATCCACAGCTGGCTGGGCAAGTCTCCCGTCGCAGCACTGAGCCGAGCCCATGTGTCCCACAGCAGGGACACCGTGACGAGGGGCGGAGGGAGGCCTGCTCACCCCATCGCTGGTGGCCTGCAGTGGGCTCAGATGAGCTATAAATCCATAGTGCATCCGCGATGTCCTGTGTGGAGTCGGGTGGTGGCTCCGGCTCTTTGATCCCACAAAATCCACCTTCTCAGCTTGCAGCAGGCACCCACAAAAATGCAGGGCCTGTGCATGTGCTTTGAGCCCTCCCCATCGCTCCCGTCCCACGGCCTTCTAAAAGTAGCTACCCGGTAAGCTCCTGCAGCACTCCCGGTGCTCTGACAAGCTCCAGCAATCTCCCACCTCCTCCTGCAGGCCTCCTTTCATTCACAAAAAGCTGCTGCAGCCTCCCACTTGCACCAGACCTTTGGCAGGATCCCAAAGCCTTGCGCTCCTATGGCTTCTTCAGTCGCCGGCTCGGTTTCCGTGCTATCTTTGTAAAGACAGCAGGCTTCCTGGGGATTTTGCTCTTCTTCCAGCTGACAGAGCCGGTACCTGATGCCTTACTTGCAAAGAAGAGCAGGTTTTGCTGCACCACAACAGCACTGGTGTTCTTCCCTGCTCTGAAGTAAATTTAAGGGCCTGTAGGCTCACATCAACACTGCCGGGCCATGCAGCAGAGCAGCACCGACTGCCCATCCTGCTGTCCCTTGATAGCAGGGGGATTTGCCTCAGCACCAGAGCTGCAAGTATAAAGGGTCAGAGGGACCGGCAGGGGGCCCAAATGCCTGCATTTATTTTCTGATGATGCTCAGGTGAGAAATTGACAAATTAGCCCCAGTCTCCGCTGCCACAAATCACCTGTACTGACTCTGCATCTTCTGAAGACAGACTAGACTTTCGATTTCTGCTCTTTCTAGGCAGTACATCAGCTCCTCATGGCACGTCTTCCTTTCTCTTTCCTTTGCATAAGGGCTGGCACTATAGCCAGTGACTTATTTCCACGAGCGATTTTCTCACAGAGCAAGCTGGGCTTGCACTGTAATGCAGCTCTGTGCTTGCATTTGTTTGTATTTATGAAAGCAAATAAAAATTTGTAACCTGTTCCTTATTACAGCTCAAGACTTCACTATATGTTTCTATGTCATTCCTCCCGAAGAAACCCAAAACTGTGTAACCATGTTCTGCAAGTGAAACAAAGAAAGAAGCACTTTCAAAATAAGTGTATCTGTGATTTATATACACCTAAAGTGTTTGTATTTAATGACTTTGGTGTTTGACAAACTTCTGTGGAGATCATTTTAAAGCACTTCAATTCACCTTTAAAATTAAACTGCAGACCTCCCAGAAATCCATGTGGGTGCAGCATCGTTCTGGGCTTTAACTGCTGAAAGACTGCTCCTCCCAGTGAGCATCTCCTCCTGCACGGGCATTGTTTCACATTAACTTAATCCGAGCTGAAGATTTGCCCACAGCGATCCTGAGCTGCAGTTTCCCCCGCGGAGGACAGAGCAGGGAGAAGCAGCTGTGGGGAGAGGGATCAGGGTGCAGCAGGCCTTGCACACGGGTCCTGGGCCCCAACCTGAAGATCTGGTTGGAAGTGCCTCAGGAGCTGCCATCCGGTGACTCTCCACAACTACCTAGCATGGCCTCACCAGGCTGCCATCAAAGAGGGCTGAGTCTCCCCCAAAATGCAGTGATGGTGACTTTCTTGTTAAAGAAAGGGGCTGGGCTGAGAGGTTGTACAACACATCACCAGCATGGGACATCTTCAGAGAGGCAGGAACCTGACATTAGTGCATCCCTAGTCCTTCAGGACTGAGTGTAGATTCAACCCAAGGTTTGTATCCACATAAAAATAATCTGCAGTCTGTTGGTGGAGTGGCTACACACACCTGTATTTAACATGGGGTGGTATTTTCTCTTGGGATGAGTCCGCTGCGCCCACAGGAGCAAACTCTCATTTGTCTGACTGACATTTCTCTGTCAGAAAATGGCTGCGCCTCCCCAAAGCTGCTTGGGGCTTTGCTTCTCAGGGCAGGGTTTCATGTCTGGCGGTTTAATCCCAGTGATTTTTATCAACGTTTAGAGTAAGAGTGTTGGGTGTTGCAACACGGACAGCTTTATTCTTCTTTACTCTCCGTCAATATCAAAGTCTCTTTATACAACGCCACCTAGGATTTGGGCTGTTCTAACAGGTTTTTAAAAGTTTTAAGAAGACTGCAGGTAAGACTTCCAACAGCGCTGCCAGGGGCCATCGCTTGACTAAATCAGTCAGGGTAGTTTTATTTTCCTAAACACACAGCTGCCCCAGAGTCTTCAAAAGCAGTGGTGACGCATGCACTAGCTATTTTCTGTATAGGATAACGTAGAGTTTGGGATAACTAGGAGTGGAAAATCATTGCGAAACGAGGCAAGAGGGTCTTCGCCGTCTCAGAAGACCCAGTGCCACCGCATCTTTTTCAGTCTCTTTCGTGTAGTTTTCTGCCATCTGGTGGCTGGAAATGACGAGTCGGTGCCGGCGAGAGGGGGGGATTTACTTTAAATTAGGGAAGTTTGTGCATGGAGTCTGTGACAAATGTTAAATAAAAATAGGAAATGATTGTATTTTTTATTCCCATTAGTACTACCTAGAATCCGTGCTCACAACATGCAGCTTTGTTGGGAAAAAAAATTAAATTAAATTAAATTAAAAAGCCCGATCTGGACAAAATGAAACCCTCTGGCTCAGAAAGGTGCCGCAGGGCAGGCCGGAGGTGGCTCTGGGCTGGTCTAAGTGCTGGCCACCTCTCCCCCCAAAAAAGCTGAAACCTACCCTGGGTTTCTGTAGCTCAGACAATGATGCCATGGCCAGTGACCACAGTCTGGTCCCACACTAGGGGACGAGGTGGTCTGCAGCAGCCACTTGGGCCGTGGTAGGGTGGGGAATAGCATCACCTTTAGCCCCACACTCCTGCTCCCTGTAGGGCAGCAAAAATCCATGTGCAAATGTAGGTGTGCATTATGCTGTTCCCCCCATGCTCATTTCCATGCTCACATGCAGCCCCTGCGCTGATTCAGCACTGATCCAGGCCTTGCCAGCATGGCTCTGACGTTGGTGAACCCATGCAGCAGTGTTGGCCCCTGCCTGCCCGTGCTTGGGAACAGATTGCAGTTTGAAAACGCACTCGGTGTCATTAATTCGGTTAGGTGGTTAGAGAATTGATCTCAGGCACCCTGCTGAAGTAAAGTACCAGCCTGAAGCAGCGGTGCCAATTGAATTAACCTTTACTTGGAATGTTTTTTTGTAAGATAAAACCTTTAGGACATAGGACTGCCATCTAAGTAGAAGACATTTCCAATTTTTAATACCAAGGAAGCACAGCATGGCTCCAGGAACACTGATTTTAAGAAAATAAAATATAAAAAGTTCATCAGAATTGAATAATTTCCCAAACTGTAAGGAATGGATGTTCAATTTGGAGTAAAAAAAAAAAAGCCTATATGGGCTATGATGGAAAGAAACTCTGACAGGGACAAGCACTGCCATCAGCTGAATCTCACAGGAGGAAGACAAACAGATTTTCGCACGAGCAGACAGCTGAGATTTCATCTTAATCTCAAGAGGGTTTTATTTGCCACTAACAGCAAATGCAGGTCACAGGAGGGGTTGCAACAGCAGATAGAAAGCAAGTGCTGCAAAAGTGCCTTGCTCTGTTTCCCTCCTGGCTCTTGCATCATTTTCATTAATATTTTATTTAGTTACACAGCTTCTCCAGCTTCAGTTTTTATTTCCTCCTCACCTCCAAAATGCAGCGATGTTGTTACCCAAGGCAGGGCCACTTTCACCAGAGAAGTCTCCTTAGGACTGTCTCAGAAGGTCTCACGGCCATTTCAGCATTGCATGGCAAGACAAATGACCCTTCACCAAAGTGCAAATGGTTTGGCCATGTCTGGTCCCGCTGCTGCCCGAGGAAGTGACTGTGAAGGCTACGCAGGGAAGAACTGTGCCTGTTTCTGCACTGGCTTCGCCCGTGACACTGCCGTGCCGACGACCCACCTTTCATCCAAGCTCAAGCAGGCCCTGCTGCAGGAGAGCAGCTCCTAGCTCCTCCCTGAGCTCTCTACACTTACAGAACAGCTATGATAGCCCCTCCTCTCCAAAAAGATCGCCTTCCCCTGCCCCTGGTCCTCCTGTACAGTCATTGTGATCAGGATGCTGCTGAGAGCCTCTAAGTGATGGGGTAGGTGCTGGTGGAGGGAAGCCACTGATCTTCACACAAACCTTTGAATCCATTGAGTTGTAGGCTCCTGTATCGTCTTTGTAGTGTCCTAAACTCCACAAAATCCAGTCCTGCAGCAGTGTCTCTAGGCTACTGAGGACCAGCAGTGACCAGAATTAGGCGGGAATTGGAGCATCCTTGACTGCCCTGACCCACCTCCTGGTAGAGTAGGATAGTTTCAGGAGCTGTTACTTCCCCTTTGACAATATATCTTTTTCTCTTCTTAGGGCAGGACCCCGTTATTTTACTATCAGTATTCTAGCCTCTGCAAGGCAGTGGCAGCATTGTGTCAAGATGTGTAATGGTATTTATAGGTGGTGTGCAATTAATTCCAGGAATTTAATTTCAGAAATTAAAAACAAAAGCACAATTTTGTACAGACATTTTTCCAAAACTATAGGGAAGTTCTAAAAGCATTGTGCTGTGAATAGGCTCACTTTCAAGAACTGCAAAGGGCAGGGCCTGGATTCATGCACTTCACAGAATCTGACCATGAGCAGTTTTAAGTGCCCCAGTCAGGAGTCATTGGGCTGAGCTAATAAGTAATAGGAAACAACGTGGAAGCTGTACAGTATATTTGTAATATTTGCAACCACACAAGATGTACACACTCCTGTAGCTATCTGGTCAGACAGGGGTGCAAATTTTGACTGCATTTTTTTAAAAAAAGTATTTTTGTCTGAAATAAGGAACCACATTGCTGTTTACCTGCAATGACTGAAGTTAGAATTATTGACTTCTAATTAGATTAATTTAATCTTATCTTCTCTGTAACAGAAGATATGTGAAAGACCATCCTAGCACCCTGGCAGTCTAAAAAGCAACAATACAAAAATAAACATTAGTACTCTTACCCCACTTTCAATATTTTGTCACAAGACAAGTTTTATTGCTGTTATTCCAAATATCATTTGCCATTGTCTGTTTACCTCAGTGGACACCTCATTAATACATTTAATTAAGAACATACCGGGAGTCAAATGGGTAGTTAACAGGCATACAAAGAACACCAGAGTGCATGTCCAAGTCACTGCTACATGGAGTGCAGACATTTTAACCTGAGAAATCCAGGAGCTTTGCTCCCACAATCCTTAAGGACATACAAAAGAATTTAAGGCACGTGTGACCTGCTGCTTTCAAGTAACAATGAGGGTAGACGGGTCATGCAGACAGTTTGGCTTCAATGACTATTGCTTGGCAATACTTGTTTCTTTCGTGATATAAAATTGAAATGTAGTATAAAAATACACCTCTTCACAGGGTCTAATAGTGCCAAGTGCAATTCCAACATTTTAATGCTATGGTATTTGAGCTTGAGGTACATTTTAAGAGTGCAAATTCTGCGGGAGTTTCTTCAGGATACCATGTTCTGTACAAGAGATTAATCTTTTCCTCTTGATTCAAGAGGCTGCATTTAAAGTCAGAACAGTTTTTTCTTAACATCTCCCATGAGGCATATTATCCAGTGCTGTTAGCAATACCCTGATTCCTCTTACTGCATGGACAGTTAATGGGATACCATGATTTACAAGTGCTCTTGAATACACCTTCTACATCTGAGAGACAGCTTCAACTTCCTTTTCATGGACGTCTGGATCCTTTTTGGCTTGTTTTTCTTCTTCATCGAGTTGGGCTTCAATCTCATTTGGATCAATATAGGTATAAAAATAAGCCATGACAGAAAAAATAATGCAAACTGCAAACAGCAAGGCAGCAAACAGCACATACTCTGCCCACTGTAAAACACAAAACAAAACACAAATGTGTAATTAAGCCATCAATAGTCATTCCTCCAAAGAAATACACCATCTTACCGTTTGCAAGGAATTAAGTTAATTCCAAATGTGGAACTGAGCACACATGACCAGTAGTGTATGACTTAAAGGAATAAGTATTAGATGTGTACAACAAATATTAAAGCATCTCTAAATTGAGACCCTTTCAGCTGTTCTGTCTTCACTGAAAAGCAAAAAGGAAAAGTCCTGTGCATGCTGAAAAGTTTAACAGTACCCTTCTCCTGGAAGTGTGGGAACAGACCAAAAAGATCGAAGAAGAAATTCAGCCTCTCCTTTTGGCCAGAGGGCAAGAGGGTAAGGCAGTCTCATTTTAAACCAGGCTGGCAGGGGTAAAGTTTCTACTGACCTGGGTGGAGAGTGAGATTAGTTCTACAGCTGACTGGTAAACTCTTCTACCTAAGACTTCAGCCTCGTGTATTCCAGCTGAAAATACAACTCCACTGTAATAGCTGATATTCAAAAGTTATGACTGAGGATTATTGGTTGTGACTCCCCCCTTTATTAGGGCTGCTTTTTAGTAGTGTAATATAGTGGTACACCAACTGCCTGTGCGCTTACCTGCTGACTGAGTTTGGATGCTCCAGCCACGATAAGGACAATTATGTTACCGACAGCCACCGTCAGCAGCCATCCGGCCTGCAGCACTGACTTCATGTTAGACGGGGCCTACAGAGACAAGGCACTTAATTTTTAGTCAAACACCGCTAGCACTTTCTGATGTCTACAGCACTCTTTACTTTATAACAAGCACTGGTTCTCTAAACAGAACTAAACAGACCCAGGGAAAGCTTTGAGGAACAAGAGCTTTCTAATAGTGGCTGTAACACCTATGTTATACACGCCAAGTAGCAGGCACATTTTACTTTCGGCTCAGTCTCACATGATACACACCAAATGAAGAAACCGAGCACATCATAGTCAAGCAAGCCACAACTTATGTTCCCATCATTGCAGTATATAGACTCAGAATTAAGGGAAGAAACACACAGCTAGTAATACAAATTGAAGTTAGAAGACAGGGCAATTCAGAGTGTATAATTAAACTGCTGCTAAAGACTGTGTGGGAAAAAAATAATTAAGCCAGTGCAACCTTGAAGATAAGGTACTGTCTCATTTTATAATTGAGAAGTCTCTAGTTTGCTTTTACAGCAGCAATACAGTTCCACTTATTTTCAACGGAATGTCACATGTCAGGTGATTTGAGGACTGGTTATCAAATCTTCATGTGATATAATTCAGCATAGCTCCATGGAAAACACTGAATGCTTAGTGAAACAAGCCCATTCTGCATCAGCCTACAGCCCTTCTAGGGGACTCTAAAGATATCACTGCTCTGTTTGAACAATGATGAAACCTCCTCTTAAAAACAAGAGGTCGCAGAAGGTTGATTTGTACCAGGGTAAGGACTTAACTCATGACTCTTAACACAGTGAGGGCTCTGAGTGGCAAAACCTACCTGTGAGTATGAAAACTCCAGCCCAGTTACAGAGAAGACTACTTCTCCACATGTCATAATAAAATACTGAGGGATCTGCCAAGCCATATGAACTGTATTGGGTGGAATATCTTGACTGTAGTTTAATGCAGCAACATTTCCAGAACACTGAAAATTAAAGTGATACATTAGGAACAGCAATAACGAGTCTGTACACTAAGGGCAATCTAAACAGTTCTACATCATTTGTGTAATTATATATACGTACACAAAGTTCTGGGAGAGTAAAAATATTATATATGAAGCACCACACAGTAAGATGTAAAGCAGTAATTATTTTACAGCAGAATTCATGCAAATCCTTAGTGTACAGTAAGGCTAAGAATTTAAAGCCATTAGTGATGAACACGAATTATTGCATTATATCAGTATCATGCTCATCATTACCTTTGTTAATGAAGTGTTTATGTTCAGACAGTTTAACATATGAGAATTCTACCATACATATAATTAAAGGCAAGATAGATAATTGTTCAAGTGTTTTTTTAATTAAAGAATATTAAAATGAAAAGAACTATTGTCCATCCAACAGCACCTCACCTCATTAATTATAATTGTATATGCACCGCCAAATCCAAGTGAGTTTGAAGTAGCTGTACAGTTAGTTACATTTGTAGAAACCACAATCTTATCTGCTCTGAAGAAAGAAAAGACCACAGTTCAGTCCATAGCTATAGCCAATTGTGTGTAGTATATAAAAAGGTTCTTTGTCCTTTTCCAAGGACAAGTATGTCTATTTCTTTAAGTGGTTAGATTAAGGTGCGGGAAATGCTTACCTGCCTCCTGAAAAAACACCGTAATTACTGGCAGAGAGAGGTATCAGTTCTCCAAAGTCCGCATCACCCATAGTGACATTGACTGTCCAAGGCAAATTGTTTATGAATCTTTAAAATAGAAAGTGATGAATACTTTCTTTAGCATTCCAAAGAATACAGGTTTTAGTTTATATATTAGCAGCACAATGAGTATTAAAGCCTTCCCCTTTCACTTTTGAAAATTAACACTTTTGAAAGAACTGTAAATCTCTTAAGACATGGCTAATGCAAGAAGCAAGCTAGATCCAATATCATCCCACTGCTTGCTTAGGGAAATGTCAGAAGCAAGCATTTATTTCAGTCAGTACCAAATGCATCTGCAAAGGGAAGACGTGGAAGAAAAACAGACAAGTGGTAGGACACTTCTTACCTGAGATTAAAAAGGAGGTAGATATCTATATCTGTGCTTGTTGTCAACAACAACAACAAAAGTCTAGACAGTAGAGTGAAGCACTCACTTCCAAGATTTAGCTAAATTATACCCAAAACAGATATGCAAGATAGCTCAGATGAATTGTGCTCTGGAAGTTCCTACACCCCCTAAGCATCTGAGTGAGCGGTCCAGCAAGTGGAAATCTCCCACAGTATAGAAAGTGACATTGAGCAAGAAGAGACCACCCAAGAAGTAGATTGAACGGGTAGTCGCACCACTGCAAAGCTGAGGAGCAAAATAAAATTTACCTGATAAGATTCTTTCCTTCTTCTGGTTTTGATGTGACATTGTCAAGCAGCTGGTGGAAGAGACCATTAAGAGGCTTAATAAGCATCAGTGAACAGCTTAAATGTGCACTATTACATACAAGTGAAAGCCAATAGAGGCTTCAGGGCAAGACTCCAGACCTTACCTCTAGGTTACTACTAGGATACATATCTACTAGAAAATGTTGTAAGGCCACACATTTAAGCCTCTTTGAAACTGTCAAGTTAAGCTGGCCAAGTGTCTTTTCGTTTGCTTTGTAGGGTTGTTTTGTCCCAACATCCTGCCCTGCTCTCTAGTCTCACTGGTGCAGTTTTCCCTCAGGCAGCAGAGATAGGGAGAGGGAAAACAAGACAAAAGAGAGGCTCCCCAGAGCTTGTCCTTTGAGCTTCCCGCTCTCCACATAGATAGTTGCTAAGACATTAACATATTTCTTAGGATTTAGGCAGACTTACCCACTGAGTGGAAATGCCGGACATCGTATTTTTAACTGTGAGAGTGTAACGGTTTCCACCTGCACTGGTGACATTTAGTGTTTCATTGTTACTTCCAGAGGTTACCGTTACAGATTGTAACTGGGAAGTCTCAAACGTCCAGTAGTCCGTCTACAACGAAGACAAATTGCTGTGAATTTCCATGCAACTGCATTTGCCTATACCTTTGAGGAAATGCTCGATTCAGTGGGTCATAAGTTTACGGGGATGTTACTTCTGAAGTAACAGAGATCACGAGCATCTCCTAACTTCCATTTTTGTAGTTTTCTATGTCAGACACTAATTTTGTTTGACCAATATTTACAACTATTTTCTTCCTTTACACAAATGTTAAAGTACTACAAACTTCCTACAAGCATTATGGAAGAGCTGTTACATTTTCCTGTGTATTTCTTTATCCAGCTAAATCAGGTTTGCACCTGATTTTTCCACCAAGCAAAATTCTGTTTAGCAATAGAGACAGCAATGGCATTAAGTAGAGCGCAGCATTTTCCAAATGGCCCCTCCTCCTCCAAGACGCTAATCCAAACTGCATCTTTTGCATCTTTTGCCTTTTCAGCATAACAGAAACAACTGTTACCAGGATATGTATTTTAGATATTCTAACTACATTTCAGAAGCATGAAAGATGGAAAGCAAATATTCTTTAATAAACATGTTAATATATTATAGGTGTAGAGAATTCAATTCAAAACATCTGGATTATGAAACATCTACAGTAGGGAGTAGAACATTTCACATCCTTGATATTCAGGTGTTCGTCATGGTTATATAAGCTTCACATATGGAAACAGGGCAGCAGGGTACCAGAGAACATACTTGTGCTGCTAAGACTTCCTTGCATCCATTATTTAAAAGGTCCGTCAGCTCCACTGCATTTTGTTGTCAGTAGAGCTAACAATCAAAACTCTGCTGTAAAAGAACCTGAAAAGGTTCTTTGACAGCAAGGTCTGCAGCTTGAATGATGTAGCCACACAAAAATCTCCCTGTTCACATAAGTGATCTCTTACAGTAAGCGCAGTGACTTCCTAGACATGGATGGATTTCTTTTTATTATTATTATTATTTTTAAAGTCAGGGCTGTTCTTACTGTTAAGAAATGGCACCTTTTTAGCAAGAGCAAAGTTATCAATTAGTTGAAAGCCATTACTAAGTATATTACTAGTATATTAACTTGTTCTACTTAGGATATTGAAATAGGTACTATTTCTTTATTCCCTGTATGCTTTCAGTAACAATTTATGCCACAAGAGGAAGAACTGCTTAAAATGAACAGAAGAAAATAAATAGAAAAGAATCGATTTCGAGCCATTAGTTAAGAATGACTTTGACTTGCTCCATTCAGTTTTGTGACTTGATGTTCTCCATCTCCCCTTACTTACCCCCTGCAGAGGTTCCACGCTCACATTAAAATTCTGAGGTACAAATGTTACTCTTGCATTATCAGCACCTAGATTTATTATTTTGATTTGGGACTGCCCAGCTGCAGGGAAAACTGGAAGAGTTTTCTGTAGGATAGAAAGAAGTGAAATCAGTGCTCCACCTTAAGTCACATGAAAAAGGTACTATAATTACTGCACTCTTATTTATCTCATGACGAAGATTACCATTTATCTGATGATCTGTGGTTATCAGTTGTAGGGATGCAATTTTAATAACTGTTTTATTTGCTAGTCTCACAAGCTGTCTTGCTATCAAGGCCACTCTGCAGGTCAGGGAGCAGTCTTCTCCCACATCCTATGGGGGTCTAGGTTTCTGAACTTCTTTGTACAATGTTCTGACTCTCTTTCCCAGCACTGGTGCTGCTGAACTGGCCAGAAGCACATACAGGCACTGTGTGGTGTGAGTCCAAAGAAACTGAGCAACTTCTGGAGACTCCACTTTCCATCACATCTAACAGTAAGTACCTTCTGCTCCTGCAGAGCCTCAAGAGCTGCAAGAGCTGTATATATTGCAGTTCTGCCTCGACCTTCCTCTACTTGTCTTTTTCATTCTCTTCAGGTACAACCACACAACAAAAAAGGTCCAAATCTTCCCTTCTGCAGAAAGTTCCTGTGGAACAGTCAAGGAATTTGCCAGCTCTGGCCACACTTCTGCCCAGTGCAGGTACATATCTATGTTATGTCTATGGATATGCTCTGGCCCTCTGAACAGGGTATTCAGGATGCGTCCATCTCCACTGAAGGCCAAACCTTTTACTCTCAACTTGGAGACAGAGGTGAGTATAAGGCTTGTTTCACTGCTGAACTTAGACAAAAAGGAGAGAACTCCTCATTCCTAACTCAAGCTTTTTAAGAGCTGAGCATCTTATCTCAATAGCGCGTGAAGACAGGAGGACAGCTCTGGATGGCAATTCAGATCCTGGGATACCATCATCACTGCCCAGAAGTGTCAGACTCCCCAGATACATGGAAAAACCTACATCTTTCAGGCATGACACCTCCCTTTGAAGCAAGCAAAGCTAGGTGTGATGAGTCCTGCCTTAAACAGGAATCATTTTCACTCGTGGTATGATGACACTTTGTGGGCTTTCACACTTCACCTCCAGTTTAGTTGTCAGCAGAGATCAGAGATGAAAAGCGGCTCCCTGGTAGGGAAAACCTCTGGTTTTCAGCTTTTAATCTCAGTTTATAGACCTGAGGTTGCCATTAATGCATGATTTATGACAATGGCAAATGAGATGTTTTGCACTATGGTGTTCATAGGTCGCTTTAATATGCTAATCACACTGCATTGCAATATACTTTATATTTTTCCTTCCTCTACTTCTGTGATCACATGCTTGGTTCCTAGGCCACAAGTATTTTACGCATCATATTTGGCTCATTTTCACCTTAAACAGACTTCTGCATTAGCAACAAAGTATAAGTATTCAGTACTTGCACAAGGCTGAACTTACGTCTATTTGCAGTTGCACAAGGGCAGCAGCAATGAAAGCCAGTCCAGCAAGGAACATGCCAACAGTCATCTTCCTCAGAGGCCTAGTACAGCAACAAAACATATATGCAAATTAAGACAAATATTAATTCAAAACTTTAAGTGCTGGTTTTCCTTTCCATAACGGGAAGCTAAAATGACTACAGCTAGGAGATTGTCACTGTCCAAAGGGCTGATGTTAGATAAAGTATTCAGCTACACCAAGTAGCTCTTAGTGTTAGTTCAGAGTTACACTGCTGGGAAATTAAGTTCTCTGCAGCATCTTAACCTGTTACTCTGCATCTACTGGGCTCATTTCTAGAGTTAACCATCATCTAAACAAAACTGCTGTTAGGTTTCCGTATTTGAGTTGGGAAAATCTGATCTACAGAAAGAAAAAGAAAATCCAATACAGTTGGTAGCTGAGAAACAATGAAAAGACAAAAAGTTACACCTTCTACAAAAGGATAGCAACTTTTGTCTATATTGCTATGTTTAAGTCAAAATATGGAATGGAAATATATTGAATTAGGAGACATCTACTGACATTCAGTTAAACAGTAAGGGTAAATTTAAGGTAGATATTTTATGTATGGCAACAATTGTCTGATTCAGAGTGTCTACAAATGAAGAAAAGTATTTCCAGCCCAGCACCACCACCCACCCCAAATTTTTCATTACTTCATGGAAAAAGGATTAATGGAAAACGTAACAGTAGACAGCCTCTCTCCTGCAGTCAAAAGATTTTGCCCTTAGCTTGAAGAAAATTCACATTGTCACTGTGCTATTAGATTCTTCTCCGCTAGGCTATGGTGCCTTTATGTACCATTTGTAAAGTACTTTTATTATTACTATTATTTTAAATATTAACCCCACTTTAAATACAGCATTATTTTTTCCTTAGCTGGAAGCTTGCTTTTGTTTAGGGCCAGAGGAGCAGCTTAAATAAACCACTAAAATGAGCCTCTGCTGAAGTCAGGTAAACACATCAACTTACGTAAAATTTATCTTGCATTTCCTGATTAAAGGATAAATCACAGCATCGACAACTGGCACCATTATAATAATCAGGATCGGATTGACAGTCTGTTAAAGATGAACATAATAAGGGAAAAAAGTAAGTATCTTCAAAGTCCTTTCTACGAAGGGCAATAATATATGGATATCATCTTTGGGAAGTACTTAGGATTGTCAGGCAGAAGATTACTATACCTGCATTTGGTCTGGCTGAATCTGAATAGCTCCCTGGTGGAAAAGAAAAAAGATAAATAGGATTTAGTGCTATGACAACAAACCAAACTGATAGGAAAAAGAAATGTTAAGGAAAAAAGGCAAAAAAAAAAAGGTAACCTACAAAGTTCCCATCCATCGTGGTGGCTTGCAGTGTCCATCTTGACCCCTTGACAGAAGAAGAGAGAATTAAATCCCACAGTTAATCAGTCTCCCAAAGTTCCTCTTGAATTGTTTTAAGTAAAGTGTTTGGAAAGGTGTCTGTCTGATCGCAGCAGAACACACTCATAGTTACAGCTCACTGGTAAAAAAGCATGATGCAGCCAGGCTGGACCAAACTTAACGTGCTCTGCCTTAGATAAAGCTTTCAGGCACCGGTTCTCTCAGATACCCTCCTAAATTCATACTTTAATACCTGAAACTATGAAAACCTGCTTTCATGGATCATGAGCACTCCATCCAACACGATTAGAAGCTTATGCTTAAAGGTGTGAGGTATGTGTGACAAACTAATCACTCTGATTGAGCAGGCTGGCACCCAGCTCATCTCCTCCCTGGGTCTCCAGAGCACTTACACTAGGACCCTGCATTGCATCTCAACTGACAGCGAAGAAGAGCTGGAGCCAAGAAAGCTTTAGATTACTGTCTCATCCTCCATGTGCTGGCCTGCACAAGATTTGGAGAGGCTGAGGTCAGAGTCACTGGGAATGCCCAGATAAATTGGATTTCAGCTGGCTGCTCTTGGACCACAGGACATTATGTGAACATTGACTCAGAATAACCACAGTGCATTATAATCAGGGTAAGGAATCTTCAGAGAAGTGCTTTCCACCCTCACACAGGCACCTTTCTAGGTGCAGTGACTCCAGAACACGTAGCAATATGGCACAGCTAGAACTGCAAAGCCAAACCATTTCTGCTTTACCTGCTGGTCAAAAAGCGCCCAGAACATGGGGAGAGGGATGTAAAGGAACAGCACCTTCAACACCATCCTAGTCTGAGTAATCAGTCGTTTCTGCAGCAAAGGAGAATTATAAAAAAAGGAATTAGTGAAAAACCTCAGACACTACCACTGCTGTTCACCGCACAGCAGCAGGTGGAGACACAAGACCTCTCATGCAGTGTTTACCCACATCCTGAACTTTGGATGTTGTGGGTGCTTCTGCTGACTTCTGTTAAAAAGCACAAGGTCTGCTTTTGGGTGTGGGGAGGGCTGCTGGTTAAAGGTGACATTGATAGCAGAAAAGCCTGTGCTTCTTGCCATGCCCACACTGCAACAGCAGCAGGAGGTTTAGCTCCCCACTGCTTTGTTTTCCTGGTAGGTTTTAGCAGCACTGTGTAGGAGGAATTCAAATGATGGGGAACTGAGGAATGCACTTCACAAGTGAAAAATACACATAGGCAAAAGTAAAATAAAGGGAAAAGACTAAGGCTTGCACTGCCATTGACAGGAGGGCAAGGTGGACAGGAGACCAGGGAGCACAGGATGTGGTCAGGGAGCACAGGACGTGGTCGGGGGACTATGGGACACAAGGCCATCAACTTCTACATGGATGTGAGGCCCAAAACTATTTACCTAGCACCCAAAGCAATGGATCAGAGCAGACAGCATAGGAGCTGAGAGTCAGAGGATGCTGAGGCACAGGAGTGCTCACACAGTACTTACACTGTACTTCTCGCTCGCCCAGTCTAGCCAGTGCTCTCTCTTGGGATACTC